>NW_028288842.1:1200000-1556666 GCF_059628265.1 Tinamus guttatus | reverse complement strand
CAAAAATGATGAGCTGCTGCTTTCTTTCCCCCAACTTTGGCTGTCTGTTAAAAGCAGTTTACACCATGCATTCATATTCTTCCCACTCTTTTGGGATGTGTAGGGTGTCATTTGTGGTGGTTTCATTTGAATGAAGAAAAAGAACTTTCGTTTGAGAAAAAGAGCATAAATCAGTTAAAATAGATAAAATGTCCGCACTCTGCAGGTTCACAGTTGTTTGGAATTACCATTGACTGTGCTTGGAGTGCCATGAAAAGAGTGTTTGCAGAGCAGATCCTAGGCATGTGTACGGTGCTCGTTATTCTGTCTGCCACACGTCTGTTGTCTGCAGATCAACCCTACACGATTCTTCAGATACTCTGACACCTGCAGATGCCAAGAGCTCTGTGTCCTGATCCAGTGGAGCAGATTTTGAAGGCAGCAGGATCCCTCCTGGCCCGGCGTGGCCTCCTGAGGAACTCCAGCTGTACGACGGCGTCGAGCGGTACCTGAGTGTAGCGCAGCAGCTGGGGCTTAAACTGCAGCCTGTTCTCACTGCAGTGCTGCGCTCGCTCTGCTGCACCATGGTCCCTGCTGCTGGGTGATTACCTCTGCAGGAGCATGTGCCATATTCCCTGGAATGAGTTTCAGTAACTAATTGCTCCTTTGGCGTCCAGGAGGCCCCATCTTGTTTCCTGCATCCTCCGACATACAAATGTGAATTAAAACTTCTGACTTGGCCTGTCAGACTTTGCAGTAACTAAGCACATAGCTATAAATTAAAATGTTGACTTCTAGAAAGTTAACCTAGGGCTGCTTTGGAGACAGGACAACATAAAAAATACATGAGACCAAATCATATGAGCAGTCAGAACACAAATGATAGTATAAGGCATGTCCTGATTGGAATCAGGATGCTGAGGAATGCTGGTCATTATCCTAAGTGAAAAGCTCATTATAGACATAGTATAGATAGATGTTTATGGAGAAAATATTTTAATTGCCACTCCTAGACTTATCTCCTTGTACTGTTAATGGAGTGACTGAAACTCTCTTATTTTATGCCTTAAGTTATTTAAAGCTCCACTCTGGCCGTGCAAATGGATATCAACTACATCAGTGTTTAGAGACAGTGAAAACTGTGATCTCTTGGGCGCAGGTTCAGCTGTGCAGGATGTTACCTCATCGGCTGGGTCAATAACGAGAACCCACTTTTCTGTTGTTTATTGTGCAGTCACTTCCACGTCTCTTCATTATGAAGCTGCTTGTTTTAGCTTATTCATTGTGAACTTCTGTACTCACTGCTTATTCATAGCCTTAACAGCCTGTAACTGTATTTTTGGTCATTATACTTTATGAGTCTCTATGGGTGTATGGTGTATACATAAATAAACATAAATTTGCATCGTTTATCACCTGACTAAAAGTAACTGCTTGTCAGGCAAGTGCTTGTGAGTCAAAACTCCTAAAGCAGGAGAGAATGACTAGCCTGTACACATAATGGGGGAATGGGATACAAGGCAGGGGACACATATGTGTGTCTCACTGATAATATATGAGGCTTGAGGGTCTGAGGAAAAGTTTCAGGTGAACCCCTGCATGCTAGAGCATAACTTGTACCCTGAGGCAGGTGGGTTCTCTCCTTGTTCCGTTGTGGTACTAAATCTCTGGCTATGCAGTTCTTAAGTCTGTGCAGAAGCCTCTTACAAATCAATTACTGCAGCTTCAATAGAGCTGTAACATTGCTTTGATGTTGGGAATTTGGATGTCTGCATTTTAAGTACGAGTGGGAGAAGTGATTTAAACAGAGTATTGTAGCCCGTGACCCAAAGCTTTGCCAAACTAGATGTGAAAGACTTGCCCATTATAAATTTTAATGTAGAAGCATTGCGGATTTGTCTTTAGTGTAATGTTTTAAAACAACCTCCTCTTCACTTCACTGCAGTATTTGACGTGTGGTATCTGTCAGGCAGTGGTATCTACAAGTTTTATCTCCTCTTCAGACTTCATGAAACCTGGTGATTTTTTTTTTCTGATGAGGCGGAAGCTGTGCAATGAGACATTGATTCCAACAAAAGGTCGGGCATTAATTCATTAACATACACAAACCTTATTTACATACACAAACCTTTTAGGTGGGTCCTGATTTAACTGGTAAAAGATTATGAAATTCACAGGCTTACCTTCTCATCAGACCCATCATGAAAGGCCTCTCGTCAAAGCTTGCAGGTCTTTCACACTCAGGAAGGACCTTGCCCGGACTTTTGTTTTTACCGTCATGAGATCTTTTACCTACAAGAGGACTTTGATCAAATAAACTTTTTACACATTGCATGCCTTCTTGCTATCTCCACCTCTTAACAAAGGTGACAAGTCTTGTTAATCAAAAAGACAAGCATAGTTGACAACAAGCCTAATGTTTGATGATAACAGCAATGGTTTTGATAAGGGATTTGATACTTCCCTTAACATCCTCTTTTGCTTTCTGTCTCCTTCACCCAAAGCCCGTGCACCACTTCTTTGCTAAGACAGCTTCTTGGAAAGTATTCTCAGCATGGTAGCAGGATGTTTGTTCCTAGCAAAAAAGAAGTACAAATGAGGGGCATGAAAGAAGTTCATGCTGAGGGGCATGAAAATATGATTAGAAATATATAGGCATGCTATAAAAAGAATCTATTTTTATTTAAGGTACTTATTCTCTACACATTTGGAAATCATTACATTGGGAAAAAAAAGAAAAAAAAAAAAACAGCTTGTCATTGTGTATTTGGTTGTTGCAGGAGAATAGTCTGGTAGCTTTTGTTTCCAGGTATCATGAATGGTGTTGTCAGGAGACCAGCACAAAATATGAAGATCTAAATGGTCCATTTTTGTTGTTATTTTGTGCAGAATCTTTTCTAATAATGATGAAAATACAAAACCAGAAAGAAACCTGATCTGACCTTCTAATAAAAGTTCATTTTTCTCAAGATTATATTCTTAAGAAGAGAACTTTTTTTATTTTTAATTTTAAATCTGACTTTTTTAGCCGGGAAGCAATTGAGAGGGAAGATACTGTACAACTTCCACAATGTCATTTTAGTCTTTTTTTTTTTTCTGACTACATCTTTAGAGGCTATACGGAAATGGGTGGAGAGCAACACCACTTGAATAACTCTTTTTAATTGACTGTCTGAGAGAGCTCTAAAAATAAGCTTACAAATACTGCAGGGAGACGAAACTAGAGGACACAGTTCTCTTATCAACACAGTTGCCTTATCAAAAAGCCACCAGGCAAGCTGTTCCCCTCTCCAATAATACTTCTCATGTGATTAAAGAAAGAGAAAAGAGAAGCATCAAGGAGAACTTGGAAGAGAAGCATCACAGTCGGACAAGTCAGTTTTCAAAGGGTAGCTGGTCAGGGAAGTGCTCGTATGGACTTCTCCTTTTGTACAAGGGTGGAAAACAACGCAACTGCAGTGGATAAAGGAGGCGGGGAATGGTTTTCTTCTTTCTTGTACAGGAAGAAGCCTGTCAGGAATATGTGTTCAAACATGCCATGTGGAGCATGTGGCCATCGGTCACGTTGTTTGGTGTTACTGTCATATGCCACCCTGTGCTGAGAGGGCGTTCAGCAGGACGCTAGCTAGTGATCTGTCCCTGTCAGGCACCTCAACTGCAAAGCTTGAAGTCCTGTGTTGTCCTCCCACTGCCCTCCTGCCTGATACAAGGCTCAAATGTTTACCGTTAGGAAACTCTTTTCCCTAGCCTAGTGTTTGAGAGGACCTGAAGCAGCCCTGGGAAAACACATGAAGGAAAAACCCTTCTCCCAGGCCTTGCTAGCCTTGCTGGTCTGCAGTGTTTGGGACCTGGGGAGCGATCCAGTACAGCCTTGGTGTGTTTATAATTTCCCCATGAATAAGTCACCTCCATGTTCATTAGCTTACCCTGGAACTACTTCCAATTCTTTTATTCCAGCTAAGACTCCAATGACAAAGTAGTGTTAATCTAAAAGTTGAAAAAACGGAGATTGGGGCACGCTAGCAGGAGCAATGTAGATTCAACGTGTTGTGGTAGACTTTGCTCAGAGCGATGGCTCCTTCCCAAGTCCTTGCTAGTGCCATTCCCAAAGGGAGGCTGGAGCTGACCAGAGTGCTGACCCCATATTAGTAAATATTCGATTTTTGATAAAGAAATTGTCATTGCTCATTTAAAACAGTTTCTAAAACTTTAATACAGGATGTAGCGAGTTGACAAATTACTCTTGTGACTTGCTGTGTAAAATGCTATTTGTTTTGAGGGCTTTCATTTTCAATCCTGGAAAAATTAAATAGCCTATGGAAACTTCATGGATTTTATAATTAAGAGAGGACAGCATTAGATTAAATGCTTGTGTTGTATAAATGAGCGTGCTTTGAAAATAAATGTTTGCTGATTTTTGTAACAGCTTTTTCCCCCCCTTTTTTTTCCCCCTCTCCAACTTAATAAACTTCTGTTTTCATAACCTTTACACATTAGATTGCATTATACTGCAGTTTCCTCAGATTACTTCCTTGTGAGCTAAATATAGTTTATTTACTTTTAATTTGCTAGTTGCTCATTATATGTAAATCCTGCAATTTTGCTAACCATCTTTATTAAGTTTCCTTAAGATCTTTTATCTTGGCTGTACCTTTCTACTGAAAGAGAGCCTATGAAAGAAAGGTAGACTTTAAATGAAAACCTATATCCTTTCATTACAAACATGTATTATTTTCTTTTTAAGTTGCACCCAAGTATATTATCTGCTTTTTAACTCTTATGAGTCTGCTTTTCTTGTACTGTTAGTTACAACCCTAGCTAGCTTCCATACTGTCTCGGCTGAAGGTGTACAATACAGCATGATGCAGGCTCCTGACCTGGTGAAATACAATGGTTTTGTTGTTGTTGCAGATACATTAATGATTCTTCAAACTATTTTCCATTTCTTAGTTTGGCCTATGCATTTGCTTGGATGTTGTGGTATGAAGGACAAGTATTGCTCCCTCCTCTGGCTTCATGCCCTTCTTCTGTCCAATTCAATAATACAGTTAAATGAATCCACTATTTCCTCAAGGTTCTCTTACGTATTGGGGTTTGGGTGTTTCCTGAGAGCCTGATATTGTGAGGTTTCTGCCAATCACTACCCATAAACTATTCTAAACACCTTGAAACACCAGAGCCTGTAGACATTTCTTAGCCGTCAGTTCTTTGTTGTGTTTTGCTTTGCTCTTCATACATGTTTACCTGACTGGAAGCAAGGAGAATAGTTTGCTTTTTACTGAAAGGTGTGAAAAAGTATCTGCATCAGTTTTGTAAAATTAAGAATTATCAAAGTTTAAAAGTTGGCCTAAAATAGACAGGTTCTCTCTAGCTATAAGATAAATGAAGCTCGCTTGAGAGGCTTAATTCTTCTCATTGAGGTAGAAGAGGGATAAAATCTGCATGAATCATTAAAAAAAGTCAACTGTACTGTCATGCTGCCAGGAACTAAGTTCAGCATTTAAATGCTACTCAATCCTCTAATTGCAAATTTCCTACGGATATCAATCCTTGCGGGTTGCCTTTCGATGTCTTTTAACTAGTGGATCTCAATAGATGTCATTGATTCATCTGAACTGTTTAGGAGCAAAGCAAATGTTAGATACTACTTTCTAATTAGCGTTTTTTTTATATATATACATATATATACTGTCTGCATGGAGGCATGTTGTCTTGAAGATTTCCTAAAAAATAAAAGCCCAAAGCTTTAAGCTTTGGTGCCTATCATACAGTAACTGAATCTCTATTTTGGTGCCTGCGTAAGTTGACGGATTTCCTTTGTTTCAGCTCCTTTTTCCTGTTGATGGGACCGGGGGCCCTCAGGAGGTCAGAGCGCCAGGCTTTTGTATCCGTGGCACCCTCCTTTTTACAGAGCAGAACTGGACGCCCTTTATACTTTTATGAGCTGGAACTAACCTTATTTATTGCATATCCTGCGTGCTGCTGCTAACGTTCTAGAAAAACTTAGTGTTCCTAAAACTGAACGAGCTTTTTAGTTAATGAGCCGCGTGGGTGCAGATGGGTCTCCTGACGCCTCCTTCAGACCCTTCCCGCTTGCTGTTGTCACTGCTCCCCACACGCTCCATGCGGACTATTATTGCTTTTGACAATTACTTATGTTCTACTCATGTTATCGTAGAAACAGTCATCCTATATCAATTATGCAGGGCTAGGATTGATCTTAAAATGCTTTGGAGCTGTGTTTTTGATTGCCTGTTGGTCCCAGAAGTAACCTTACGTTTGTATGAAACTGCTATTGAGATGCTATGTTACTCTGGGAAAATAAGTGAAGAGAACCCCTTACAGTCAGTACTTGTTTTTGCAAAATTTCCAAGTATTTTTCTATCTTTGCTGACTCTCCCACACTCTCACAAGAGATTAATTCAGCACGAGAGTACATTTTCTGCTCTTTCCCAAGTACAAGCAAGCCGATAACCTGCAGTTTTCCCCACTGTATTTTGGTTTTTGCTTATTACAGTTATTCCATCCTTAAACCACTGAGGGAGAAAGTACAGTTAAAGTTGGGGGGAATTGTCACTGGGCAGTAACATAATTTGTCTTCTGTCTTCATTTATTTCATTGAATATAATATTTACTCTAACAATCCTTCCATCACTGAAAGCTAAACATTGCGTATATACAGGAACTTCCTGTCTAGGAAATCATATGCTGCAAGGTGCGTGAGTGATTAAAGAAAGATCTTCTTCATTTTTTTCAGGCCTATAAGATAACTCATTTAAGCTCATACAAAACAGTAACTGTTCTTGGTGCCTAGTAGACATGCGTGGCATGAGAGAAGTAGTTTTTCCCCCTGAAGTCATGATTTTCTGTACTTCACCCATGTTTCCATGAAATGCTTAGCCCAAACCCCCAGATGTTTAAATGTATAAGCCCCTGGCGTAGTGAGTTTAACGTACTCAGGCCTCTCTCTTCTGCCAAGACTTCAAGCAGATTTAAGGAAGAAATGGAAAATATGGAGGAGGGACCATCCTTTTAAAAACAGAGGCCTCTAATTCCGAATGGTGACTGGTTGCTGCTAAGCCCCCAGGGCAGTGCAATAGTGAATGACTGCTGGTAGGCTTGTATATGTGTCTGGCTTTGTAGCTCTGGCTCTGTTGAACTTGAAGCAAAAGGGTCTGTACGCAAAGCAGAGCCGGCTTGGGAATCCCATGGAATAAATGGGGTTTTCCTTGAAGCTCAGCAGATGACCTGAAGTTGACCATGGTCAGGTAAAAGAGAAGATTTGCTGGGTGTTTCTGTGGCTGCAGGTAGTGTTTTCTGGTTCAACCTGTGACTGGAAATGAATCCTTGTTACCACACAGGATAAAAATCAAGTGAGTTATGCAAGTGCTTATGGAAGCCAATGCAAACAATTAGTCATAAATTCCAGCCACATTCGTTTTCAGGAAATTTGCACCTTAGCTTTTCTTTTACACTTTTTAAAGCTTTTCTTTACACTTTGTTGGGACCGTGAGCAGGATTTCTGCATGGCAGTGCAGCTGCAGGAAAGGAAGCTCAGTTCCTCCTTGATGCCCCCCAGGTGTGGAGCTGTTGGAGGCCGTCACATCTTCCAGTGCGACACAGGCCCCCGGCAGCCTGGAAAGCCAGGCTTTGTTTTATTTATTTCAGCATACAAAAAAGGTCAGAGCGTTACATACCTGGGATCCATCTGGCAGCAACTTCGTTTCAGTCCGTTGAGCAGAGTGAATTCCAATGTGCCCGTCCCTCTTGTTCGGGATGGTACTGCCTTGCTGAGGGGTTCTTGGTCCGTAGGGAGGTTTGTGGGATGTTCAGCAAGTGCCAGTGGAACACACAGTACGGTTCTGGCAGGCTTTTCACAAGCAAAATTTGATTTTTACAGCTTTACTCGCATGCTTCTGTAATAGACCTCTGCGTGAACACAAAACAGTTGAGGAGATAAATGGTGTTCAGTAAATCTGCTGGTAAAGTCTCAGTGTGGTAAATTAATACATTACAGCATATGCGTCTTCCTGCTCACAGCATTTGGTCAGAATTTATGATGTGGGTAAAACTGTCTTTCTTTTCAGCACTCATATACAGGCATTTCCACTCAAACTCACAGTTTTGTTTCCCTACACAAAAGTGCGTTCTAAATTATTACAGAAATCTTAGATGCATTTCAAACTTCGTGTTGCAATTTCAATCAGGAGCTCCAACTAGAAGCGCCAGGCTGGAAAGAAAGGTGCAAGAGAAAATTTCAGCTGTTACTGCATGAGAGACCTTTTTAGGTAACAGCATCCAGTTTTAATGAAAGTCATGGGAGCTGTCCCTGGCTCTGTGGTTTGGAGGGGGTTTGGAGCCCGCTGCCTTCAAGCCGTCACTTCTCCCTCCTTGACAGCTCGGTGGGAGGAACAAAAGGCCCAGCAGAGCAGAGATGATTTGTAAACACTGGGAACGGGAACAAGGAGCCTTTGCCACCCACCCTACCTGGGGCTGACGCATTCAGAGTGCCAGCTGCTTCCTTACACACAGGCACAGAAAAACAACCTTATGGGATGCATTTGGCTTCTGTTTAACTCTTAGAATACCACTAAGTATCCTGGTCCATAGGAAAACAGCCGGACTGCGTCATTTCCATGAGGATGCAAAAGCTCAGTGTTCTCTGCAAATCCAGAAACGCTTACGTTAAAAGGCCGTTTTATTGTAGTTTGGTATTTGGGTGTTTTCAGTGGCTTTGACATCTTCAGCATTAAATCAGAGGCTGAACACTGCATTTTTGTCTTGTTTTCCCAGTAAAGACTTGGTTGCTGATTAAAGCCTTTGGCAGTGAGTGGGCAAAAATTAATGCATTAACAACATAACAATGAAATCAAAGTGAATTAGAATAGCATTATCTGAAATAAATTTTATTTTTTATTTTGTTAGTACTGTGTAATGTTCTTTGAACTGATGACAATGATTTATTTCTGCTTAGATGAATGATGAAACTAATCAGTGAATTGCTGGATAGATGCTTTGTTAAATTAATCCCATATTCAATTGGGAGTCTTTAATCTATTGCTTTGTGTACGTTCTTGTCATAGAAATCATAGGGGGAGGTGGAGGTTCTTCTCTCATCTACATCAGTATGCACTAGAGCATCTTCATTGCTTACCAGTGGGGTTTCATAGGTTTGAACCCGGGAAGCTAAAGCAAAAATAGGACCAATTCTGAATATGTAAGGGTTTGGGGATTTTTAGTTAAGAATATTAGCAAAAATGAGTGTGGGCCAGTCACTTACTTTTACATTTTCTTTTTTTAAGCTAGATAAACTAACGCTGTGCAGAGTTTCTAGTCCATTCACAAGTCGCTGGCTGTTCAGCTAAATTTTATCAATGAGGACAATAACAAACGTGTTAATGAAATGACAGCGAAGGCCACGCAGCTCTAGGAAGCTGGTACTAACAGAAGTGCTTTTGCCACAGCCTTGCAATCCCAGGCAGGCCTTTGTCAGGCTGCTTCCCAGCTGTAAGCAGGAAAGCAGCTGAGCTTTCTGCCATCATTTGACATAAGTGGCAGTTGGGTCCCCACGAGATGACGTTATCCAAGAACTGGAGATTTGCTTAGCAGGGAGCTGCGCTCTGGCGGATGAAGAGCCGCTGTCCCTGCAGTCCAAGCCATGGGCATCCCCCAGCTGTGGAGGGAAGCGTGTGCTGCTGCTACGTGGGTTGCAGGCTGGGCATGTCCTGGTGGTTTCAAAGCCTGTTCCTCGGGAGGCAGAAGGTGGCCTTGTCTTTTGGAGAGAGACCAAGGAACCGCGTGGTTCACGCTGGCTTGTGGGCGACTTGGGTGATTTGTGTGTGACCGGATGGGTCGATGGCAAAACAGGCTCAGAGCAGAGTTCCCAGCAGACAGCGATATTGCAGATCAAGTGCACTCAAGAGCTTGAAGAAAGGTCATGTGTAAGATAACAAATACAGGTTTCTCTGGGGCATCTTAAGCAATTACTCCTCCTTAAGCTAAAAGCAGCTGAAATGCCTCCAAACAGGAGGGACACTTAATCCGTAGGCCTTTCCAGTCTCCCCGCCATCCAGGCCCTGGAGTGTGAGAGTTTGCACGATGTCTGTCGTGAGCTTCTGCAAACTTGCACCTTGCTCCCTTCTGGAAGCCGCCTCTGTTGAGGCTTTAAGCTAAAGAAGGACCCATAAATACTGTCTGGTGTCTGTGCAGTGTCCTGATTTTCCAGTACTTAGCACAGGGTGGCTAAAGAGTGAGTTTTGAGGGAGCTTAAAGCATTCAACATGTACCAACGCCGCATGAGTTACAGGACATAATGTCCACATTTCGTAAATATAAGAGTTAAGGGCTACTGCCTTTGTGATTTGTCACGGGCTTGTCTTTGCAGAACTAGCTGTCTTGGAAGGAACCCTTGAGTAAGAAAGGCACAGTTATTTATGAAATTTATTCCTCTTCCACATCTCCTCCCATTTTTCTTTCCTGCGGTGAGCCTGTAGGCTCTCGCTTGATCAGGGTCACCTCTGAAATGAGATGCCCTTTGAATTCCAAGATACAGTCCTGGTTCAATAAATGTGCAAATTGAAAAACGGCCTCCAGAAGGCAGAGGCAGGGGAAGGACGCAGCCGCATGCTCAGTCCCGCCTGCTGGGCCTCGGGACGCTGAAACTGATTTTTTCTACCTTGGCATAGGTTAAGCCAGGAGTACGAGACGCAGGACGATTTAATTCATTTCATTAGAAAGCAGGTTGTAGCTTCATGTCAGCCAAACAGAGCTGAGTTTGCCGAGGAAAGACAGAAACCTTGAATCCAGCTGCGCGTAAGGAGGAAAGGGAATGTGACAGCGTAACAAAGAAGTCCCGACAACCGCGGAGCTCGTGCTGCAGCACCGCGTCTGTTTTCTGGACCGTGTCGTGCCTGGGGACTACGTTATGCGGTGCTGGATGCTGCCCTGTGCACCTCTTGCAGTATTTAAGCCTGGTGAGTGCTGCCACCTCTCTCACGTGCCCCTCAGGACACGCGGGGGCCTCTGCGTCCTCGCAGGCTGGCACAGTCACTTCTGTCCCTGCTGCAAAGTCAAGTCTTGGCAGGCTTGATAAATGCAAATTTCCCTGCACAAATTTGGCATGAGGAGAATATTAAGCCAGCTATCGGAGGCACATCTTGTTCTCACAACAGTATCACGCTGCTCTGAATTCCCATGCCCTTTTTTTTATTATTTTTTTATTTTCTTTATTAATGTCCTGGGCTACACTGATGTACGGGATGGCTATATGCTGTTTAAATGAAACTGCAAGTGTTGGGAAAGCTGTCCCAACTTTTCTGTAGGTGAACAACTCGGGAACTGACAGGCAAATGTCCCACGTCTAGTTTTGAGATCCTCTGGAAGGAAGAAGACTGTATAAATGTAACATATCACTGCATTTGAGGCCATATTGACCACGGACAGCCTGGCAGCTTGACCTTGCACCTTGCTACCACACTAAGTTGCTCCCAGGGCTCCTACACGGTTAACGTGACCCTGTTTTAATTTCTGCTGTGCCCGGGCAGCTGCTGTGGAGCCCGGAGTGGCTCTGCCTGAGGCTTTGGGGTTGCAGAGCCGTGAGGAGAGCCGGGGTGGCGCGTGGTCCCCTCCCGTGCCCGCGCGGTGCCCAGCGCCTGCTGCCTTCCCTGCGGCTGCCGGCTCCGTGCGAGCCCGGGGACGTGGCTTTCGTGGGTGTTTTTCCACCACTCTTGTTTCTACTTTTTTCCCCGTGTCCTTGCAGCTTCAGTGGAGGATACATTCTGCGTATCTCGATCAGCACATGCATCGGGACATTGTAACTATGCAGTTTTGCTCCTGCAGGAATATTGTTATCTTTGCATTGCGGATTTGCTGCAGTCTGGTCTGGGGGAGCAGGGATAGAAGGGCCCTATTCCCGTCTGTTTGCTAACTCGTGTACATTTTCCTTTTTCCCGCAGCTCCTAATCCTGCCTTTTCTTTCCTCGCGTGGAGCCCTGCCAGCCGCCCGGCTTCTCCCGGCGCGCCTCGCACAAAGCTGCTGTGTGTTCTCCCCCTAAAATCCGCCCCTGTTTTCTGTTGCTAGGCTACCCCCTTGCAGCTGCCGCTGAAGAAATGCTCCGTGGTGGGAAACGGTGGCATCCTGAAAAGGAGCGGCTGCGGCCGGCAAATAGACGGAGCCGACTTCGTCATGCGGTAAGACGCAAACCCCCGCGACGCTCCCTGCCCGCTCCCGCGCTTCTCGTAGCTGTTCGCCTGTGAGCAATCGATTATCATTTGCCCGTTTGCCTTTATTCATTAATTAATTTAATAATGTATGTATCTTACTCCAGTGGTTTGGGTAAAGGCGTGAGAAAGGGCGGCAGGGGCAGTCCCGACCGGCTTCCGCCCACGTGCGCGTCGCGGGGAGATGTGCAGCCGGATGCGCTGGGCCTGTGCCAGGCTCTGCAGTGTCAGGGAGAGGGAACTGAGAGCAGCCTTTCTTTCTGATTGCACTGGGCTAGACAGGATCTCATCCTGTCATGGGCTCTGTCCTGTAACTCTAAATACCGTCACCTGACACCCATTAACCTCAGCATGAGGAGACGCTGACTTATAGGCCAAGCTTTAAGAAGGAAGCTGGAACACAGTAAAATGCTTTTACGTTTTTCCTCCCCGAAGATAATTTCTGACTGACAGAGGAAAAGACAAACCTTTTTCCTTAATGCTGTTTTCTTGGAGTTCCTCAAATTCCCTCTTACCCTCGCTGTTCTGAAGCCATTAGAATCTGTCAGGCAGGGTGTTGAACCAGACAGTGCTTTCTTGACTGAATTTGGCACTTTCCAGATCTGCAGTCTTATGAAAGGAAGACAGAAAATGAAGTCCTTTTTGTTCAACATGAACAAGAAAAGCTTTGTTGTAGGAATACTCCCCAAAAGATGAGACGTGGAGATACTTACAGCTTTGAAACAGATGCAGAATTAACTCCCACTTTAGAAAGTCCCCTTATTACATTTTGATTTGCTCAAAACCAAACCTTGCCGTGATTTCTGGTTTCCGCCTGAAGACCAAAAAAGCAAAGAAATACAGTGATCTGAAGACAAAGGAAACATATATTTTAAACACAGGCACAGAAGGAGGGACTCAGTGTGTTGATTGCCATTACTGTGAAAATCCTTAGGTGTTCCAGAGACTACGTATAAGAAACTGCAGGGTATAGCATGGTAATGTTATCTAGATGCAGTAGAAAATGGAATTACCGTAGCAGCAATTAATTACAAAAGCAACAGAAACTTTTATTTTTTTTAAGCAGCTCTTGTAGCTTGTTCAGAGAAACTGCTTTCCTCTCCAGGGATGGTAAACCAGACATCATCTGCACAGGAATTATGAATTGGAAAGAAGCAAAAGGGAAAATCCTGCACAATCTCAAAGCTGTCTGTAGACTGTGTTCTATTAATCATGTGCAGTCGTGTTTATGGCAAATGTTTCAGTTCTTTTGAGTAGAAGCTACTATACTTCTGGGAGAAAGTATTTCTATGGCCCGTGGAAGATGGGATTTAGTAGATCTCTTCTAAATCTAATGTCTATAATCTGAGTGAAAAAGCACAATAATGAATTGCATAACGTCTTTCATTTGCTCTTAAGAAATGCTGTTAAGGTTAGTTAATGAGTTTAAACTCATCCTGTTCTGACCATCATCTCCAAACACAGTTGTACCATCATATGCATTAGAAGAGCAGTAATTTTCAGCCCCTGAAGCATAGCACACTGTATAAGCAGTGAAAAAGGTGCTTGGTCTTGGCCACATGGTCTGTATGTTCAATTAGCTCTGTATGTGGTTGTAATAGGCTGTTCTCTGGTCAGCAGGCCTTTTTTTTCAGGTTTGTCATCTTCAGTTTTAAGTAAATTCTTTATTTGTCCTGCCTGCAAATACTCATTTTAGGAGATAAATAGCAGGTAGTGAACCCAAAGAGGTCTTTTTGTCCGCATTTTGGCAAGATACGGGTTAATGGAGGAATCCCACTTTCTTGGCATTAGATACTGACGAAATATTTCTACCTTGTAGTTCTCCCGTTTTCTCAATGGCCACATCTGCCGCAGAGAGGAATTTTCTCCGCTGTGAAACAGTGTTGGGAGGAGGATGTCTCTGAGCCGGTGGCTGTTAAGTTTGCTCCAGACCTGGCGGCCTGTCACTCTGTTTGAGCTGCCTGGTGGCAGGGCTTGCTAGCTCTTGTTGGAAGAAGCTAAGCTCTTATCTCTAGGTTCTGTGCTTGCTATGTAGGCAAAGCTGGGCTGCTTAAATGCAGTGCTGCTTTGGCGGTGTGCAGAGAAACGTTGCTTTTGTTTGTTGTATGTAGTTATTGTCTTGGTACTGCCACAGGTGCCATAAGGAAGTAGAAGCGAACGTTGGAAAACGGACGTTAAAAATTCAGATTAATCCTTTTTACTTCGAGCCAAGGCGGATTAAGCTGTGTGTCTGCCATGCATGCGTGATGTATTCTGAAATAGGTAATTGCATAATGTCTGTCAAATGAACGTGTCGTTCATTGGCCGGCCAAGTTGCCTGTTTTCTCTGTATCTGTGGGACATGGACATCTCTCTGGATCAAACGTGGAGGAGCTGCTGCTGCCTTGTGAAGGCTGAAGGTTCCTCTCAGTTGTAGTGACCTGTTGAGCTGAACGATCGCAGATGTAAAAAAGGTGCAGCACAAAATAGAGAGACTTGCTTGAGACTAAGCAAGGAGATACATCACGCTGTTATGTTGCCTCCTTCCTGTTCCATTCATATAAAAAAGTACTGGTCTTAAATGTTGTCCTGATACTCCCTTATTTCTCACACATCGCATGCTTGCTCCTCAGCATGAGGAGCCAAGAGTAAGACCATTAAATATACACATTCCTTACAATGATTCCTTTGCTTCTTGGTGTTTTTCTCACCTGTGTAACAGTCAGCACTCTGATGACCAGATTAAGAAAATTATCTGAAAGGCCAAGAAGTTGCTTGACAGCTGGTTTCTCTGCTGAATACATGCAGCATTTCTTAATATTTCATGCAGAACAAGCTGGAAATTAAATTTCCCGATAAAAAATTTTTATCAGTTTAAATAATCCACCTAGGACTAATCTCTGAAAGAAATTTCTTTATTAAGATGGTGAAAACTAGTGAGAGATCTCGGTCTTTCACATTGCCTTTAAGTAAACACCAGTCAAAATTGTCCTCTTAAAAGGTTTCCCCTGGAATTTGTGTTTATTCAAATCAGAGACCATACAACTGTAGACTGGTGGAGGTCATCTGTTCCATCTCTCTGCTCTGAGGCAAGATCACATATACATAAATATATATAGCTTTGCTTCCCGATACTTGTTTGACTTGCCATTAAACACTGCCACAGAGAGAAATTTGGCAGCCTTTCCAAACAGCATTATTCTGATTGATTTATATCCTACCCAGCCCATGTGTTTCTTTTAGTTTTAATGAAAACCTTTCTCACTTTAGATTTTTTCCATCCTTTCTGAGAATTAAGTTTTCCATATGTTTCTAATCTTTCTTCAGTGACTGCATTTTCTGAAACCCCTCATTTTGATTCCTGTTGGCTGACTTCATTTTAAGTTATCTTGCTTCTTTTAAATTGTGGTAGGTCAAGCTCAGTTCCCTAGCTGAGATCTCAGTGGTTTCCATGTGTGCCTTAACAGATACAGTCATATGAAGGAGAAACCTTTTATTCTTCCTAATGAATATGGGTGACTTATCTATGTTGCATATCCAAAGCCCTTTGCTGTCCTTCTGTTGGCATTTTCTTATCATTTGCAGTTAATAATATGGTTTTGAAAGCTGCTATTTGACTGCACGCAAATCCATGCCCTTTTTTTTTTTTTTTAAGGAAAATGGGATGTTTTACATCAATAAAAATTGCAGGGTGGGTGTTAGGTGCTCAGTAGTGCCCTCTCCAGGCACTGCTGTTTTTCATGGAAAACTTATCTTTCATTTTAAAAGTTGGGCAGAGTTGTAATGAAGGCTATTGTTTTGATGCTCATTTTTGATGTAAGTTCTATACAAAGAGTAGATCTCGCCTGACTTTAATAGCTGTAGCAGTGCCTGGGCTTGGATACTGTTTGAATGTATTTTGGACATTATCTACCAGTCCTTGCTCCTTCTCTCGTGTATTTACTATGGAGCATTTAAGCCTGTTCATTTTTTAGAAGTTTCCTTCTGCTTCTGTTTTTCCAAGTCTTGTCTCTCTCACTTTCCAAAGTCGACCTGCTTAGTCTTTTTAATATTATCACCTTGCCCACCAGAACAAGACTGTGAGAGGAGCCGAAATACAGATATTTAAAGAGCCACTTAAAGTCTTCATCCGTCTGTGTTTCTTGATAAATTGGGGTGCGCCGAAGATATCCCACGATGTAATATTAAATATTCCAGTAGCCTATTGCTTGCAAGAACATATATAATGCTTATAATGCTACAGGGTGAAAACTTGCTGGAGCCTGGGACTAATTTACCACGTGAAACAGGGTGAAAAAGAGAACTTTAAAGGAATTTGAGAGAAGCCATTGCCTTTTTTTACACTGTTGCCATCTTACTTCCACAGTTTGTCAGCCTAACAGCCTGGCAGAATTGCCAAGTCTGTGGTTTCCTTTTTGCTTCACAGTTAGGATCATCTCTACAAAAGGGTTTATTCCTTTATTCTCCACAATCTCCAGGAAAAAAAAAAAAAAAAAAAGTTCTGCTGTGCTTATAGATGTGGTGGAGTAGGGACCATCCGTGGCGAGCTGCAGTATTTATATTGTGCTCTTACATTCTCGGTCAGTTTGCTTGGCTTTTTATGAAAACTGCAAATTTAGACTTAAAAAAAACCCTGGGGTTGAAGCCTGTCAATCCTGAATGTCAATTAAAATCTTGAATGTCTTTCTGCCTGCAGGTGCAACCTTCCTCCTCTATCCCGTGAATACAGCAAGGATGTTGGATCTAAAACCCAGCTGGTGACTGCAAATCCCAGTATAATTCAGAAAAGGTAGAGAGCATGTTGCTCCTTCTCTCATCTGGGGAAACAAAAAAAAAAAGAAAGTGTTTGCTTTTTATTGTACATATTAGTGAATTGTGTTCTGTTTTTTCACAATGAACGATGTTCTGATCCTGGAAAAGATGCAATAAGCAGTGGATTGAAGTTAGGTGAAATAAATGGAGACTAAAACTCTGATTGATCCTTTCACTGTAAGTAGAGAAACTAAGAAACTAACTGGCTTTTTACAAGATTTTCTTCTACCATTCTCTCCCTCCCTGTGTCTGTATGGCGAGTTGTGCGCCAACATGTGCTTTGCCTGGCTGCAAGCTGGGCATATACTTATGGTATACATCCTGTGCCACAGTGAGTTAAGGTCCTCTGCTGTAATCCCCTTTCCTTTTCTGCACGTGCCGATTTGGCTTTCTCTTTGCTCCACAACCGATAGTTTCTGTGAGACCTGTGGGCTCTTCTTGGTATTACGTGTTTACTGGTTTGCAGTGTCCAAAGTGAGTAGGAGAGGACTGATTGACAGGTTGTGATCATAAAGCCTGGCTGACTTAGGAAGCTGGGATAAAATTTATTTGTTTATTAGGGTTAGTGGAATTTTTCTAAATGTCAGTAGCTGACGAGCGAGGGGAAGAAACAAACCAAAAAAAATGTCAAAGTCATCTCTGTGATTTTGCCTTGCTGAATTTTAATTGCTGTGTTATTTGTTTATCTCCCAGGATGTGATAGGCTGTTCGCAGACAGAATAAAATCTGCTAGTAACTTGCCACGTTCACTGAAAAACATAGGAAAAAGGCATAAACTGAGACAATGAACAGGAAATGATTAGGCATAAAAGGACTGTAATGCAGGTGCTGGGAGGTGAAGGATTGTGAAAGGGAAGAAAAGCAGGCGGATAAAAAGGATTAAGAAAGAGAAGAAAGGCACAAAATAGACATGGAAATTGATATTCCTTGATATTTCAATTCAATTTAATGTTTTTCAATCAGGAATTGAAGGGTTCTCTGTGTGTGTGGAAAAAAAATAGGTGATATGGTGCTCTTAGACAAAGTGGTAAAGAGAGGGAGAGCAAGAGGGAGATGGAGGAGCAACCAAGTGCAGGAGCCGGTGCTAAGCAGAGGGGTCCGAGGAGGACAGGGCATGGATGGACGCGCTCGCGGGTCAGAGCAGCGTGGAATGGGATGGGAGCAGTGTGGGCAGCGGGATGGCTCTGTGGGCAGTGGGATGGCTCCGTGGGCAGCAGGATGGCTCCGTGGGCAGTGGGATGGCTCCGTGGGCAGCAGGATGGCTCCGTGGGCAGCGGGATGGCTCCGCAGGCAGCGGGATGGCTCCGCGGGCAGTGGGATGGCTCTGCAGGCAGCGGGATGGCTCTGTGGGCAGTGGGATGGCTCCGTGGGCAGTGGGATGGCTCTGTAGGCAGCGGGATGGCTCTGCAAGCAGCGGGATGGCTCCGCAGGCAGCGGGATGGCTCTGCGGGCAGCGGGATGGCTCTGTAGGCAGCGGGATGGCTCCGTGGGCAGTGGGATGGCTC
The DNA here is from genome assembly GCF_059628265.1 of Tinamus guttatus. NCBI lineage: Eukaryota > Metazoa > Chordata > Aves > Tinamiformes > Tinamidae > Tinamus > Tinamus guttatus. Next base: position 1,538,172 of record NW_028288842.1, on the reverse strand, counting down.
TGCAGGCAGCGGGAAGGCTCTGCAGGCAACGGGATGGCTCCGCAGGCAGCGGGATGGCTCTGCGGGCAGCGGGATGGCTCTGTAGGCAGCGGGATGGCTCCGTGGGCAGTGGGATGGCTCTGCAGGCAGCGGGAAGGCTCTGCGGGCAGTGGGATGGCTCCTTGGGCAGTGGGATGGCTCTGCAGGCAGCAGGATGGCTCTGTGGGCAGTGGGATGGCTCTGCGGGCAGTGGGATGGCTCTGCGGGCAGTGGGATGGCTCTGCAGGCAGCGGGATGGCTCTGCGGGCAGTGGGATGGCTCCGTGGGCAGCGGGAAGGCTCCGTGGGCAGTGGGATGGCTCTGCAGGCAGCGGGATGGCTCTGCGGGCAGCGGGAAGGCTCCGCGGGCAGTGGGATGGCTCCGTAGGCAGTGGGATGGCTCCGTGCGCAGCGGGATGGCTCTGTGGGCAGTGCGATGGCTCCTTGGGCAGTGGGATGGCTCCATGGGCAGTGGGATGGCTCCGTGGGCAGCACGATGGCTCCGTGGGCAGCAGGATGGCTCCGTGGGCAGCGGGATGGCTCCGTGGAGAGCGGCACGGGCGGCAGGTGAGCACAGGGATCAGCTCAGGGCAGTGGGACTGAAGATGGGGAGCTGGGAAATGTGGCGGAAAGGACGGAGCTAAGGCAGACACGTTGGAAAAGTGGGATGAAATGGCAGGAACATTGCATCAGGGAAAGGAGATTCATTTGACTGTGGCATTTTGGGTGACATGAAGAGGAATAATGGGAAATGTGAAGCTTATCAAGGATGTTACAGTTGTCAAAGCAGAGGATAATTAAACTCGTGGATCCTTCCATGTTTTTTGTTTCCCTTCCCTTTCAATGCCTAGAATAGAAAAGGGTAATTCCAAAGGAGTAATAACTCACTCCACTTAACATTTTTGAACAGAAGAGGAAAAGGATGTTCTCAGTGACATTAGAGGAAGACTTTGGAGCTTGCCCAGAGAGGCTATGGAATTATTCAGCTAGGAAGAAAAAATGAGAGTGAGCATATGGCTGAAGAGGCAGATGAAGAGAGCAAGAAGGTATTTTGTGCGAGGTGGATCTCAAAGGAAGGAGTGGGTGGAGAGGGAAATGCAAAAAGAGCAAGTGAGGAAAGGATGGGAACAGGACAGGAAATGAGCTTGTTTGCCAGATCAGTTTTCATGGCTGGATGATCAACTGTGGTCTAAGAGCTTTGGCAAGAAAGTACTATAGGGTGTATATGCATGTGTATTGATTAGACAAGGACAACTGTGGCCAATTATTGAGACAGAGAACAAATTCATGGTGCTGAAAATTGGCAGAAACCTCCTCTTAGGCATGGAGCTATTGAGCGGTCTGACACTCGCTTCCTCTGCTTAGTCATAGACAGATTTTTTTGTCTGTTTTTGTATAAGACTTTGTCCAATTTCTGTTTAAGTAAAGATATGTGATATATATAAAATTATAGTATTTTACTGCCCTTTCCTGTATGCTTTCCAAACTCATTATTTTACCTCCTTCAAATTAAACTGAAGTCAGACGTGAACATACAAGATAAAAAGGTGCAAGCTTGGAAGTTAAAATACAAAGAAAGACTCAACAAATAATCCATTTCTATGAAAAGAAGCTTTTTAAAGAATTAAGACTGCTTGTAACTCAGGCTTCCGCAATATTCAAGGACTTTCAGCTTGGTGGCTGATACAGATCTGTTTCTAAGCTGTAAGTTAACTAGCTTCACATAATGGTATTACTGAATTATCAGTCTCCCACTCTCCTCTCGTCCTTGCTTTAAGTAGGTTGATACTGATGAGGCTTGACATCTCAATTATCTCCCGAGTGTGTTATGGCAGATTTAGTGAAATGGTCCTGCAACACCATTCATCGCCTCTAACAGATTCATCCTTACCAGGTAATTTATGATTAGGCATATTGGACAGGACAAGGATTTTATACCAGGGATGTGGAGGCAATTTTCTGTGATGTTTTAAAACTGGAATGCTATCTTTGGGAAAACAAAATTGTTGCAAGTAACTGTTGCACAGTGGTATCTGAGCTGCCACTGTTTCCCTCTAGACATTCCTTCAAGAGCCAGTTTGCAAATGTAACAGGAATATAACAAGGGAGTCAAGATTTTAGTATGTACTATGTCTGGGAATACACTGACTTTAATGATACCCTTTGGGCAGCAGATAATAATAAAAGAATTAAAGATTGAGTTCCTAAAAGTACCCGCTTAGTTTTCACCAGGAAATATAACTGTGCAGATAGAGCAATTTTCACGTGTAAATATTGTGCTCTCTTCTCAATTGGGTTTGAAAACCTGGCTTCATATAATTCAGGAATACGGGCAATAGAGGCAATATGATAGAAATTCCCCTGCCAGACTAAGAGGACTCGTGATGAATGGCCCAATTTCTTTTTTTGCCCAAGATGTCTCACAAGAATCTCCCTCCGGTTAATATTGGAACTGACAGTCCTTTGTGGCTGTGTGAGATTTCTTTTGCCACTTTACAGCCTAAGCTTATGTTGCTGTTGGCTCTTGCTTTTAGGCTATAATTTGGATTGAAATGTTGCATAAAACTGTTGTGGGGGTACCCCACGCTTCAGTCAAGCGGAGGCTGCAAACAGGTTGGCATTCTTGGTGTTTCACGTTCATTGCCCTACCACTCTGGTAGTCTAGTTGACTTGTCCTTATTTGTAGGGAGCTACTGTGGGCATTAAACAACTTTCTTTTCTATATAGCTTCCCCACCATTACTAGAACCCCAGACATTGTATCTAGCAAAGATTATTCTATGTTTGTTCTAGGTCTTATATTTTTTGCACAACTGCTATAAGTCAGTGTTAGGAGGGAGGCTGTGTAGTAGCTAGAACTGTGATGTGAATATGTTTCTTCTCTGATTTTCTCTATGACAAATTCAACAAGAGTATTAGGTAATATCATTTATGACAACTGTTTTGATGATTCTGAGCACTTGTCTACTACTGTGGAAAGTGACGTGTAAGTGGATCCCACATGGACACAAAAACACTTAGGTAGATAGTAATGATCTTCAGAATCTGCTCTTACTGGTCAAAGTGATGCAAAGAGTTGCTGTTTAGGCTGTGGGTATTACATGTTTCTGAAGTTGCTTACTCTGGACAACTTAAAAGAGGCAAACTTTAGCAAATATATTTTGGATAGTTTCTTACCATCTTCAACAATTTTTGCATAATAATGCCTTTTTACCTTCTGACTGCTAACCACATCTGCGAACAAGTGCTGGGGAGGTTAATAATATTCCTTTCTAGCTGTCGTATCTGTTTCCTCTGTCTACTCTACGCAGACATATATCATCGTTAATATGGATACCATAGTCCAAATAGATGGTTTCCATTGAATAGCTTTGAGATCTATTGATGTTTGTTGCTGAGTATTTTATCCACAAGCTGTCTGTGTGTCTGCAGCCTGTGTAGGAATAATCTCATTAGCAAGTGGCATGACGAATATGGTAGCAATTTTAGTTGCCATAATTCAGCGTTATTAAAACTAGCAGAAGCCCCTGCAGTTTGCAGCACGCACTTACTGATGCTGTCCCTGCGATGTAACCCAATAACCAGGTGAATGATGTGAATCCTCCCAGCCGTCCCTTCCCGGGTGCTGCTTTTTGGAGGCGGTGGTGGTGCCTGGGAGGAGGCACTTTGCACCTAACTAGAGCCCACAGCAGTGCTGCTGCTCGCTGGGCTGCTGCTGCTGTCAGCTCGAGGAGCTGAGCGCACCGCGCACCGGGACTCGGTCGCTGCCCATGGGCCTTGCGGCGCCATGAGCACTGAGCTCTGCTGCTTCCCCTGGCAGAACTTCTCCCTGCTGCCGCTGTGGCCCGAGGGGAGAGCTCCGGCTGCCCCGGTGCCCGAGCCCCCCTCCTGGGAGGTGGATTAGTCCCTGGTAGGAGAATAGCGCGCACCAGTGCTGCCCTCCTGGAAGGAGAGGAAAACCCTGGCGCTGAGCGCTGAGCGCTGAGCTGAGGGGACCTTGAGCTCTCTTGTGTCAAGTGCTCTAGTGCCAGGGAGAGCCTAGTGCTACAGGAGCTGTGATGTCCCTGTTCAGTATCCCCTCACCTCATCAAGTCGATTAACGGGGATGAGGACTGCCGTGTGCTTTGAGGGCCTTGGAGGTTACCGCAGGTAGATGCGTTATGGCAATTCCTGCCTGGCTACTGGCAGGAGCAGGGCAGCCGTGTAGGAGACCCGTGCGTCTGCGGCTGCAGCATTTCTGCCACAGGGCCTCTCGTTGCTGTGAATACAGGAAAAAAGGATTAGTGGAGGTGGTATCGACCACTCTTCGAAATGTGGATGTCCTTAGAGTAGAGTCAATCAACAGTTGTATAATGTTGCTGATGGAAGTAGTCTGACCGAAACATGAAGGGCTGGATTTAGGATCAGCTCTTGTACTTTGCAGCTTTGTGTGGACTTCAGTCACTGAATCTGAATAATTTTTTTCAGCAAATTAATTTTCTGATCTCTGTAAGGTTTGACACTTTTTTTTTGATGCATATAGCTTCCTCTACTGAAGCAGAATGAAGGAATGATACTGAAGACTTAACAAATGCTTTTATTAGGTTTCCACAAATTCGGGTGGGATTAAATTTTCTTCCCACTTCTCCTTCCATCTTAGTGCATGGTAATGATCTTTCCTTGATCCAATCCTGAAGACAGCTTTGAGTCCAATTGGCTTAAGCCATTAGGAATAAATGAGGGAATTATTTAATTTAATTAAAACTTTCTTGATCTTTGGTTAAACAAATATGCAATACCAAAGCCTGTTGCCTGCCCCCTCTCAGGGAAACGGTAGAGCAAAATTTCTTGATTATGTCTCCATGAATAAATTATATATTATTTCCTTGGTAGCTGCATTTTAATTTGGCCATTAGAAATTGTAAGAAAAGAAAAAAAAACAGTAAAAGAAATACAGAAGGAAAGTCCCTCTTGGTCATCTTTTTCTTTAGGAGTTAGAAGAAGAAAAGATCTCTTCCTAGGAAGTCACGTATCCACCATCCTTTAAGCAATTCATATAGGATTCTCTTCCATTCCAGGTGTCCACTTTTGAGTATACTTCTGATTCCTTATTTGGGAAGTAATCCAAAATGCGAAGAATGTTTGTTTTAACTCAGTTTACAGAACTACCAGTTACATGTTGTTCTACAAAAGTTGGCAAACATCTCTGCTAACTCCAATGGGGTAAAATTTCTGGGAAGCAGTTCTTCAGTGGCAACTTACAGATTTCAACAAACCCTTCTGAATGTGGAGGTTCCTTGGAGCTCTGTTTGCTTGTAAATAGTCCGTTTTTCTTGTTTTTTCATTTTTTTTTTCCCTGAGATGAGGTTCCTTTTAGAGCTCTGAATATGTTGACAACAGAAGCCTCAGTTCTCCCCTGTCAGAAACACCTGCTTTGTTGGCATTTTAATAGAGAAAGAAACTCAAATGCAGTGATGAAGAGGACTTAGCGGTGTTACCAGCAGGTTAAAGGCAGAATCTGGAATAGGATCCACACTTTTCAATCAGATTTTGCAGTTTACTAACTGATGAATGGAAACACGTGCAGGTGTTACAAAGTCAGATCGTAATTAGGACGGTTTGATATTATAGCCAAGCATCAGACCAAAGCTCAGTTTGTTCTCACCTTCTGAGGAGCCCCATTTAAATCAACGTCTTTTATTCTCATCTTCTCCCTCTGTCTTCTTAACTTCCAGTGTAGACAGGACTATAGTCTACTTTGAAAAAAAGAAAAGGATTTGAAAAGACTTTGTGGAAACTGTCAGATGGCTTTCAAAATAGTAGTAATAGAGAGCAAGCTGAAAAGTATCTATTTTTGCAATGTGTTTATGTGCTTAAGATTACTGAAGTGCAGCTAAGAGTGAAGTTAGCAAATGCTGCACTTGCACTTTCTGTGTATAGTTAGAATTTCTTCTTGTATTTCTTTACCATATACTAATATCATATGGTATAATCTGTTTTTGTTTGAATCTGTGGAGTAGTATCTCGTTGTACTGCTCTGTATGTCAGTCAGTGTGAGTCCTAATACTAAATGAAGAGAAAGCAGTCAACAGCGATAAAATAACCAGCTTTGAATGTCCCTGAATATGTTGTTTATAACAGATTGCCCAAATAATTGAGAAGAAGTACGGTAAATAATGGCTAACAAGGCTCTTTGGCAGTGCAGCTAAGGTTTGTTTTGGCTAGGGAAGGACCGTGGCCAGTGACACAATACAAATGACAAAGGACTAGAATAGGGAAAGAGCCTGATAGATGTTTTCATTTCAGGTATGGATGAAGAAATTAACTTAGTTAGGAATCCTGTTAGTTATCAGTGGTTCCTATTCCTGGAACAAAACAGATCTCCCAGGAATTCTGCTGTCGACCTGGTAAGAGTCACGATGATGGAATAGAGGCTGCACAGCAAACCCGTGGGACTGCAGATATTTTTGTAAACAGTTAAAATTCAAAGTTACCATGAAAAAAATAGAGAAGGATTCGGAAATAAACAGCATACCTCCTCCACCTGGGGAAGACAGTGATTAGGTGTTACCTCTTCAGAAGGAAATCACACTGTGTTAGGCCAGTGACTGAATGTGAATTGTCAACATCCTGCCATTGAGATAACAGTCTGTCCTAAACCATTCAGTTATAAGGTGTTTTTATTGTAGAATTGGAGAGGTATAGGATGCCTTTCTGACTTTAAACTGAGATTTTGATGATAATTCTAATCATCTATATCACACTTCTATTGTGTGTTTTTTTTTTGTCTTACCAGAATCACCAGTGCTTGCCCATGTATGCTGATATTCATTAACACATTGTCTCACACATTTTAATTTCTTTGGCAAGCCATTGCAGGAAAACTGGTGCTTTCCCCCTCCCCTTCCCTCCTGCTGTCTTCTGAAGGCCACTGTATTGACGAGTCTGCCAACATTGCCAAATGGAAAGAAAACAAGCTGTCTCGTTTTCCATTATTAGGCTTATGAAATGGCAGTTGAATATGTCCTTGAGGAAGTAAATCCTTTAAGTAAGTTAGTTTTTTCCTCCTTATACTCCTGCAGTGGGGCTCGTTATGAGAGCTGTCCCATCCTGTATTCCATGAGAACTGTCCAATCCTGTTGCCAGTACGTGGAATAGTGTACCCCAGAACCTGCTTCATGTTTAAGTATATGAATATTATCTTTGAAGTCAGCGGAGCAACTTGCCTACATAAGATTTTGCTGCATCAAGCAGTTTAGTCTCTTGTATGAGCAACCCTTGTTTGCTCAGGGTCACATTCAGAAGATTTCTAAGTAAGTGCCTAATCTCTGTTTCAGTAACTAATCTATCATTGTAGCATGTGGTTTTGGCTCAGGTCTTTCTATCACTGCCCTATCTCTTGGAGATTTTCAGGTACTGATTGGACAAAAAAAGCTTTTACTTATTTTTAATGAAGATTCAAGTTTTCTTGCAATCTAAATAATGAGAACACAGTAAATACTTTCTTTGTAGTCTGTCAGAATGTGGCCTTCCCCCTTTTCAGTCTTTCTCTGCTCCAAAAGATCACTTTTAACAGCATCTACAGCTGTGTGATGCCATAAATGTCAAAGAAAGCCTCCAAAATCAGGAGACAGTCACAGGGGCATATTGTCCATACGGGCTTAGCTACAGGCCAGAACCCTTAGGTTAATCACAGGTGCAACAGAGAGGTTAATTAAAGCCTGTCTTCTCATTAAGCAGTAGAAGGGATTGCTAGGAATGAGCTAATCCAATTGGGAAGGCTGGAGGTTTTATTTGTGTATTAGTCTGTGCTGGGTTGTGCAGACTTGCGAGGCTTCAGTGCTGCTGGTCTCCTGCAGAGGTGGCACGGCCGGTTCTTCCGGACTCAGGGCACCTGGAAACCCACTGCTAGGTTGGGCAGAAAAAGCATTTTTTATTACCAAAAGCATTTTTTTTTCTCAATGAACATTTTGGGCAACTATTTCAGTGTGAATTCCCGTGAAAAGACTTTGATACAAACGTAGAAAATTTTGCATATAAAAGGAGAATGGATGCTTTCTGAGGCAGAATGTGCTTCAAATTTAACTTTTATCAGCTCTGTCACTTGCAATTTGTGACATCCTTCAGATGTCAGCCTAAAAATAACATGAGTTGTGTCACAAGGAATCTTAATTTTCCTCACTGCCTGTAAAGGGAGGCCAAGGTGACTAGCTCAGCCCATGAAGCTGCTTTGCTTAGGCACATGTGTTCTGGATAGATCAAGTTGCCTTTGCGGCTTCTGTTCTCTCTGCAGTTTTACCCCTGTTGCGGTAGCTCCCACCTTATTACTTTACACCAACCAAGAGCTTGACCCTTATTTTTCTCTCAGCGAGGAGATTTGACTCTTGCACTAACGGAGCTTTTGCTGGACTTGCCTTCAAGGCTGAAGAATCCCAAGGGATGTGGATGGGGCGATCTCATCTTCCCAGGCTCCAGCGTGGTCCTGGCAGCCCTCTCTGCCTGCGTTCAGCCCACCAATCGTCTAAGTGTGACAAGTGCTTTGAGAAGGAACTGTAAGAAAGTTGCTTCCCTGGAAAACATATTAAGGAGATGCTAATAGCCGGGAGGCAGAAGCTGACTATTTTGGTTTTTAATGGGAGTGTTTTCAACTTGCCAGCTGGTACCTTTTCTAGGTAGCAGAGCTGGTTCTGTCCCAGCCTAGCCAGCTGGCACTTCAGGTGCTAGCTTGAAATTAGAATCTGTGTGACCCCAGATTGGTTATTTCTGCTAACTAGGTTAGTGCCAGTATTTGTAGGCGCCTCAGAACCATCATCACAGATATCTGATGTGTAGATTTAGCTACAGCCTAAGTTCCCTTCATTAAGCATGAAGGGAGTTGAATGGACTCCCTAAAATGACACCTAAACAGCCCCATCATAAAGAAAATACTGCTGCATCCCTGGGAAATAAACACATTGCTTGAAATGACTTCCTAATGGTAGAGTCACCCTAAGCTGGATATGTAGCAATTTAAAAATCTACGAGTTTGAGGTTGTGACTCATAAAATGGTTCTTACAAACGAAAATTGAGCTGATTAGAAAGACAATGAGTTTGACTCAGAATCTTTAAAAATTTCTGTATATTTCTTACAAGAGGGTACTGCTAAATTGCTAGAAATGAGTCATTCTAAGTGTTAGAGAACACTTCTTGTTATCAGCCTGCATATGATAGCAGAAGTGGAATAATTTTCAGGGAAGGTACACTTACAAGTAGAGCTGGGTTTGTTTTCTTGTGCGGAGAAACACTCTCTCCAAATGAAACAAATGTAGTTGCAACAATTGGCCTTTGCATTTTGTTGCTTGTTTGCTTATTGCTATAGAAATTTTGGGTAGTTGACAGCTGTCAAATTATTATTTTCCTCCTGTTTGTTTATCTATAAAGATGCTGGTTGGACCTTTCCTTCAGGTATGACTCACTACTTGGGCATTTTGTGCATAGGGAGGTTGGTTAATATGGCATATGCATAAACCACTGAAGGGTTTATTTTTCTTCATATTTCTATAGTTACATATTTTATTTCCTTTAAATTGCTGGTCCCGGAAAGCTGACAACCCCAACGGGAAGCAGACCAGGCACATGAAGTGGCTTATATTGTGTCCACTTTCCCCAAGCTCTGTTCACAACTTTGAGTGGCACTACTGGAAATGAGATTGCCGTGACCTGGAGTGGGGGAGTCTGCTCTGAATGTTCCTGCGTATCTTTAGGATGAATTTTTAGGGCCCTGTCTTGTGAGACTAGGGATAGCCCGCACTGACACGGTGGATGGGCAGATATGCATCGTTCTTGGGAAGAGTGGAAGAGACCCCAAGTTGGGAAATGCTCCAGATATGCGGAGCTCAGCATCCTTTTAATTTTTATTTTAGCACCAGCCTTAATGCTGCCCGAATGATCTTTTTTTTTTTTTTTTTTCCTTCTTACCCTAAAAATCTTTTGGCCAATGCATAGACGGGGTACAGGTTTCTGTTACACTGCCTTCCTTTTGGCACAGGGCAATAAATAGGAGTGGCCTTCCAGCATTTGGTGGCATTTTGAAGTGACAAAAGCCCCTTTCCACTGTCAGAAACCTTATCTTGAGAGTACCAGAGCAACTTCCACCAAAGTCCACAGGCACTTCATCTGGTCTGTATGTAACATTCACACGCTCTTGTTTCAGAGCCTTTAAATTGTCATAGAAAACACACAATCATGTTGAGACCTCCAAATAAAAGTGTATGTCATCACAGTAGAAAAATTAGGGCTTGAATATGTGGGGAATAATGATGAAATAAGCTTAGGCTTCCTTGATTTGAAGTTGAATCAACTAGAGTTAGAGTAGCAGGTTAGATCAGCATGTGTAGACACCTTGTAATATTGAACCGCGTTCAATATTATGTGTAACAGCAGATAAAAGATGGAGTGTGTGTGCATAAGACCCCAAATCTAGCTCAGATAGGGTAATTTTGCCCTCATTTGACGATGTGAATATGCAATTGTAAGGTTCATTGCATCATGCTGCTTATGCATGAGAGTAACTTTCCTTCTGCACTTTGCACTGAAGCTGCTGGAACTCTTAAGGTTCAGACTCTGAGTCAAATTGTATGCTCAAGTAAGTACCCATCTCACATGAGGGTTGTAACAGTACATGAGTGTGATTTTTCAAGTGGTTTGGAATAAAAAGTTGTAGCAACTTCCTGAACTTTTCATACATGAAGTTCCAATAGTTATTTTTAACTCCATATCTTCCGCTCTTCTGGCTGACTTTTCTGTTAGAGATACAGAATCCTTATGGTTTAAAAGGAAATGCATTTTTCTGACTGGATTGTTTCACTATGATTTTCTTACCTCTTCTGATTTACTTTGCATACAAAGATGGCAGACAACATACCAAATATATATATATGCCAGAACTTCTCTTTCGGTTGCTTCATTGCATGTTGTAATAGCTAATATGTCTGCTGCTGCTGACAGGGTTTCTTATAAATTAGACAGTTTTTCTGAGTGGATTTATGCCCAGAGAGGTGTTTCAGATCAATAACAGTGGAGAATGTGGACTGTTCTCAAAAATAGTCCAGGTTTAACTTTCTGATATCATACCTGTTTCGTATAAGAGATTGGTATTAGTGAGAAATGTTGATGAAAAGCATGAAAATAGACAGCTGAGCCAGTCACTGTTCCCATGCCAAGAGCTTATCTCGCAGCTTCAAACATCGTGGCTCATTTATTACTTTCATCAAAATTTCCTTCCTGATTATGCTCAAAAGTCATCAGCTTGAGTTTCTGCTGTTTTGCACTAACTATGTTTAATAATGTAGACTTAAACCAAATGGCTGCATGTGCTGCCCAACTGAGGGAGTCGCTAATGTGCATGTACTATTCAACTGAAGGAGTCACTAATCAAGTATTACCTTGTCTAACCCTGCTTCAAGCAGGGACTTAGCCAAGTCCCATGGATTTTTGCATACCCAAGTCTAAGCAAGTAATTCAGAAATCTCTGCTTAGTTCTGGGAGAGTCTGAATGGACGCAGATTTTCTACTAAGAAGTCTGGTTTGATACATGTCCTTAGATGTCTGCAGCTAAGAGTACTATCAGTAGTTGCTATAACTTGAGCTGAAGCTCATTGATCTATCCATATCTTCTGTATATGCAGATTTTAACCCTCTTTCTCCTCCTATATTCCTGCCTACTGCCTCTTTCTTTCTATCCTTGCTCCCATTTTCATGCCAACACGTATTAATCAAATTCTCCATTTTGTTGTTCCTTTAAGTCACCCTTTGCTGTAAAAAAAATTTAAAGGTATGTGTGTCTTTGTGTACTTATGCATATATATAAAATTTAAATATAGGCTATAGGCCTGTATTATACAGGCATTAGCCTGTAGAAGTATATATAGCATTTCTTTCACTCGCTGCCTTATAAAATACTGAAGATTGAGGTGAGGAAGCACGTTTTGGACCAAAGAACTGGGTAGCACTGCTTTGCTAGATCCTGACTTAGAGACCAACTGGAAAGATTCAAAAAGCTGTCAAAAGTGACAGTGGGTGAGTGGAGCACCAGTCAAGGCAAGAGAACACTAAGAGTTAAATCTAATTTTTTAGAAAGTGAGTTGAGGATAAAACAAAAGAAAAATACTGGTCTACTTAGTAGCAGCAGAAGCATTCAATTTTGAGTTGGGCCTTAAAACAGAAGATACTAATTTTAGATATATATCGGAGGTTGGCAGCTAAAATAAAATCAACATTCTGAATCAGGTGAGGGGCTAAGGGGGAGTAGTACCAAATTGGATTATTGATAAGTAAATAATTGCACTACAGGAGTGGATCCAGGCCCTTTCTGCTTGCACAAGGATGGAAAACCCGGCTGTGCGACCCAGCGCAGCGTGTTATCCTGCAGGAGAAGGGCAGCTCGTCTGTCTCTACGTGCCCTTTCTGGGTGGGCTTTGGGTTCCCCAGGGCTGCCCCGCTGGGGCTGCAGGAGGGATGTGCTGCGGGGATGGGTGTCCTGGTCACTTTGTCCTCAGCCCAGCGGGACGTCACCCCCTCATGCCGGCTTTCACCACGGTGCTTTAGTCTCGGACGGTAAAAGTTGGCGTAAACGCAGGTGGATGTAGATGACTGGGTGCAAACTGTGGTGAAGTAAAACAAAATGATGACTTAACGCTGGCTTCGTTCTGTGTTGGAGGCGTTGGGAAAACTCTGGAGCGTGGCAGGTGCCAAAGCGTGTTAGACTGCCCAGCTGCAAAGCCTGAAGCTGTCAAACATGGAGTGTTTCTGACTGGTGTTGGTCATGAGCTCAGCTCTGCAGAGAAAGACCTGGGCGTCGTGGTGGACGACAAGTCGACCACGAGGCAGCAGTGTGCTCTTGTAGCCAGGAAGGCCAATGGGATCCTGGGGTGCATTAAGAAGCGCATCTCCAGCAGGTCGAGGGAGGTGATCCTGCCCCTCTACTCAGCCCTGGTGAGGCCACATCTGGAGTATTGTGTCCGGTTCTGGGCACAGAAGAACAAGAGGGGTGTGGAGCTGCTGGAGAGAGTCCAGCGCAGGGCTACAAGGATGATCAGGGGCCTGGAACATCTGCCCTATGAGGAGAGGCTGAGGGAGCTGGGCCTGTTCAGCCCAGAGAAGAGAAGACTGAGAGGGGATCTAATCAGTGTCTATAAGTACCTCAAGGGAGGGAGGGAGGATGGTGCTGGTCTCTTTTCAGTGGTGGCCACCGACAGAACTAGAGGTAATGGCCACAAACTGAAGCACCAAAAGTTCCACAGGAACTTAAGGAAAAAATTCTTAACAGTGAGGGTGACAGAGCCCTGGAACAGGCTGCCCAGAGAGGTTGTGGAGTCTCCTTCTCTGGAGATCTTCCAAACCCGCTTGGACGCAGTCCTGTGCCACGTGCTCTAGGTGACCCTGCGTGTGCAGGGGGGTTGGACTAGATGACCTCTAGAGGTCCCTTCCAATCTTAAGCATTCTGTGATTCTATGATGAGCAGTAATGGAGAGCAGTAGCCAAAGGGCCTGTTTGTGGTGTGTGATACAAAAGGTTGGATCTCTCCCACTTCAGCAGGATTTTTTGTAAATGGAATAAGTTTAAGTTAGGCTGATGAAGACGGTATCAAGGCAGATGAAATGTGGTTGTCCCTTCTCCTCCAGTGAGGTACAAAAATGCAGAGGGAGCAGTCACGGACCTACAGCGAGTCAGAGACAGTGTCCGGAACAGCATCTTCCTGGCTCTGCCCGCGGTTCAGGCACAGGTTCTGGTACAATCATCTGCCTTGGTCTTCGCTAACGATGCTCTCTCTCTTATCAGCATTAAATCAGCATAAACAATCTCATGGGACCTGCCAAAAACCCTACTTCTGTCTACAGATTGCTAAGTGCTGTTCGCGCGCTGTCAGGGCTTGATTCCCGTCTCCGCTGCATCTTGCTCACGTGTAGAGACATCAACTGTCCTTGGGCATGGCCTGGCAGAGCCCTGAGCATCCAGCCTTCCTACGGAGCGGATGGTATCCATCAGTTCTTCAGGGATGTGTCCCTTCCTATTAGTTTTCCACAACTGGTGAGCAGCCACAGCACAGAAATACCTTCAATATCTTCCTTTTGTTTTTGTTAGCATCTCTGATGTTGCTGGATCAGCTCAGTGCTGGGCTCATATTTGTCCTTCTTCTCATTTTGCTCTTTGCAACCTTGTCTGCAAATGCATCTCTGTGAAATGAAGCCTTAAGTAACCGCCATTAATAGCAGCCCTGGAAACCTGAGTAAAAAAAGTTATAAATTAATTAGTGGTGGAGAATGTTATTTACTTACTTGATATAAAATAGGTAGGTGCAAGATATTAATGCTTTCTTCCTGTGTACTCTTGCTGTTTGCAAAGGATATTTTTGTCCTTTAGTGTGAACTACATTTTAAGGAACTGATTCCATCTTCACAGTTTCTTTGCAGAAGCCGTGCGTGCATGATAATCTTTAAATTGTGCTTGGTCATCTTCAGGTGTCTCTAGTAAGTTTGAACTTTGCTTATTTTGCCCTATTCCGAAAGACTCCTCATTCCCAGAAGGATTTATTGCTGAAAGAACACTGGAGTGGTTAGGACAGGAACCAGAAAACAAGATTTCTGTTGTACGCTTTTCATCTCAGGAAAGGTCATTTTTGCCTCTGATCACTTGTTTGTAAAATCGAGTATGGTGATACTCATTGGTATCGTAGTGGATCATTTTAGAATAAATGTTTATGGAGTTCCTGGTCTCCTCTGTTAGAATGCTAATAATATGTCCTTTTTGGTTAAGATCCTTTTTTTTTTTTTTGCTGTAGAGTATTTGTTCATATTCAGTGTGTTGAGCAGGAATACCAGGCAGTCTCATTCCTGCCGTCTATGTTGTGTTTTATTCTAATCTTTCATCAGGTCTTAGAGGCATTATAGTTGCAAGCCATTTTCTGACACCAACACAGTCTCACTTCTGACCACCCAGAGCCAGCACTGCGTGCTTTGCGTTACAAAACCTGCAGGTAGACAACGCTGCTTTGCATTTAAGACCCATGGGCGACATATATCCCTCACCAGGCTTATGATCCCTCTGCTCTCGGTACGGCTTATTGACTAGTCGTGAGCATCCTTCTCCCGCTGCCTGGGCTGATCGGGGATGTTCTCTGCCCCTTTCTGTTAGTGGAGTTTGCCAGGAGATTGAGTCACGCAGAGTGACTGTAATTGTCACGCGCAAGCTGCTCCTGTGGCCCTGGCAGCAAAAGAAAGAGGACGTCCTGGTAGGTGGGGAACAGACTGTTCTCACGAAGGGGGCTCACTAGCAGAACTGGGCCTTTATTTTGTGTGTACCCTTTAACTTGCTAAGCAAATTTGCTCTGATCTGGGTTTTTCTTCCCTTTTTTTACATTTATTTACAATAGATATGCACATTTCTTGGTAAAATGTTTACTGAGTTTGTAAATGAATTCTGTGGGATGTTAATAGGAAAAAAAGGGGGTAGTTAAATACAGAGTTTTAGGGGAAAACTATTTCTAAGGCAGGAACCCTCTGGCTCTTGGCCTTCTTGCAGTACCTCTCAAATTCACATCTGGTGAAAACACTTTGAATGGTGAAAGCTGACTGCTCATAACGAACTGTGCCCAAGTTGCACAGCACAAATCATTTCAAGAATGAATCTTCCCCAGTGATTCTGGCAGGTGGCAGTGGGGGGACACCATTAACAGACTGCTTGGTGGTCACCTCAAAGCCTGTGATGCCAGGCTGTGCTTTATTCACTTAGCTCTGAGATACTGTGAGTTGAGGCAGAAATCATCTTTCTATTTAAGCTGTGTACAGCAGTCTGCTCCGTGAACCTCGCCGTGAAGTCGGGCTGGATCCGCCGCGTGGGCACAGCAGGGTTACAGCTAATGGGAAACATCCTCAGCTGGTGCCTTTTGTCAGCCTAACTCTCCTGTAGCTGACAGAGCTGCCCAAACAGCTCTGGTGTCTCCCATTGCTCCCTTTGGCCCAGCTGCCAGGGCCGGAGCCTTCCTGCTTCCCCATGACGTGGGGAACTTAATGACGTGCCTCGTGTTCAAACGGGGCAGTGTGTCCTACAAGCAACACATTTTCTTGCAAGTGATTGGTTGTTAGTCACCTGGGAGTGAAAACTCCCAGCTTAAACCTGGGAGGTGGTTTCCTTGGTATTGCGATATATGCGGTACGTTTAGAGGACCAGGCTTAGGTTATTTGTGAAGAACTTGCAATTTATGTTACTGATTTCTGGTGGAAGAAGGTAGCACTGAACTTTGACTCTCTCTTTTTAAAATTTTTTAATATTTTTTTCTTAGTGATTCATCAGGCCATTTTATACTGTAACCCTTACTCAGAGGAAGATTTCCCCTTCTCATTTTTAGTTAGTTGTACATTTTTACATGTACATACATTTGTAATGTAAAATGTAAATTTGTAATGTAAATGTAAAAATGTACATACATTTTTAGTTAGTTGTAGTTATTTGAACTAATGTATCTGCTATCCGGATGTCCACAGTCACATATGAAGAAATGCAAACACAGAATCCTGTTCCAAACAAGCCTGTTGTCCTGAAAGACACCAGACAATAACTTTTGAATGTTTTTCAACTGGTGGGTCCTAAGCCCTGCGGAAATTTTTCAGTGCAGACGCCTAAACATTATTTGTGGTTTGGGTCTAATTAATTCAAAGATAGGAATAGAGTAGCATGTGAACAAAACAGGTGCTTGTTTTAGTGGGCTTTAATATCTTACCTTTTCTTGTGATCATGTGCAGAGGTTCCTATCTTATGCACAGTTGTTCACTTAGAACAACCTGGGTGGAAGTCACCTCACCCAAGCGTAGGTACCACAAAGTCCTGTCCAGGCTCCTTCAGTGGGGGATAGGGAGAGGATTCACCTCGTTAAGACTATCCATCCTGGCTTAGGATGGCATGAACTGCCCTCTGAAGCTGCTTCCTCCGTGACGTGCTGACAGCAGGGGTAGTTATAATGACCTGCTTAGGCTGAAATGTGGATTAGCTGCCCTCAAAAAACAACCCCCTCCTGCCTGTCAAAAGAAAAAAAAAAATGTTTTTGTTGAGAAAGTGCCAAAAGGGAAAGAGATTTGAGAAGCAACGTCCTTCATCTGTCACAGAGCAGCTGCAATAAAGGCAATGAAATACAGATTTTCTTCCATCCCAGATGCCGTCTGGGTCTTTAGTCACACTCTACACTAATGTGGATTAAAATTTGACAATAGCTGCCCAGTCTTTCTGCTGCGTATTACCCTTCTTTCTGTTACAGCAATGTCTAAAGAGACCAGGACGTGCTCTGCTAGGCCCTACATGAATAAAGAACAAGAGTTGCTTTCCCCCCTAATTGCAAATGCTCTGCATGATCTCTGCTCCTCGGAGATTTAGGCTGGCTTTAAACAGGCAAATGAGAGGAGAAGCTGCATTACCTGGTGACACATGTTTTCAGATGCTGGATCACATCTTAAAACGTGTTTTAATAACTAGCAGCTGCTTCCAATTTAGAACGTTGTTCCGTATTAAATGCAGGTGATTTTTCGAAAGTGTAATTAGATCTTTTTGTTGTTTATAGCAGAAGATGCTGTCTAATATTTTGAAATGTGGCATTGTGGTGATTACCCATAAAACAGCAGTCAGCTTTTGACCAGCAGAATGCTAACAGTCATTTTTCTAGCCATCACTGGTGCATATAAAACGTAACAGCAGTAGTGTATTATTTATAATAAGAAGTTGTGTTTTCCCATCTTTAATTTATCAAATGCATTTACATACTCCAGATCTAGCATTTTCCTCATAGGTTAATGGTAGGACTAACAACAGGCTACTTGAGTAAAGTAGTCCTCATCTTTAGGTATGACTTAACAGTCTTGCCCTATGACCAGTGCCTCCCATTTTGTGCAGATGTTTTTCACTGGGTTGTACTGGTGATAGCTATGATATAAAACTGAGTAGCAAGCCTGTCATTCTGGTGGCTGGTTATCCATTATGGTCTATGAATTTCTGCTGCAGCTGAAGTTAATTGCTGGTATTTTTTGTCACCTTCAAAGCCATGTGTTGTGAACCTCACTGGTTGCATGAGCAGTTTCTCTGCAATTTGATGGTACGGTGCTGCTTGATTTTGTTTTTGGCTGGAGACAGTTTTGATGTTTAAATGGGCAGAGAAGGTGTCATAGTTCTCGTTTCACAGCCTCGCTAGCAGTGGGAGCAGTTGAGCTGGTTACCAAGTGAGAGAAAAGGCACAAATCTTTTAGCAGACACCAAAACCCAGAAGGGGAGTTTGGCAGACGCAAGCTGAGCAAATGTGTGAGGCCCCATAGCCACTGGCTGTGCTACACAGATGGGTCACAAGTGGCGGGAGTACCTGCTGCCTCAGTCTGCTTCAGCATAAGGGATCTGCAACCTTCATCTTTCCTGTACGAGATCGGGAGAATGAGAATCTAATCTCCACCAGCTGGTTACTGAATTCTGCTATGAACTAGGAAAATGAGTTTTTCCCTTTTTGCTAACTCTTTAAATGAACTAAAAAAAAAAATCTAATGAGTAATAACTGTTGATTAAAAA
Source organism: Tinamus guttatus (assembly GCF_059628265.1). Classification (NCBI taxonomy): domain Eukaryota; kingdom Metazoa; phylum Chordata; class Aves; order Tinamiformes; family Tinamidae; genus Tinamus; species Tinamus guttatus. Next base: position 1,519,600 of record NW_028288842.1, on the reverse strand, counting down.
AAAAAAAAAAGTCCAATGGGGCCAGTAAATGTTACATAAAAAATAATCGACTTATGCATGGTGAATCCCTGATTCAGATTAAAATATTTTACACCAGCTGGGGAAATCTTGAGGCGAGGCCCTGCTGCAGGTGTGCTTTAGGCTCCGTTTCAACCCCCTTTCCATAAGCTGCCAGGCTTGGGCGCCAGGTCCTCGTGCATCAGGTGGGCAGGAGCTGGTAACCCCTGGCAGAGGGAAGGGGCAGAACAGGCTGTTAAGTCACTGCTGTGAACGTTGCAGAACTGTAAACAATTCTGCAGACGTGTCCAGCTGCTTGTATTTATCTTTCCAGTGCATGCAGCTGCCTGTCTAAATAACTGCCCTTTTCTCTTGGCCTTGCTATGAAAAAGCCCAACTAGAAGCGTTACTGATGTGGAAGCACGAGTGTCTCGTAGTATCATAACTTAATCCATGTAATTTAAAAGCTGAACCCGGAGGTGCATTTAAAAGTGAGATGTAACAGGTCATTTATGATAGGTATACCCTGCATAGACAAAAAAAAAGTGTTGATCCCTGAATTACTTAACAGCCATGTTAAGTAGAGCTGGGTAGGGAGCAGCTGCTGTGAGGGTGCAGTCTTTTTTTCCCCACCAAGATATCCAAAAACCTTCCCTTTGCCTACATCAAAATGCCATGTTGTTGTTGCTGAACTGTGACCGTGGAGCCGCCCGTGATTCAGAGGGCTGCAAGAGGAGAGGTCCTCGGTTATTCCCTTCTCTGCTACAACGAGTCCTTTCTCCCTGGAGCCCCGGCCTGGCAAAACACGTCTGGCGCGGAGTGCCCAGGCACATGCAACAGAAGCACAAGGGTCTGTGTCTGCCCTGCTGCTGGCACCAGATTTCCTCCCTCTGCCGTGGAAAGAAATATTTTCAGTAGCAGATCAACAGCGAAGGTGAAACTGTTTGAAAAAAATAAACACTTGGCCGTTATGTTTTGTTCTGCACTCACTTTCCCCTTATCTCAGTACAAATTAAGTGGAAGTAGTTATATAATATTAGGCCTGAAGAGATTTGAGAGTGGAAGCTGTTGCTGGAAATCCCAAAGATGATTAGAGCTTATTTCCTCACCCATCTTTGACACAATTACAAGATTAGGCTTTGGTTCCTGTTGCACATAATTTCCTGAGAAACAAAGGAGAAAGCCCATGGGTGCACATGCAATAAAGCAGCTCGCTGTGGTTCTGTGAGGCCACGAAACCAATTCTTGCAAAAACCCTGCATGTTGCTGTGTGTTATTTGGTGGTAAGAGCCCGTGTGCACTGCAGCAATGAGTAGGATGTCAAAAGCAAGTGCAGAACCAGGGTAGGAAGAAGCACTGGGTGGGTCTAGGCAACATCTCAGAGACACAGTTGCCAATGTCAGGTGAGGGAGGAAAGCAAACATAGAAGAGAACAAGGAAGGCAAGATAAGAAAAATGGTGCACGGCGTTGGTGCTGGTTGCTGCACAATAAATGACGAGGAATGAGGCGCAGACGGTGCCTGCAGACAGTGGCAGGGCCCCCCGGGAGGCGCGTGGGGAGACGCATTCCGAGCTGCGGAGCTTTATTAGGGCCTTGCTAGTGTTCCCACAAGAAAAGCAAATGCTTTCGCTGTCGTGGTTGCGACTCTCAGGGAGCTGCAACTCAACGGAATGAAAAGTGAGAAGGAAAATCGGCGTGTTTATTTGCATATTTATAGATCCCAGCAGAATTAGGCATCTTGAAGTAGGGCTAAGTTTGCTTGTTCTCCCCCAGCAGCATCCCATCTTCTGCAGCAGCAGCAAACACTGATCCCCACACCTTACAGCACAAGCTGGCCCAGGTGCCCGTGTGTAACCATTAACCAACATCCCTCACGCAGCAGCTGGGGCAGAACTGTCAGAGCCTCCCAGGAGAGCATCCACCAGCCTTCCCCTCCGCTGCCCTTTTAGAGAACATTTTAAACATTACAATGTACAGAAATCCTATCTATGGAAGAATAGCAGGGTGTCCGTTAACACAAATGAACTATGGTATGTAGGAGCAGTATTGAACCGCTTTGTAATTAACCTAAAACCAGTGCATCACATCTTTTAAAAAATATTTTAAGGAAAAACAATCTCACACTGCCTACAGGCATACGATATTTTTTAAAGTGGTCATTAAGTTAAAAAAAAATCAAATCTGAACCATATATATGTCACAGATTTAAAGCATTTTCATGTTTCATGCTTTTTTTTAACCAACGAAATATCCAATTAAAAGGAGAAGAATAGTAAACTTCATAGAGGTTTTGAACCTGATTAGGTATTTGTCCTGTGCATTTTGAGCTGCCTGAAGACAACCTGGCACTGTTTGAACAGCTGTTTTAATGCCCTTGGTGAGTTTGAGGCAGTAACACCAGCAGTGAGATTGGTGTGAGTGAGACTACCATTTGTGTAATTTAATTAATTTTGGTAAGGCGGTATAATTTGTACAAAGTCGAGAGACAGAAAATACTCCGGATCTTATTTGATAGCTCACAGAGATGTTACAACTCTACCTTGCAATAGAGACCCTGCAGTACCTGCTGTGTTGATCTTGTAGAGGAACGCCACGATTTAATGCCAAGGTAAGGAGAGAGACCTAACCTACCATGGAGGCCTGGATGTACCAATTTAAATGCCACTGTAACACTGCAAACTTGAGCCATTGGAGAAGCTCTGATATGAAGAGCCCTTTACACAGTCTCTTGAAAGACAGTTTTTTACATATCCCTGTATATTTTGGCAGGTTTAATTTGTTGGTGAAATCGCTGCCTGGGCTTACTGTGTCTCTAAAGGCCTATAAAAAGGCAGGAAGTGTCACCTGTTCTGCAGAGTAGAGCACTTGCAGCTGCATAAGCTACTTGTTTTTTCTATACTGCTTGGCATCTCAACGGTGTTTATAAGTGGGTGCTTGATTTTCCGCCTTAAACTATAACTTTTTCATTGAAGGGATTATGTTTGAGAAATAACTGCTTGCCTATAGAGGACGATAACAGTGATAAAAGTAGAGAAAGAGATTAATTTATCATGAACAGCGTTCGTGGAACTATAAGGGCACTTACTGCTCTTAACTGTGCTATTGAATGAGGGGTCCTCTGATCGGGTTTAATGAAACAGGAGGCGTCTGGATCGTGGAGCTGACTGCTCCAGCATATAGTTTATGGGTACAGCAGTGGCCTCCAGGGCCCAGATTAATGTTCATTAGAGCTCGGAAAGAGATAAAAGAATTTGCTCAAAAGCTATGGGCAAACTCATATAAAGGTCCAGATAAGACCTGAAACATCTGGGACCTTTGGGCAGGAACCAGAGCCAAGAGGAAGCAGTGGAGAGATTTTGACAAGTGTTTATGCTTAAACCTGTGTGGTTTTAGGTCACCTTCATCTTTCTCACCCTCTCACTAAGTGAACCCGTCCCATGACTCCCTTTTGGTTTGCACATCACTCGTTTTAAAAATGTATTTCTATGCTGTTGCTTTTTGACGTTTTATTGGGCAGCTGCTCGCCCTGCTTTTACGCTGCATCTCTCAGAGCATCTTCTCAGCCTGTACCCGTATAAACCTATAAACCTGGTCTCTACAAACCTTGATTTGCTTCTGTCTTTGCCTTCTGTTGGTCTTGCTATTTCCCACCCCCGACTTTGCAACAAAGACATAATTAGCAATTTAAATAATCTGCATCTTCTAACTGCTGTTAGTCTGCTAAAGCTGCCGCCTTAATGCATAACGTACCCAAAGTGCTCCAAGGTGGAGATAATTTTGCACCGTGTGATTTCTTGCACAGCGAGAACGGCGCGGTGAGAAGATGAAGCCATGTGTTAGCAGTAAGAGTCCAAGAGGACTGGCGATCTGCCGGGGAAGGCATTGCCTTGGGGAGTAAAACCTGTGCAACGTTCTTGCACCTGCACCCGTGCTGCACAACCCGCTGCTGATGGGCTCTGCTTGTCCCAGCACTTGCAGCTGCGGTATTTATTTCACAGCACTCATGGTGGAACTGCTTGTTTTCATCCATCCCCCCTGTGTCTCCCTATTTGACATGCATCTCTACGCACGTCCTTCCGATATTTATTTCCGTGTCCGAGCAGATAAAAGTGAAGGACTTTTAAAGTGGCCGTTCTTCAGGGGTTGTGTCCCGGACTCCAAAAGGCTGGGATAAGGTCCCAGAGATTGCTCATCTCTTTTTGTCTTTTACAGAGCGCTGTTGCTGGCCAAATTGCATCCAAACGAGAAAATATCTAGAGTAATCCCGGGGAAGTCAGACATGACATCAGCAGAGTTACTCGGGCAGATAGCAAGAGCTGGGGCCGTTGCTCTTATTTTCACAACACGCTTCCATAGTCAGGAATTAGTGTGATACTACTATGCCAAATTCATAAAATGTTTCAATACAAGGTGCCATCTCAGCAGTTTAAGGCCAGCACAGGGATTTGCCTGTGATCAGTGTTTGCACTGGCAAATTTTGGTTATTTGCCACAGTTCTGTTGCCCAACCAGCTCATTGTGGGTGAAATAACTAGCATGAGCCGAGGCATCATTCTTTGCTGGCGAGCAGATTGCTGTCGTAATGTTCTCAGCCCGCGCCATGGGTACATAATATACCTATCCATCATCCCTTAAATTTACGAGGATAAACGCCGTCTCTCAAGCTGAGCTGATAGATATCATCTCGGAATTGCATTCACCTGGGTTGTAGGTATCAGGGTGATATTGAATTAATCCATGTCAAGTTTAGATAACTTCATCCAGTGAGTTTCTTGGTGTGACAGTGATGCAGATGGTTAATAGTCCATTTTTGTCAAGTGAGAATAACTTCATTTTTACCTTTTTTTTTTTTTAACCTGTATTAGATGTATGTTGTGTGTTCACATATGCTAAAGGAGCTTTGCTTTTGGGCTTTCTGAAGGTGGGATCAGGCCCTCTGGCTGTTGTCCAGTTCAATGCCCTTAGACTTTAAGCCACTTTTTGTTTGATTTTACTATAATGTTCTTGATTTTTAAGAGAATGAGTAGACAAGGAAAGCTGAAGGCTTGATTTTGATTGATTGAACTCTGAAACTGTGCTCATCATTTATGTGACTTCCTGACACTGTGGTTACCAAGCATGAATATATCATGAGTGTAATTTTGAATGTAGCTGCCTTAAAAGGGTTTCCAGTGCCTGGAAATGATCCCCCTGCTCAGTACAGAAGGAAGAGTTTGGATCCATAACTGACCATTTCACTTGACATATTTCTTTATTAAAAACAGCTCTTGTGCCTTGGTCATGGGCCTACAACTTATGAATAATCTTGGGTGCATTTTTGGATAAATAATTTATTCACTGAAAAATGCAATTTCTTACTTTTTTTTTGCAAATTTCTACTTAAACTTTTTCCAGGTTCTTCCCAGTTCAGTACTAGTTTTTCTAATAAAGAAATATTTCATTTTGAAGTAGTTGGCGTCCAAAATAACAAAAGGTTCTAGTACAAACACAAAAAGAGGAAGACAGGAGAAATAAGGTTAGGAAATGATTTTGTATCTCAGTGTCAAAAAGTCTCTTGGCAGGATGTGTTGAAGATCAATCAATCAATAAGACTGAGATGCAGAGCAACATGTTTAGACAATACTTTCTGTTTGGGATTGAGTAAAATATTCTGAAACATTTTCTTTTCTCTTTAATCCACAGGCATATTTTTATGTTTGTCCAGGAACTAAAATGTTTTAAAAGAAAATAAAAACCTTTAGTATTTTTTGTCATATAAGCTTTAAAGATGAAAATGCTATGAAATTTACTTGCTGAAGTATTTATTGAAGAAATATTTGAAATACATATCCATTTGAATGTATATTAAGGGGAAGGGGAGCACAGCCCAGTGTAGAAAGATTCATGCAATAGTTCCAACAAGACCGGAAAAAAAATACAAGTGGCAGCTGAAAAAAAAGTAGACTAGAGTAGAAAGAGGAAGTAATATTTTGTGTTCACTAAGATAACCAGAGGTCCAGGCAGAAACCTCGACAGGACTAACACGAAGGGAAGGAATGCTGGGGGAAGTGTGCATCGGAAATGGGTTGGAGACCAGGATATTTTGAAATAAATACTTTCTACCAAGAATGAAAACCCGTCTGTTCCTGTAAACACAGAGCTCTTGATGAATGGTTTCCTTTTTATGTTTCACTCGAACTAACCTCCGGGGTTCTCAGTTTTCCCCTGCCTTGATGGTGCCCATCCAGATTTAGTACAAGTGCAGATGGCATTCATATGTGCTTAATCCTGTCTTTCAAATCGTGTATCCTGTCTTAGCCCATTAGATTCTTTCAGCACTTCAGCACAGTGGGAAATAGAAAAAATCCTTTGAGGAAAGCATCCTGCAATCCCCAGGACATGGAACGTGATTTAAAAATGTTGGCAATCGTGTCTTTTTTTCCTCTTTCCATACTCTGCAGGAAGATTAATGAATTTCTGCTGAGCTCTGATCCAGTCCTCAGAAATGTCAGAATGGGAGGTGGGCAAAATCCTTACCAAACAACTTAACTGATGATGCACAAGATGTTAGAAAACTCAGCTTGCTCCCTGTCTTGCTCTGCTTCTCAAAACTAGCAGGAAGAAAAAGCAACAGAAAGTTTCATTCGTTCTCTGTATACATAATACACTTTGTTTGTTCGCACTTTTTTGTACACACTTTTTGGGCAGAACTTGAATTTTCAAGCTCAGGAATCCATTGTGGATTTCTTGTTAGCTAAGTGAAGCTGATTTTGTCTTTACATTTTATATCAACAAAAGCATTTTATCATAAGGGCAAAGGAGTAGTTTCCCTTTCCATGAGTCTCCCCAGCTAAGTTAAACAAGCTCAAATTTATGGACTGAGTTTCTGTATCATATAAAGCCTTTTGGGGAAAAGCTGAATGGTTGAGATTAGTTCTGATTTACTTGGATACCACAGCAAAGAGGAGCACAAACTGCTTTTGTACTAAGTTCATTCTGTTAGTGAGGAAGTTTGTTTAATCAGTTTTTCATGGCAGTTTTCTGCCTTCTGACCATCTGGAGTATATTACAGACAAGAACTTCTACATAGTTAAATGAGAGATGTACCGCCCTAAAACCTTCCTTCTACCCTCCTGCCTTCTTTGCTTTTTCTTTAATTTCTGATTTGAACATCTCAATAGTGGAAGCATGGTGATTTTCAGAATATATGAGCACTTTGCTAGGTTAAACATTCAAGCTGATTTGCTGACATTGGTTTCATCTGTTTTTTTTTTTTTTTTTTCCCTCCCACAATAGCTGATTTGTTGGAAGAGGAAGCAGCAATCTGCCAAACGCTGTCATTCCATTGAGGGGGAAGCAAATGGCACTTTTGGAAGATGCAGCAGGCTGAAGAAAATCAAACTGTTAGTGTGCACAGCACAATTTAACAGAGCAGAGAAAAATGTGATTCTCATGGAGGAAAAAATTTCTCCAGAGTGAATTAAAAGTGGATGATGAATCCACATATTTTATTCTAGTAGCAGTAGCAGAGTTGGGTGGAAAAACAGGTTAAGCAGTTTTTATTTACTTACATGGTCATTTACTGGCATGAGGGGCACAGGGAGAATTCTCTTAGTGTAGGTCTGAAAAGGACTTAGCGAAATCATGTGTTTAGATTTAGTTGAACTCTTAGTTAATATTTGCTTCAATAACTGTGGCCAATAATCTGCCACCTAACAAATAAATAGCAGTGCAGATGCTTAGGGTTTTTTTTTTCCACTGAAATAGCAGGATATGTATGAAGGAAGATGAGAAAATTACTTGTTCCATTATTTTATATACTAACCTGTTCTTATGCACTAGGTTTCTTGGTAAATTATGGTTTAGTTGTGAATTACCAAAGCTGGTGTTAGAGCAAATGTAAACAGAGAGCTTTCTAATACAAATCAGGTTCTTAAGTTACCAAGGAGCTTTTAAAAATATTGCTGTATACTTAGAAGGGCGCAGTGGTAACATAATACTTTCAATTTTATTGTGCGTTCCAAACTCCTCGAGCAGTTTGTTTTTTATCATCAGTGGTTTTCAAACATGGCAAGGAATTATTTCCCGCGTGAGGTCTCTGTGCGGCAGGGAGGGTTGCTGCTCTCCCACGTGTACGAGCTCTGCCTGTGCGAGGTCGCAGCCCCCGCTAGCTCGAGTCCCCCCACGTGGGCACAGCAGCAGTGAGGGGGCCAGGCCTCGCTTGGCTCCCCAAGGGTGACCTTGGGCTGGCTTCTAGAGGCATCACCAAAAGCCCCGTTGTTTCTTCCTGGAGAGTAAAAGCAGATACAAGGAGAGGTCCTTGGCTGCCCACCCTGTGCTGCCACGGGTCCCCCATTGCAGGCCTAGACGTGGCTCGTGCCAAAGCCAGAACGTGGGCTGTGCTTCACCTCTTCTGCACAGAGCTTTTGTGCTTATCTGAGGGCCAGCGGCTGTGTCGATATCGGCAAATCAAACAGGGCCAGGGCCCGTTCCCAAGCTGCAGGCTGAGGTGGTAGAGACTGGCTTGCGCAAGCACGTTGGTCGAGTGTCGCTGGTGTGTTTGCCTTAGAGAGAACCGAGCACCTGGAGCAGCGTCAGTGGTTGAGCTCATGCAGTTAAACAGCAGGAATCCAGCATTTGCACGGAACCATTGCGTCGTTGAGGTTGGAAGGGATCTCTGAAGATCATCTAGTCCAACCCCCCTGCTCAGACAGGGTCATCTAGAACATGTCACACAGGATCCAATTAGACTTTGAATATCTCCAGAGAAGGCAACTCCACAACCTGTGCCAGTGCTCAGTCATCCCCACATTTAAGTTTTTCCTCAAATTCAGGCAGAAATTCTTGTGTTTCAGTTTGTGCACATTGCCTTATGTCCTATTGCTATCCACTGCTGAAACTGGTCTGGTCAAAACCTCCCTGACACCTTCTCTTAAGACATTTATGTACACTGATAAGATTCTATCTCAATCTAAACAGTCCCATCTCTCTTAGCCTTTCCTCACATAAGAGATGTTCCAGTCCCCTGATCGTCCTCATAGCCCCATGCTGGACTCTCTCCAGCAGCTCCACATCCCTCTTGTGCTGGGGAGCCCAGACCTGGACACAGTACTCCAGATGCGGCCTCACCAGGACCAAGTAGAGGGTGAGTATCACCTGCCTTGACCTGCTGGCAACTCTCTTCCTAATGCACCCCAAGACACTATCTATGTGTAAAGTTTGCCTAAATGATTCTTCTCAGTCAAAGGGAAGTCTTCCTTCTCAAGACTTTCTCTCTCGTTTCGAGTGTCTGCGATTCCCAAGAGCTGGCCTTAGCAGTAAAGACTGAGCCAAGGAGGGTATTCAGTAACTCTGCCTTCTCTGTGTCCTTCAGCAGCAACATGCCCCATTGGGGAGCAGGTCCACATTTTGCCTAATCTTCCTTTCGCTACTGGTGTATTTGAAGTTGTTGTTGTCTTTGACATCCCTTGCCAGGTTTCATTCCAAATGCGCCTTAGCTTTCCTTGAAGCATCCCTGCATTCCTTGACAACATTCCTGTATTCTTCCCAAGGGGCCTGTCTTTTTTCCACATTTTGTATACTTCCTTCCTCTGTTTGAGTTTTGCCAGGAGCTCCTTGTTCATTCATGCCGGTCTCCTGCCCTCTTTGCCTGACTTCTTACACATGGGGATGTGCTGATTTTGAGCGTGGAGAAAGTGGTGCTTGAATATTAACCAACTCTCTTGAACCCTCGAACCTTCCTTTTAGAGCCCTAGCCCATGGGGTTCCTCCAAGTAAATCCCTGAAGTCCAGTCTTGCAATCCTGCTTATTTCCCTGCTTCTTGCTTGTAGGATCCTGAGCTGCACCACCTCATGGTCACTGAGGCCAAGGCTGCTCCCAAACTTCACATCTCCAACCAGCCCTCTTTGTTTGTTAGTACAAGGTCCGGCAGCACCTCTCCTTCTTGGCTCTTCCTTAACCTATGTCAAAAAGTTACCATCGCTGTTCTGCAGGAACCTCCAGGACAGTTTGTGTCTAGCTGTGCTATCTTTCCAGCAGACATCAGCGCGTTTGAAGTCCCTGTGTACATTTTGCAGTTAGATAATGGCGTAGACTATGTTAGGTTGACCTTGCAGCTTCTGTGAAAATCACTGTCTGAAAGCCTTGCAGCTCCCAGAGCTGCTTGCAGGCGCTAATTAACGATTTTGCTGTTTTCCAGCTAAGGAAAGGAGTTGGAGTGCACCTACCACATAATGCAGGAAGATCTTCCCTAATCATATCCCATACGCCCTTCTCTGGCTGCATTGTGCCATGCTCCCTACTTGAGCCGCATCTCCCCTTTGCCCTTCTCACCTAGTTTAAAGCCCTTCTTTCCAGCTGGCCAACCTGTTGTCAGAGACACGAGTGCCCATCTTACATCTCTCCCCATCAGTTGTTGATCTTCATACAGGGTCCCGTGGTCAGAGAACCCAGAACTCTGTTGCCAACACCAGTGGCACAGCAACTTGTTAACTTGGAAAATCCATCTGTTCCTTGTTTCATCCTTCCCCCCAACTGGGGAGACTGAGGAGGAAATGACGTGGGCTCCCAGACCCTTGACCCCACTCCCTAGAGCTCTGAAATCCGTTGTGATGGTGTCCAATTTGCCTCTGGTATTAATAGTGCCCACATGGAAGAGCAGCAGAAGTTAGTAGTCCAATGTGTGGATAAGCCTTGGCCGCCTTCATGCGAGATCTCGTATTTGAGCCCCTGTCAGGCATCAAACCTCTGTAGACAAGAGGTGCCTCCATTCCCTGCGGTGGGAGTCACCCACAATCACTTCCCACTTCTTCTTGGCGTTCCTGCAAGGCTCAGGGTCTGCCGACCCCATTGCTTCTCTGGAAGCCATGCCCAGCTGCTCCTCCGCCTGGAGGGCTCCAGCCCTGTTCCTCAGTTGCAAGTCTCCAGGAAGATTAGGGTGATCTTGCTGCAGGCAGTTTCCTGTGTGGTTGGCTTTGAATGTCTCTGTTTGTGCAGGTCTGAACCAAACAGGTCATGAGAACCAGACCAAAAATATGCATAAAGTCTGAGACTGAGACTGCTGAGTTTGGGAACATTTTTGGGTGACCTGAGGCCTGGAGCTTATGTGCCCTGAGCTAGGAAGAGGATATAGCTTAAGGAAGGCTTTGTCGGAAAACTGTTATCTACATTGGGCTTCAGACTAGTAGGAATCGTAAGTTTGCTTAGGGATTTTGCTTGTTTTATCTTCCTATGTAGTTGAAACCACAAGCCACTTTTTTAGATCAACTGTGAGTTATATGAACTGTGAGTATAGCAAATATCATCTTACTTTAGAAACACAAAGACACCAGTCATGTCTCTGATTTCTCCTGCTTTTCTGTAGCATCTGGCAGTTGTAGCTATCGATTCTTTATTACAGGTTTTATGTTGGTTACAGAACACTGGACAACATGTTCATGAAAGTTTCTAAAGAGCCTTCTGGAGCAGGCATCTCCTACAGTGCTGGCAAGTGGACACCTGCAAACATTTTGCCAAGATACTTCTCACTGTGCATCTTCATGGCTTCTCCTTGGATGGCTTTATGGAGTCTTAGGTGAACCAGAAGCCCCCAGCAGATTGCTGGCCCCTCTGCAGCAGGAACACTAAGTTTTGGTGATCCCATCCAGTCCTCTGACATGTCTCGGTTCCCCTGTCTGTTGGGGAAATACATCTATCTTACTGTGAAGGAGATGTATGCAAAGACCTGAAGATAGGTTGTCTTGAGAAGGAGTCCACTGCTGTGCTATCCCGAGAGACCTGTGGGACTTTGTAGCTGAACTAGGTCAGGCATCTTCCCTGCGGAGTGTTCTAGCTCCTGAGACTGCAGGGAATGGGATTGAGAAAAACAAAACAAAACAAAACAGAGGGCTGGCTGGCGTATTTTGACTGAACTGATTTTGCTGCCTGCCTTTCTGATTGGAAATTCATTAGACAAACCGGTATTCACTAATTGTTTATGAATTTGACTGTGCAGGTGTAGTTGCATTCATCAGGGAAAGGAACTGGCTGCAGCTGCTGGGACAGAACATAGAGGATTTTCTGTCAGAACGTTTTCGTTTTTGCAGTGCTCATTTTTTTTTCCCCCCTTTTTCTCACTTCATGCTTTGGCACAATTGCTGCCGTCTCTGATTTCTTCTGGTACGTTAAACATCTCAGGTTCGGGAATTCAAGTGGTTGTGCTGAATGAATTTCCTCCACGCTCTTTGGCATCTAGATAATATCATTGTCTTTAGTCGTATGTTTACAGTGTGCTTCTTGAATATTACAGTGTACTGGAGGGTTCTCAGGCTTTAAATATCTAGCATATGGGGTCTGCTAAGTAAAGACTGAGCTGTATACTCCTCTGATAAAAATTTATGTAAATACATTGAAATAAGGGGAAATATGTAAATTGAAAATATCAAAACATGACCGTAATGATCATGTTTCTACTTCACTAGGAGGTATTTTTCAAAATAGAGAAATCTTTTAAAATGTGACATTTCTCAAGTTATCCTTTTCAAAATTAAAAGCACAAACATGGGGGGAGATGGAAGAAAAGGTTTGGTTTTCCAGCCGGCTTTGTCACTTTGAGGAGGACCTGTTGGCATTACAGGCACAGGGCTAGCTTTGCTGGAGTGTGGGAGGTGGTTGTGCAAAGCAGCGCTGCGTCTTTGTGAACCGTCACTGCGGCTTAGAGAGTTGGCCTTGAGGCAAGGTCAGATAAAAAGGTGTCACTGGTTGAAAAGTGTGTTTGTTTTCCAAATCATTATCCGGATAAAACGAACTTCGGCAATAGCACCCAAGTCTTGCAGCATTGCTCTTTGACGTGTGCTGGCCTGTGTCTTTAAAAAAAAGGGGGGGGGGCTAAAATCCCTTAATCTTAGTATTTGATTAGCTGTGGGGATGCAGGGGAATATGTATACTGAGCTCTTAGGGAATGCAGCCAAAATAGCTGGTCTCTGAATGAGCCTCCTCACATTTGAAGTCCTTCTGGAAGTGTAACTCCTTCTATACCCTGCTCAGGATGGCATTGCAGTAGTGACTGCTCTTTGTCCTATGCGATTTTCCTTTAATCCGGTGTTGACAACTGACAACGTCAACATTTACAGCTACTTTCAAACCATGCTTCAGCCTTATCAATTGGATGCCCTCAGGGCATCGTGTTTCCCTCTGTCTGAATTGTGCTGTAGCCCTTTTACCATCCCTTCCTTCTTACTCCAGAATACCCTTCCGCCCGTGTTGCTGAGTCCAGGCAGTGATAAGCACCTTCATGGTAGTTTTTCCTCCAGGTACTGTGTTTCCTGCTGCTCTAGGGGGACAAACCACTAATGGGTAGCTTTTATTCCTCTTTTGATCATTCAGCAGTAGTTTAAAATAATGACTCAGTCTTTGTTCACGTCTTTGGTGTTTACTGTAATAGCATGAAGCATGTGGAAGTCATTTAGCATTAATGTGAATGTCAAGAGTCCTTTGACAGAATTTCTGCTGTAGCTCAGTGAAATTGCTCTGAGCATTAAAGAAAAGCAGCTTATTCTCTGCACTGTCTAGATTTGGAAGAAATCTTGATTCTCTAGAAGATGGGAACTCATTTTCCTTAGTCTTTGTTATGTGAGTGTCTATAAAACTAATACTGTTTGTGTTTCTGAGAGAAAAGATAGCTCAAAAGCTTGGGTTAAATAAGATTATATGAAGCTAAGGTTGTGTGGATGTTTTTGCTGACTGTAGTTTCCAGATGATAACATCTGGATGTTATGTCCCTAAGCCATCTGTCCCTAAGCCATCTACAAGATCAGATTGTTTCAGCTTGGTTTAGAAAACTGCTGAAAGCGGAGGCCACGTTTGTGTGAGAGGCGAAGGGTCAACTCAGTTACTGAAGCTGTGGCAGGTCCAAGTTAGTGCCCGTTTGTCTTTGAGAAGAGTTAGACCTCTTGTTTCTCATCTAGTAAGAGACTGTGCTAACCAAAGGCTTGGCTGGACTCGTGCTGTCAGTGTCCTCTACTGATAGTTTGAATTTGTATAACTGAACAGGCAGAGTCTGAAGACCCAGCCACCAGTTTTGACCTCACTACTGGTTTAGATGGTCACTCTATTTTAGTCTTCTCTTCTGATTTGTTAAATATTTTATGTCAAGTAGAATTAGCCTTAACTGATTTTCTTCCTTCAGCAGAGAGCTGAAATATGAGATTTTATTGCCCAGCGGAATATCCTGGCTATGGGGTCTTATGAAGTAAAGTTCCATCCTGTTCTATCTATCTGTTCTTTGACTGTTCCTTGAGTTACTGAAGAGAAGACAGATGTTCTTGGCTGATATGTAAGAATATGGGATAGTGGGACAACCTTTGCATTACCGTGTGTCATTAAGAATGAGAGACACGGCACTTCTGAGTATATGACACAGGAAGAGCACCGACTGCATTTAAAAAATCTGCTTGCATTTGATCTAATAACACTGGCCCTTCTCTGGCGTTTGGAAACTAAGAGAAATGGTGAGCAGAGTGTTTTGTTCCACTTTGCTCAGCCAGTGCATATAGAGCTGTAAAGCATTCACCAGCTGCCTTTGAGGAATATACTTGAATTCCAACAGCTAGCATGTATTTCCTACCACCTTAAACACTTTTTTTTTTTTTACTTCTTTTAAGCTGTGACTCCGTAGAATGAAGTTAATGAAGGGAAAAAAGATGAAAGAAGTCTACTACTGTCACAAGTACCAAAACAGTTTAAGAGATTAGCAAAAGCTCCAGCATGCTCCTTCTATCCCTGCTTTACTTTTCTTGTGAAGCGTATTCTAGCTATAACAATTTAAATTGAGTACATGCTGTACTAACACTTGAAGAAGAGCTTGGCAGTTTAATCACGTTGAAAAGAAGCTTAAACAGCGTTCTCAGTGTTAAACACCATCACCTTGGAAAATAAATCTGAAAGATCTGCTGAAAATAGTTGAATCTCCTATGGAAGATTTCACCACACCAGAAGCACAGTGCTAGGAGATACCAAAAATAAAGAAAGGGTAAAAGGAAGTTGATGCCAGCAAATGAAACTGAAGTTATTATAAGCTCTGGCTGATTAAACATTAAATAAAAAATATGTAGCAGGGCAGAAGGCATTTTGGGAAACAACTAACTAAAAGTTAAAGCTCCTCTTTCCATCAACAGTATAAACCAAAAAAAAAAAAAAAAAAAAACAGGAAACCCTCTCATCTGTCATAATGTGTGTAGGAAATTCTGAAATTTAGGTCACAAAAGTGCGTCTCCCCACTTTAGAATTACTTCTGGACTTGAACTCTGGAGGGTGTCAAATAAAACGCCAGTGTTTCAGAATGGTTCAAGGCTATATTAGGCCTTTAATCTTGATATCCATACTGGCCAAATTGGTAGAGACTATGTATAGTATCACATATAATATATATAACATACAGGGAACACTTGTGCTCTTCTGAAGAGTCAACATGGTTGACTCCAAAGGAAGTTTTTCCTTTTAAACCCTTTGGAGTTCTTTGAACAGATCAGCAAGTACATGGGCATGGATGGGCTATATCCTGTTGATAAAGTCTATTTGAATTTCCAAAAGGATTTTCGCAAAGGGAAAGGAATTGAGGCAGCCGTATCATAAGGGAGAAGCTACTGGAGTGCCAAGGTAAAAAAAAATAGTTAGACGGATGCAGAGGTTAAGAGATTAAACAATATTTTGAAGTAGATTCACCCTATATTCCTGTGGACTCAGTACAATTGTTTTTATTACCAAGCTTTTAAGTTGTTTATGTTGATTAATATGGATTTACAGTCCATGTGCCATGACCTCAGAGCCCACCAGTGGTCTGTATTAACACTGCATTAAAAAACAAAGTAAACATTTTCTTAAGTGCTCACTTGAAAAAACACAGCCTGTCCTACTTGCAGTTTATATGCTAATGCCTGTCGAAGAATCTGCTTTTTTACATAATTCTTTTTCAGTTTACACACTTAGTAGCTCATAGCATCTTTAAAAAGAAAACACCTTCAGTTCAAACACTGCTGTTTTTCTTTCTCCATTCAATTATCTTTGGAAAGAGCTGTAAGAGGGTGAAGAGGGGAAGTAGCCAAATGCCACCTTCCCTGACATTTGCAAGTTATTGATACACCAGGGAGGTCATGATGTTAAAGGGAGACCGAAAAGGTTTAGTATACTGTTAAGTATACCGACCAGAAAGTGTTCTCAGCTGTGAATAGGTCTTTCACAGTTCTGAACAGTGGGTACATTTTCTATTTAGGTTACAAAGCATTTGAAGTTTTAAGGTCAGCATGAACAGACAGGAAAGCGTAATTTTGTCAGCGCTGTGTTTGCAGCGGAGCTGTTGCAGGAGGCCTCTGCGAGACCTCACAGTTTGCCAGCGCTGCTCCTGGACCGTGTGTGGGTGGAAGACGTAGAAGTGCAGGAAATGCTGCACTGTTACTGCCCTGGGAGGCAGCCACTGCAAAGGCAAAAATGGCAGTTCTGTGTTCTCTGCTTTTTTTTTTTTTTTTTTTCCCCCCCTAGCTAATTTCACTAGTTATTGTAGCATCCACCAGCCTTTGAGCAGCTGTGCTGGGGCAGTATTGAGAAGGTTTAAAAACACGAGGCATTTTTGACAACACAAGTAGCTTGCACTCGTAGCTTGCCTTTGCTTTTATATTATTTCTAGTTCTGTGGCTTTAGCAGCCACCGTCTTCAAATTTGGAGTCAAACTTAGATGAACAGCTCATCTTGCGAAAGCTGAGATTCAAGCTGTCAGATAACAGAAAGAATTGATGTTTAGCTCTAGTGCTTTTGGAAATAGCAGCTATTAAAAACATTCTAATTTGAGTTGGCAGGGTAGGGATTAGACACAGTCCCAAAATACCAGTGAACACTGGTTTTAATGTGTCATTGCTTCCAGATCAGTGCCGTGTATAGGACAGCTCTGTGTACTACTGAAAAGTGGAGAGTCAGCTTTCCCTTGACACTATATATAGCGTTTCCAGTGTGACAGCGTAAGAGCAGTAATGGATGGAGGTTAAAAAAAAAAACCCTAATTAATACTGAGTTCAGTGATAAGGGGAGCCTCTTTTTGCATGGAGACTAGCATTTACCTCTGCAATATTTAACTGGACTTCCTAAGTGCATTAAATTATTTGAAGGTCATGTGCTAAGGACAGCCGTAATTAAGAAGCAGAGCGGCAGAGGAAGATGTGGTAGTCTGCAGTCCCCCTGGACTTCTTTGCTTTTGGGTCTTTGGATGTTGTGGGAGTGAATCCTTGACCTTGAAAAGGCCATTGGCAAGGTGCCTAAAGGGGGATGAGGACTGTGTCACCCCACCGGTGCTATGAGCTCTCATGGACCTGGGAGAATTCCTTGCTCCAAAATAGTCTCAAGTGAGATTAGACCAAGCACTGGGGGCTGATGACAGCAAGAAAGGACTCCTGCACTGATGGAGAATGCTTAGCATCAGTAATTTTTATCATCTCTCTGAGATGTCTTTGTGATAGATCATGTCACTTCGTACCTTTCTAAATTACTCAAGGCTCTGAGCTTAACACCCAGTGAAATCAGAGTTGGTTTTGCCATTGCCTCTAATGAGATTATCACTGAATCTTAAGTAAGATAAGTTTCCTCAGGCTAAGTAAACAGTGACTTGTTTATAACTTGGAAGCTGGGATTAAACAAGAAAAGGTTTAAATTTGTAGTATATTAAGTGCTCATTTCTGGCTCCTTCAGTGGACAAGCAGAATAGTCTGCCTTGCACCTAATGCCTGCCAAAAATGCGTGCTTAGAGAAACGAGTGCACGGAAGCTAGCGTGCTATTAATGCAGCCACAGTCTGTATTTTAGTAGCAGTGGATAAACAGGCCCCAAAGGGGCACATAATCAGGGAAGTGTGTCATATGAACGATTAAGAACAGTACCGCTCGCTGAAGGCAGCGGTCTGAGGAACGGGCGCAGTAAAACTCCTGTCAGAGCAGTGACGTTTCGGATGTGCGCTTGCAAGCCAACTGCTTGTGACTCCAGCTGCCAGCCTTTTCCAACAGCCGCAGCGAATTGCTAAATCATTCTCGGCTAATGCTGACATTAAATTATCTAGATAATTTTTTGTAAAGTTATCCTTTGCTGTGTGAACAAATACATAAGTCTTTATGTGCCTTGTGTTTTATTCCCCTGAGCCGTACTTGGCTTAATTTTGGAATAATACACTGTTTCTTTGGCATCCGAGCTGTCACCCTCATTACTCAATCGTTCTTTTTGTGGTAAGTCATCTTGCAATTAATCCGGAATGCTGAACTTGTGACTTTGCAGATGCCAACACAGCAAGTGACGGGGATGTCATCATAAGCATGAGATAGTGACTCTAGGGAGATGAAAGAGCAGCGGGGATGCAAGAAAATGCTGCCATTATTAGCTGCGAGTGGGTTAGCTCAATATCACTGCAGTGAGTTCTTTGCGGTTACTGGAAGGCGTCTTGTAGTACCAGAGAACAGTTCTATCCCAAATATCTGCTAGAGAACATCAATAAGAACATTGAAGACAGATTAAAGACAAAACCCAAAACACTTAATGCTCTTAAGGCTTTGATTGTACTGCCATGGCAATGTACTGTCTCTAGCAGTTTTCTCTTGGATGCATAATTCTCTCCGAAAAAGCACAGGAATTTGAGAGAACTCTGCAGCTGGTGTAAAGGATTTTATTTCTCTGATATCTGTGCAGTTATGCCTACATACGCCCATTGAAGACTGTGTGCTTTTTAAGTTGATCTGTCGTATGGGACCTGACAGGAAAAATATGTTGCTGATGGCGCTATTCACTCACTGTCCATTAGTGAGTGCAGCAGAAGCAAAACGCCCCGACTGAACAGGCTGTGATTTGCTTTTGTTCACAGTCTGAGCCTTCGTCGCCTCTCTGGGCGGCTCTCCGGGTGCTGGGAGACACGGCTGCAAATTCCTAAGTGCCTCCTGCAGTTTCTCAGGAGCTGCTCGGGGCTTGGGAGATTCCAGCTCCAGTTTTATCTAAGTGCTGGGAACCCACCGTATGAAATTGTTTGTATAAGCAGAAGGTCCAAGGATGATTCTGACTGCGATTCTTGCTCAGAATGGGGTTGACAGAGAATCTGCTCTGAGACACACTCTTGCACAAGGGGCTGGATAATTTGTCGGGTTTCTTTTGAAGTCCCTTGAGTAGGGATGAATCACATAGCTGTGGTGCTATGGAGAGTGCCAGAACTTTCAAAGCAAGACAGGTAAGGTCAGGGCAAGCACTAACAAGCAACCAGCTGCTCCTTATTCAGAGACCCTGCAGGAAGGAAGGTCTTGGTGCCCATCTGAACCCATAGACTCTACCAGCATTTATGCTAGGACACGCAGAGAGAGGCAATATCCACACATTCATGCATGTGCTCCTGAGCTGGTCAGATGCTGAGGAAAAGATCTCCTTGTCTCGTTGGGCATGGAGTAGTGTCCTCACAGTGTTCTGGGAAGGATTGTCCCACCCAAAGCTACAACTGGAATGGCTTTGCCTGCAGGACCCCCTTCTGGATTGGGAGATATTCTCGAGTATGACTTCTAGAAATCTGCTCTTGGTAGCATTTGTCCCCAAGTCTAAGCAGCCCGTGTGAGAACGTCAGAAAGCTGGCCAGGGTTCCTGTTTTTACAAACTAGGAACAGAAAATTTCATTTGCTTCTAATATCTCCCCTCATGAGGAGCGCAGGATGGGCAGCAGCTTTTCGGTTGTTTCAGGCTGTCAGACCAGCCGTAATCAGCATGTTTTATGCTTCTACATGGGCTCCTGGCCACCTGTATAATGCCCATCTGTTGAACTGGGCATGATGCCTAATGACACTGCGATCCATACCATTTGAATAAGACACTGGTGTCCATGAAGTGATGTTTCCGAAGAAAAATTTGCAAAAACATGACAAATGTTACCCCTTCTGCATGAAGTCCTTCCTAATCAGCATTATCGTTGCAGCACCATGTGCTTCTTCATGAGGCATTTGGAGGGATTCATCTAAATGAAATGTAAATGTGCTGTGGCAACAATAGCACATAAATATGCAGCGCCAGGCCCTGTCGCTCCATGGCCACATCTGAGCATCTTTAGTGAATTCATCCTAGAACTATGTATTTTTTTCTGTGAATAGTAAATCTGCTGAAAAACACAGTTTTCGAATAAACACATCTCTTTGCCAGACGAAGTGAAATTTGTTAATTAGCTGTGAGTGGGAAAGAAAATGGTAAAACTGGCTGCCTGCGCTGTCGGAGGAGGAGCTGCCTCTGTCTTCCCTGCATCCAGTGTGCAAGGGCCCCCATCCGTCCAGGATCCCACCATCCCCATCCTGCGTGTTCAGGTTCCCCGTTCTCTGAAAGGAAGTTTGAACCCACATCTCCCAGTGGATACTCCAAGTTATCCAAGGGAGAGAGGTGCTCTGAAACTCCGCTGCTGATCTTATTCTAGCCTTGTAAACAATTAGACAATCTTTGGAACAGGGCTTGGGCACTGAAACTTTTTACTCCCAGGCGATTATTGCCAGTATCAAGGGAGAGATTTTTGCCTCACTTAGTGACTGTGTTCTGATCAAAATGGAGCAACTTTGATTCAAGCAGGAGGTAAAGAAAGAGCCTCAATTCCTATTCCTGACAGCCAGCTACAGGACCAGCAGCCAGTCCTCCTCCAGGGATCTTTAGGAAGAGAAAACTGTAAAGATAGTTTTAGGGAACACTTTGTTGGAGGTCTAATGGTAACAAGTGAGAGGGCTTGCACAAGAAGATACCGCTAGACTATGAAATTCAGCCAGGGCACTTGGCTCTTGGCTGACCTGCTACGTACAACGATGTACCCTGGCTGTTTCTAGAGAGAAAAATGCCAAATGTAGTAAACTTCAAAATGATTCTTATTGTTGTATTTTGGATATTCAGACTGAATTGATTTCTTGTTTGGAAGTCAGTGGCTTTGTCTATTTGCTACTAGCAAACAGCACGGTGCAGTAGGAGCAGGTCTCTAGGGCAAAACAGAAGATCCAGTCTTGGCTCATTTTAGGGCTTTTGCCTCAGAGTATCTGTAGTCTGATCCTGTGGACTGAAAGTCTGTTAGCGGTTGGAGAACTCCTAACCTAAAAAGAAACAAAGGATGCACTTTGCTTTTCTTTCAAGTCAATTTGGAAAAAAAATACCTAAAACCAAATTTCAATTCACAGGGAATTCAAATTTGTTCCAGTTTGAATAGAATGGTTTATTCCAGCATTCCCGTGAGTTTCCTTTGAGTGTCTTTTTGGTATGTATTTTCTGAAAAGAACCTGAAGGAAATTTGGAAAGAAACTTGTAGCAAATCAGAAACCAAAGATTGTGTTCTGAAAATGTCAACAAAATCTTTCAATTTGTTTGGAGCATTTTAAGTTTTCTGCCAGAACAAAGACTTTATGATGCTGACGCATGTTCATGAGACCTTTGGATGTTGCTGTAGCTGTATTTTTTGTTGGCAGTTGTTTCAGCTGAATTTTTTTCCATTGCTTCTTCAGGTCACATTGGATCATGTTAAAATCCGTGTATCTTACTGTGCATGTGGTTCTTCTATTCTTGTTTCCAAGAAGTTTATACATAAAATTGATCTCTTCATAGCCCTTTGAAAAAGCTGTTGTCTTACCTCTCTCTGCCTGTGGCAGAGAAAGGAAAATAAAAAATCAGTGTCCCAGCTTGCTGCTTCTGACTGCTCTGCTGTATGACTGTGAAATCAGTCACGACACGTATATGAGCCTGAGCTATGAGAAACTGAGAGAGAAGATGGAGCAACAAAAACAAGACAGACAGTTGTGAACTGAGAAATCATTAGGGCTCATGCATGGCCGAGCAACCCAGCTGGTAGGAAAGGAGTGAATGTGAGGACTGTGCAGAAATAAATTCGTGGTTTTTGCATGCTGAAGTGTATGGGGGCTGTGAAGGTTTCTCAGGCTTTAAAAAGAAAGCAGACTCTCAAGAGCAAATCATTGTGATTTTTATCACAGAAAAGCGTCCTCCAAACCGCTCCACAGCCCTAAGACGAGCAGGTGACTCCTGTTATTCAATAGAGTTGCGGTTTAGGTATTGGATTTTACGTGTGACTGACCTTTATATCAGTATCATCTAATGCAATGTAATAAACATAAGCACTGTGTGGATGACCTAGAATTTCCTGCCAGATATCTCATTCGTCTTGGCACATCCAGAAGTGTATGGCATGGAAAGGTTATATTCTTGATAAAATCCAATTTTTGAAGTAATATATAGGTCTAAAGTCAGGAATAAAATAGACATCAGTAAATGACTGTTTTCCTGGTTGGTAGAAAATATGTTCTTTGAGATTTTTCACAATTCCAGAATGAGAATTAACTGTGATGATCACATAACCTAACCCAGAAGAAGTCATTAAAAATGCATAATCAAAACAAATGACTTGGAAGTTATATAAAACTGGTATTCATATCTAAATATTTCTTAGTATTGCTTGTTCAGAATGTAGTTTGGGTGATTTTTAATAAACTTTTAAAAAACAAGAATAATGTGGACTTTCAGAGTATCTTTTAAAGACTTCTGTGGCCCCCAGAGTAACCTGGATTTTGAAGAAAAAGAAAACTGTCGCTGAAGATTATCAATTTCCAGGAAAATTGCCAGTGTTCCTTTGGGTTCTTTTTGATGAAATGAAATCAGAAACATTTTGGTTTTTGGACTTAGTTTTCAACTGTTTCTTTGAGTTTATGTTTTTAGAAGAAATGTGGTGTTAAGACAGTGAGAAGTTTGTCTGGACTTTCTCTGGGCTAAGGAAAAGCCTACACTTAATTTTAAGTGTACGTAGGAAAAGCGGCTTTTTGGTGGATTCGGTCAGGAGCGGAAGAGCCTATATGTGAGCAACATGCTTTTCTTTGGTGTTTTCCAGGTTCCAGAATCTGCTTTGGTCCAGGAAAGCGTTTGTGGACAGCGTTAAAGTGTATAACCACAGCTATATCTACATGCCAGCCTTCTCCATGAAGACAGGGACAGGGCCCTCCCTCCGCGTCTACTACACCCTGCAGGACTTTGGTGCCAAGCAGACGGTGCTTTTTGCCAACCCCAATTTCCTGCGTGACATTGGCAAGTTCTGGAAGAGCAAAGGCATCCACGCCAAGCGGCTTTCCACGGGACTCTTCCTGGTCAGCGCTGCCCTCGGCCTGTGTGAGGAGGTCACCATTTACGGCTTCTGGCCCTTCTCGGTGGACCTGCGTGGGAAGTTCATCAGCCATCACTACTACGACAACGTCTTGCCCGATTCCGGCTTCCACGCCATGCCGGAGGAGTTTCTACAGCTCTGGTTTCTTCACAAAAGCGGTGTCCTGAGAATGCAGCTAGAACAGTGCAAGGACCCTTTAGTCCAGTCTGCTACCTAAGGATTGGAGGGGTCAGCTGCGAGACCCAATAGTTTTTACTTCTCCTGTCCTCCAGAAAGAGGGCTCTGTTTTCTGTAGATCCTTTTTAAAGGGAAGAATAACTGTGGATTTGTGGATTTGCATGGACCATAAAAATGCTACTTGAAGGCCAAACGGCAAACATCCTTAATGTACAATGTTTTACGGAACTGGGGTGAGGGGAAAAGAATCTCTCCATGGAGTCCATTCGGACGTATTGTGAAAACAATGTCAAAAGTGACACAGCGGAACTTTCTGGGTGATGTTTTTAAATGACCAATGTAAAAGGGCATTAAGACTCAGAGAGAAACAGGGCCACCCACGAGCTTTTGCTGACAGTGCCAAATATGACTGTCTGTTCAACAATCCATTTCATTCCAGATTGGCACCTCATACGATTTCTTACCCTTTTCCTTTTTTTCTCTACGTGTGTATGTGTGTAGGAGCGTGTGTGTGGTTTCCTCCTTCTTTCCTTTTTTTTCTCTTTCTTTTTTTTTCCTCCTGTATTTGGTGGGGGAAAGGAAGGAAAAGCTTGACAGCCACAAGAGCTGAGGAGCCTCAGCTCCTGCAGAGACTCGGGAGAGAATTAAGGGTGCTGAGAATCTGGCAGAAAAATGTCTTGGGAATGTCCTGCTACCAAGCAGGGTTAGACCTGCCTGTTGTAGAAATTATCAGGGTAGTTTAGGTCATTGCACATGTAGTTAGGCTAATTCCGTGTCATGAGGAAGAGCTGTCTAAGGGAAACTGTGCTGAAAATAAAAAAAGAAAGGAAAAATCATTAAATGCACCCTGGTTTAAGTCGGTCTGTTACACAGTTTCTACATTGACTTGTAATAGAGATTGCTGCTGACCTGTGTTGCTGTTCAGCCTTTGGGATTAATTCTGTGTTCGTTTGGACTCCAGACGCACGTTGACTGTCAAGGGGATATGAGTTGTTCAGTGGAAAGCAGAAGGAGGTTCTTCATTTGCTTATAGCAGAAAAACTGCAGAAATGAATGTAAGTGTCATTTAAAATGTGTTGAAAATCCTTTCCCTTTGTGTGGCTAGCTCTTCTGTTTGGATTGTAATGTTGGCCTTAAAGACTTGTACTTCTCTTGCAAGATTGTCTCTGGTCAAAGAAAGTTTGAAAAATAAAACAGCTTTTGGGAGCACTCAAAATCTACATAGCCAGCAAGAAAAAAAAAAGAGAAAAAAAAAAGATAATGGTAAGCACTTATGTAATGCAGTAATTCTCTTTGCAATCAGTGAATTATATAAGTGTATACATTTCACTTAGGCTGCCCTAGTAAGTGCAGTGCCTAAAGGACTGTTTTATTTTAGGTTGTTACTTGGAGAGCAGATGATTCTCTTGCCGTGTAAATGAGACATCTTTTTGTTTGTTTATTTAGCACTGTAGGACAAGAAGAGAAGACTAGTTTAGTCTACAGTGCAGTTCCTGCTGCAAGATGTTATCACCGGTAACTCTTGAATCCAGATTAGTGTTCCCTTTTCACGCCTCCATCATTAGTAGCTGAAATTCTAGTCAAGCTCTTGAAACAACAAAACTGTTGTCAGGTTTCCACAATGATTTCCTGTGCTACCTGTTTTAGCTCCAAAGTGCTAATATTTTGGAGAATGTGTCCTATCATATGATGACAACCTCTCTCTTTGTAGAATGCCAGCTACCAATTATAGAGATATCATTAAAAAAAAAAACAGAAACCTTGGCTCTTCTTTAAATATGAATAATTCAGCTATCAATGTAGGACCCTGGGGGAAAAAAGGCATTTTTGCTTTTAAAATCTGCCTTTCAGAATAAAATCTTCTTTCTAGAAATTAATTTTCCCAACGTAAAGTGGGCATTGTTCCATGGGATTACAGTGCAGTTCTAAACTGTAAAGCGGAGATTTGGATTAAATGGTGTTTTTAGAGATTGGTCTGGTAAAATCTGAATGTGCTTCTATAAACCGTTTTATCTTTGTCTGTATTTTTTAAAAGGAGCTATCCACATGCTGCTGGAATATTGCTTCATCAGCAAATGCTTTCCCTTGTGTTGTCTGGTATCTTACAGTGTGGGTACTCAGTGAGGGAAGATCTGAAACTGAGGTGTTTTCTCTACTGCTTCTCACAGCAGGTTTTTACTGACCTGCCTTTCTTGGAGAACAACAGATGACCGTGTGGTTTTCATTGTACATGCCAAGTTTTGCACTTTTTAATGCTTTAAAGAAGACATTATTTGTGAGAACACTACTCAAAATCTGACTTGTTAAAGTGGCATTCAGACATCAGCATTTCCTTGGGAATGAGGAGAGTAGGGGAAAAAAATCGCCCTTTTTGGTATTTGGAAATCCTTCCTCCCATGTGCTGGGAAGATAACCTGGTTAGAAGGAAAAAAAGAGAAAAGAAGTATTTTTTCTAGGAAAAGCCAATGCAGTATTTCATAATGTCTGTCTTGCTTTCAGCCAATGCCCTGGGGATCTGGAAGTGTTGTATTCCCCCTCTCTGTATGACTGAAGCAGACTGAAGCTGTAGTCTGTGGTCTTTCAGAGTCCTTTTTGATGTCCCAAATCCTAATGTGTGCAAGGAGATCGTTTTCAAACAAATGAAGGGCTTGAAGATGCCCAAGCTGTGCCTGATACATGTGATTAGTGCCAGAAGACAATTCTGGCTCTATTCTCATTTATCTATGGGGAATGTAACTGGATCTTACAAAGGCAAGCACATTTGACAGGACTGGAAAAGTTTTAGAGTTAAATAGCTTCCCATAAATTCCAAGAAAGCGGGCAGCTTGGGGAAGGAAACAAAACTAATTTCCCTTTTCGAGGTCGACTCAGCAGTATGAGCTCGACAGAAAACTCTGCAGGTTGGCTGAGTTGTCAGTCCACACAGACCTACTGGCCTTGTGCCCAGCAAGAAGAAAGGGACACAGGAGAGCCCCGAAAGTCTTTTGTGGAAAGAGCAATTGATAGTAAAAATGAAAAGTAGCTGGGGACACGTCAGTGGCAGCTCTGTGACAAAAATCCCCGAGGAAACAGGCTGTGTCTGTTCTGCTGCTCGTGGCGTAAAGCTGGCCTCGTCCACAGCTTGGAGTAGCGGGATGCAGGTGTAGGACCACTGGTGCGAAATACAGAGTTGCATGCAAAGTAGTATTCCTCTTTGGGAAGGAGGCCACGCTGTAAGGTGGGACCGTTCTTCTGCTTAAACGCGGGTGCAATCTCATCAAGGGGGCTGACCATGAGAAACGAGCATCTCATGGTCATGAGAAACTTTGGACAGAGCGGTTATATCCATCCATCGTATCCATCCCTGCCGATTGGTCACAGAGCAGTTGTGCACAGCGCAGTTGTTCAGACATCAGGGCCCTCGATCAAACCTCAGCGCTTGTGTTGCTGTTTTCCTTGGCGTGAATTGGAATCTTAATGTTTATTTCCTAAGTGAAATTCATGGCTCCAGCCTCTCTATTTCCACTGCCAGTCCCTGAATTTCTCAGCTAGTGTAATTAAATCTTTGCCAGGGTGAAAATTACTGCAATTCATCTCCCATGAAACTGATTTCAGACTTGCCAAAAGACTTGTTAATGTACTTGAGTATTAATTTTGTCATAGATGTGACAGGTTGCAGAAACACTAGAATCATTTCTCTGCACAGGAAATACTGCTCCTAGATTGTAAGTAGAATGAATGAAAATTCCTTTACAAGGGATCCCTGGAAGATAGTCATCACTGAAGTCATTCCAGGTATAATCTTTCTAGATATTGATAAGCTTTTGAGTAAATCAGGACCAATGTGTGAACCTGTGTCAAAACAGTGTAAAACTACTCATTTCTCTTCATTATGAACCTTGTGAAGCCCCGTTCTAAAACAATCAGTTGGGAGCCAGCAAAATAAAATCATGAGGAGGAGTGTTAAATGTGACAATAAAAGCATTTATAAATTGCCACATATCTTTTATAATTCTAAGGACCCTTATTCATGAATGATGTATTTTATATTTTTCTGAATCAAAGATGTCAAATTCGGGTTGAACCACCTACTAGAGTCAAAGGACCAAGCTGTTGTTACAGCATTGCTTTTGTAGAACATAGAAGTATTAGCTGTTTTGTTGACGTGACTACCAAACTTTTGGTTAGCTTCATCAAAACGGTGTCATGACATGCACTGCTGAGTGTATGCCTCTCTGAAAGGTGGAACTGTCAAGGCATCTGCTTTTTCTAAACTGTGTTTGCGCAGTATGGTAGTTACATGCAACCCTTCCCTTTGTACATGGACATCTGGTTTAGTATCTGGGTCACCCCTCCTATGATTAACAATGAGAACAGGAGTGAGGAAACTTGATCTAGAAGTGAAGATGATGACGGTGAATGTGTCTCACCAATTTGTTGCCTGCCTTGGTTCTTCCCTTCCGCTTCCAAGATATGTAGTTATTGGCAATCCAAATAGTATAAAAGACAGACAGTTCTTGAAGAGCTGGATGGTGCTGGAAAAATTGAAGATCAAATCAGTAACACAACAAATTGCAAGCAACTGTTGGATGTTTTCTTTGGGTAGTGGCTGTGAAAATGGACTACCTATGAGCTACTTACGGTTCCCTGCAGAATGGCAACAAAGCAGAATGTGATGACAGCTATTGCTATGAGGAGGGAAACTGATTAAACAGGAAGAGAAATCAGAATGAAGAATGATGATGAAAAATCCTTCTTTACTGTCTCTTCTGTCCTTCCATTCACCTCCAAAACATATATAAATGGTCTGACCAATTTATTATCCTGAGTCACCGCCATCTTCATAAACTATTTGGTGGCATTTCCATGTTTTGAGACTTCCTGGGAAACAAAATCCCAGCAGACCTCATCCATGAGTCTTTGGTCCCCTGTTTAATAAATGTGTAGTAGCTACTCTGAGAACTGTGGTTACCCTAAAGTGCTATGACCTCTTTGCTCCTAATGTTTCTGGTTTCATCAGATCTCCCCCCAAGATCCCCTGCATTTGCATGAATGACCCAAAAGGTGACAATAAAGGATTTTGCTTCCCTCTCCTTTCTTTTTGAGCATCCTCCTTGGGGTTATAAGAGTGACTCAAGAAATCAGCTATGAGGAAGCTAATACACTCTGCCTTTCTGAACTATCTTTTCTTCTAAAGCGATTGATAAAGCCAATGAAAGCTATCTCCAAATCCAAAATAGGGCTTCCTTTAGGTTTTGATATTTCCATCACTGAAGAACAAGAAAGGCTGGAAGAAGGCTGCATTTTTTCATAGCAATTGCTTTAAAATACCTTCTGTTTCCTTGAGTTCCCAAATTTCATCACTTGGAATCTGCCAAATGCTTGACTTTTTGGTAGTTTATAAACTGCACAATTTATTAAAGCCCTGCTGGCATGTTTGCTTAAAGGAAACACAAATGCCGACAGGAGGCTTACGCTGTTCTCCCAGGCTGATACTTCCTCAGCAGCAATGATGAGTGCAGCCGTTACTTACTCGTCTCTGATTCTTTGTTTTCTTCAGTTTTTATTACAGCACATTGAGCCCTAGTGTATTCAGCCTCTTTAGCTCAGTGCACGATTAAAAATGAATCTCCCTCTCTCTTCAGCTCAAAGAGAAATTGTGTTCTTAATTAGAAGTTGTTGCATAGATTCCCTCGGCTATCGGAGGAGAGATACATGTAGTGATTTATGGTGTTTTTTTCTAGACGTAGACTGCATGCTCAGATGTCCAGTTGGACTGTGAAAACCCAGGCTTTGGCTGCAGGATTCACCTGCAAAGGGCCGGACACAAGCGTGAGCTCATGGGCCGTGCAGTTTGCCTATGTGCATACTGGTGTGGTTTTCCCCTGAGCATTTCTTGCCCTGAAAGGCTTTCCATCTCCAGCAAATCTCAAAAAGGCCTATTAAAACTGCATCTTAAAATAATTTCCGTGCGCTCCCTGCTGTGGGGAGGTTGCTCAGCTTTCTGTGGAGCTGCGTGTTTATCCGCTTGGTGCCGCGAAGGCAACTGAAACTTCACAGTCAGAGCACGCAGCGTTTTCTGGTTTATTTGGCGTTTTCACCTTTCAAGTCAGGCTTTTTTTTCCTTACTTTTAAACTAGATTTAACAATTGTTGAGTCTAAAGGGAGCTATGAGAAAGTAACAGCAGAAATAAATGTTCTCTGGCTTTATGAACAAGCCACTGTTGAATAAAACATGGAAGAAGGTTTTGAACAGTTCCTGTTGATGTCTAATTGTACATACAGAGGGTTGTTTGCCTCAGATGGGGTCCATAGCAAAAACGAGCTGCATCATTATCTTTGCAACTTACTGAAAGGGAGTCACACAGATTGATGAAGTATTTTAAACTAAGCAAGAAGTCGGGGAATTCACATATTCCCTGTGAAGCTTTGTTACTGTTTGATTACCTTTGTAGTAAAGGAAACATTTTCACTAAAAAAAAATTAGATGTTCGGACGAAAAGAGAGTCTGGCTAGAATAATACTGCTTTGCAGTACTGAGGCCCTGGTTCAAGTCCCTGCTAAACATCAGGTGTACAAAGGATTTGAAGCAGCATCTCGGCATGCTGCAAGAGTGCCGCAACCCCATCTCGTTTTCTGTCTGCATGTATTATTTCTGGAGAAAACGCTTGAAACCTTTATTTATAATCCATATATGCAGTCAAAATAAATACTCCTCTTTTTTTTTTTCAAGAAGAGAAGATTCCTTTTCGGATACACTTAACTTTCAGTATGCGTAGCAAAACTGACAGCAGTTACCTAGTTTTCAGGTGAATGCTGTTTCGGAGTCGTCCGTCAAGGCTGCCGCATCCATGTGGGCTGCCTGCTGCCCCTTCAATGCTGGAGTCTCGGCAGATGATACGGGATGTGCTCCACACACAATTACAGGAAAAGGCCTTTTCTATCCACTGCTCTGCTGGCTTAGTGTCTCACCTACCCTGAGCAAAGGTATTTGTTAGTTCTGTACCAGCTGGGAACTGTGGAAAAGTACAGATTGTGATCCTGAAGAGCATGCGTTGGCTGATTTTGTAGGCATTGGATGTACTTGGATGTACTGAAAGTGGAACTGAGCATTGAAATTCAAATGTTTTAACTCAAACACTGATTAGTAACTTCCAGAGTTTTTTAAAAAAAATCATTTACTGGAAAAAATCATATAAATCACGTATGTCAAAAATGATCTCATTTCTTGCTGAAATGCACCAATACCATCAACAATCTCTATGCTAAGAAGTGTGGTTTCAAGTTATCAGGCAAGTCTAGATTTGTATGCAAGTCTGCCCTTCTCCACAGCTTCCAGTTGCAGACAACTCCATGCAATGTCCTTAGGTAAAATAAAAGTCAGGTTCCAAGCGTAGTCAAAAAGGAAAAACAACAACAAAAAAGGATAGGGGTTCTAATCTTCTTTTGAAGTCCCTTACTGTTTACCTACTGCCATTTAGTGATAGTGTCTGAAGAACTAGGCAAAAATCAGAAGGGAATATAAGAGTATACTTAAATGCTTTGCTAAATCAAGACTTAAAATTATTAACCAAAAGTAGGTCTCTGTTGTTTCTCTTCTCTTCCCCTTGGTTCTTGCAGTACTGGGGAGAAAGCAGCCAAGTTCACAAGCTGTTTAAGGTCTAGTACGTTCTGTTGATTTTTTTCTCTGAACTTCAGTGAAGTTTTCTCCAGGCTCTAAATCTAAAACCATAAAGAAAAGAAACATAAACCACTTTGGGTTTGTTAATACTGAGCATGATCTTGCTTGTCTGCAGTATTTCATGGCCTCCTAGCACTGCGCACAGTGTTAACTCTGAATTGAAGAGGCAATTTTCTTGTTTCTGACACCACTTCTCCCAGAAGTGGTTTCATCTCTTTCTTCGTGCTGCAGTTTCTTTACCCAGTAAATACAGATAATATTTATCTCGCTTAGAAGTGTTTGGAGAGTTAGTTAATTTGTGTTTGGAAAGTAATGTGAAGAAGCAAATATGCTCTAAAATATAAAGGTTTAACTGTTTCCAACAGGGAGGACAAGCAAATGAATAAACCATTTTAGTGAATGGAATTTACGCTTCCATGTTAAAATTGAGCTTGCTGTTACTAAGTAAAATAAATGTATAACCTTCAAAGAATGCATAGGTTTTAAAAGAAGGGAATAGTCATTCATTTCAATGGGAAAATAAAGTTTTTTCTCTGCCCAGACCTTCAATTTATTAGCCAAAATCGGTTCTCCTCTTGTGTTCCGACTTCTGTTGATGATAGAATTGAATGGACTTTGATTCACAGTCCATTCACAAATCTGAGGAAATTCATCCTAAGAAAATTTTAATATATTTTTAAAGTAGTTCTAGATTAACCTACCTAGTTAAAGATGCTTATTCTGCAAGTTGCTGATTTTTTTATACAAGCACAGATCATCTGTCCTTCATGCTGGTTCTTAGTTGCTATTATGAGACTGGTGTCTTATTAAGTTTCAAACATCTGCTGCACTAAGGTGTCACAGTCTGAAATCAAATCATTCTCTAAATCATGTCTTGTATAAGAAATTGTTTCTGCAGGTTGCATGGGAGTGATGAGTGTGCAGCTCCAGCTGTCAAGTGCATTGCACGGGCCAAGTTAAAATGAGAAAAGGATTGCTACAATGTGAAGCCTCACCACTGTATAGCTTATCTCAGAATTAGATATCCTCAAATAACTTATTGTCCATGACAGATATGAATCCTACTAATGTTTTCACTCATCATCAAATAATTTTGTTAAATTTTAATGAGTCGATGATACGACATCTCCCCCTACCTCCGTCCATTCTTCATCTGCAATTTTTCTTTTCTGATTTTTTTTTAAGAGGAGATATTTTTTATCAGATTTTTTTTCCTGGAATTTTATATCTAAGGCTCAATTCTAATCTCAGATGCTGAAC
The DNA here is from genome assembly GCF_059628265.1 of Tinamus guttatus. Lineage (NCBI taxonomy): Eukaryota > Metazoa > Chordata > Aves > Tinamiformes > Tinamidae > Tinamus > Tinamus guttatus. The sequence goes on along the minus strand of NW_028288842.1, from coordinate 1,487,369 downwards.
ATAGTAAAAACTTAGGTTCTTCCTACATGTGCACAGTATGTTATTTTTGGGACATTGCATGTGATGAAAGATGACGAAGTCTCGACAAACTCTCTAAGAAGTGAAAATTATTCTGGCTTTCATAAAACCCAGTCTGGCTGTAAGCATCATTTGGTTCTACCCTAAATTACATGTGGTTAAATTTTGAATCTTGACAATAATCTTCAGTGCTTTCATAGTCAATCAGGCATCAGTAAAATACAAATTCATTTCTAAAATTGCTTTCAATTGAAATGAAAAATAAGGAGTCTTTACTAAACCTTAATAGTTGCCTATTCTAAGAGATGAGAAAATATTTTTCATTTTCATCATATGCCTCATGACAGTTACTAACAGAGACAAGGATATAAACAGCTCCAATCAACATTAGTCCAGCTGTTTTCTGATTTTGTAGCTTCGTTTCTGTTCCCTCATTCTCATCCTCACCCTCATTCTTTGTTGTTTCTTTTTTTGTTTGCATCTTTCTCTGCAATTATCTCACTGATTCTTGTAGGAAATGTGTACCACATAGATAGCTAAGATAATGTCCTATTTCTAAATGTGCAGAACACTTGTATAGAGCTTAATATCTGAGAGCATTTTTCCATGTTTTTTCACCTGTGAATTAGTTTGTCTTGTGTGCATCCAATACCTGAATTAGCACCATGTGTAATGTGCAGGAATTGTGCTTTTTAAAGTGTCTCTTACCCTAGGGCGTGTACTAGTAGCCTGCATTTTAAAAGAAGGAGGTTCTTCTCCTTGAGGGACATCTTTTTGGGTCAAAAAATGAGACATTAATTACTGTTGCCTGGGTCTTGTCTTGTGTCAATCCGAGCATCCATACTGAGGACCTAGCCATGGATCCTGAACCTCACGGGGCTGTAGAAGAAGCTTGAAAGCACAGGCTGGGGTGAACCCTCCTGACCACTCTTGGAAGGGTGATCTTGATGGCCAGGTTGGGGTCTTAGAAACAGCCCTAATAATAATAATCTTGGGCAGGGTTAGGTTACCTAACGCCTGGGCTTATCGCCAGGGCTAGTGCAGTCCTCTCTTACCTTAGCCACTTGCAAGAAGGTCCATTTGCAGATAGTTTGCTGAAAACCTTGATTTGCACCCCAAATTTGGACAGATGGCTGTCCTATTTTCATTTAGAAACCTAGATTGATCAGTTTTTTTAAGATATTTAAGGAAGAACATGGATTTCAGAGTTAGCAGGTAAAATCTTGTAGAGTCATTTTCATTTCGAGCTCTAAAGGACATTGTGACATGGAAATTATATGTTTATGTGTAATTTTAAGACTTTTTAGATTGTTCTTTTTCTTCTACATACAATGTAATTTGCTTCAATCTGTGTCAATACTGATTTCATTTCACTCTTTCTGAAATATCAAGTGAAAAACAAGCAAACTAAGTTATGAGGGAACCTAAAGGTGCCTAGCTGTGATATTTTATAGACTGGTGCATTGCTTTGAAAATGAACTGTGGAATATAGCATGCACGTGAAGATGAATGTAAAAGATTGCATGTGGTCTTTCTTTAATGTTGTGTCCATGGGCTGGATTGTTCGTACAAGCCTTGTGTTGTGAAGATACTGAAAAGTGAAATGAAATGGAGAAGATGCTTCTAGTGATTTTTATGCAGTAAACCTCTTTCATCTGTCTCCCTTTTCATGGCCAGGATGCAGATTCTGGTAACGTGAGCTTTATCATGAGGATAAAGCTAGGTCGGACTCCTTCCCAGAGTGGGGATCACAAGGGCTTCATTGGGCGGCTGATGAGTCTGACGTGGTATTCATTCCACATGGTTTGCTTCTAGTCCATAGACCTCAATAGTCTGTTCCTGAGCCAGGAAATAAGTGAATGTGTTTTGGTACAATTCGCTCCTTGCTTATGGCTGGAAACCAAAGTAAAAGCACAGCAAGCTCACTTCCATTTGTTGTAAGCATGCACATGCACATATACACGTGCAGGTCCAGGGGGAGTTTTGAGTTTGTCTAGGAACAGGAATGGGCCGGGCAAAGATTTTTCAAGATTGATTATTAATTTTGCATTTACCTGGTTGAAGTATTCGTGGAAAATGTCATTGGGACTTAGTGCTGGCTGATTATTTTTTTAGCTTTGCATCATGCCGGTACTTTGACTTCTATCTCTTCTTATCTTGCCCGGTTTATTGAGAAGTGTGATGGTAATGTAATAGTTTGATGTCTTAAGATGATTTTAAAGTGGAAATGCAAACTATTATGCCTCTGAGGTTGTGTAAGTCCATGGATTCATCTTATTTCCACTGACTGAAATGTAATATTTATTGTATCATTTATGATGTATGTAAGCTTTACAGGCTGGATGTTGTGTCAAAATGACGTGAACGCTTGGGTAAGTGTCTCCTTGAATCAGCCTCATTTCGGCACGCTCAGGGGCAAAGGTATTGTGTGGAGTGTGTTAAACATTGCAAAATGTGTTATTGTTTAGAGTCTTGTGGTTAGGACTTCAGTCTACTTCTTTCCAATGTAGCAAATGTTTGCTGATGGCTAACACTGTTACGAGGACTAAGGGATTACCTTTTTTTGCTCGGCAATAATGTATTTTCTATTATGTCAATAGAGTCTGTTGATTTTCAAGTAGTGTGAAGTGCTCCCTTAAAGAATGTCTCTTTTTTCAGGTGGTTATGGTGACTGTACCCCAAAATGTTTAGATGTCTCTCAATAGCAAAGATAACTTTGTTATTGAATGTATTATTTATTAACAGTACATTGTTGTCTTTTTCTAGTCGCATTTTGCAAAATACAGCATAAGCATCTAGTGATTTTTATAAGGAAAGTCTTATTTATAATATTTGTGCAAGTAGACAGAAAGAAATCTCAATTTTATAGTAATCCATGCCCTTTTTCATAGTTGAAGAGTCTTAATGAGCATGATCAGAAGGCACAAGCTCTTTTTTTGATTTTGATGGAAGCTTTTCAAAGACAACTGTTATGTTATTTATAATTTGGGTTTAATTATCTTAACAAATAAATATCTCCATTTTAAGAAATAAAAATGTTATTTGTGGGACTTCTTTTTCTTCTTTTCCCCACTCTCTATCTCAATATATCCAAAAGATAAAGGTCATTTATTCCTACTTTTTATTTTCAAGAATTATGTCCATTGTCCTCATTTGATATTACCGTCATGTTCATCATTCTGTTTCCTTATTTTCTTCTCTTTGTTACTTAGTCAGTTACATGCATAATGCAACTGCAGATTAACCCAGGGCTGAAATTGGACATTTTTGCCTTCCCAGAACAACCCACAAACATGGCTTGGGGTAAGAATCCCAAGGAGACACAGTCATTTTGCTGAAGAAGTTCCCACTCTGCACTTAGAATGACATAGTTACGTCCTGCTTGAACTGGATGTCCCAATACTCAGTCTAATACTCACATAAAAGGCCTTGACTGCATTTTCTAAATCAAATGGTGATTCCAAATACCCGAACATCTGATTGACCAAGCTCAGATGCTTTCTAAGTCAGATTTTCATTGCTTGTGGTGCACAAGATAGCTGAAGTTGGACATCAAGTTCCTTTTGAGACCAAGAAAAAAGTCCTGTCACACTTACAGCCCCTCTCTAAAGCCTATGGAAAATATGGGATGAAATGATCCTAAGTATTCCAGAGAAAATGGTTTTGGGCTTCTGAGTCTGGTTGATCTTAAAAAAAAATGCACCTCAGTTTATCTTTCTTTTGGTTATTGACTATAGAAATGACTATAGCAAAGATGGTCTTCACTAAGGAAAGAAAGCAGGAGGGAAGCTCCCATTTTTGTACCTGTAGAAAAGTTGACTGTTCTTTTTCAAAACCTGCCAATTTTAAGATAAGTGAGAGAGAATTTAACTTGCAGTTCAGCTACCTGTGGGCAGATGTAAATCACTGAAACCAGTGGCTTAGTTTTACCTACTGGCTATGAATTCCTGGTGATCATGTTTATGCTAGAAATGCTCAGATGATGAGGTACATCAGAGTTGCCTCAATTTTCCCTGTGTCTACAGCATATTCATTTCCTTTCTCTGAAGGCATTTCCCTACCCAAAGGTAGTTTCTTGTTCTTCTTACTTAATATTTCTGTTTTCTGAATATACCATCACCCATCAGATTTCTCCCCATGTAGAAGCCTTGCACAAGGAGGAACAAATATCCAAGGGGAGCTCACAAGGTGAGACCTCACTTCCTTTGGGAACCTCTGCCAAGTGAGTTGTCCCTGGGGGTCAAGTTCTGCACGAGGGATCTCTTTTGTTGGGTGTTTGCTTGTTTAGCACATTTTCATAATACTGCTGCGGGCAGTGTGTTCTTTCTACCTCATTTTGCTCATGCCCATTGCAGCAGTGGGAATACATCTTGAGGCAAATTTCCAGGTTCTTGAAGCTGCATTTTACATTGAGCTGAAGTGTTACTAGGAAATGATACTTTGTGGGCACTGTGTGTGCTTTTTTTAATCAGAATGGGATCACACACTGGCATAACTCCTTTTCCTAGCCCTTTAACCTTGATACCATAATATTAATTCTTTTTCTAAAAGGGTTCTGTGGAAAGGCAAAACATCAATAGTAACAATAAATGATAGGAGGTGCTTGAATGTTATAGATAACCTATAGATCATTGCTGGGATATGAGAAATGTAACCAATGCTGGATAGTTTCTTGGTATCTGACATTAAATCTTCTTTTACCCAGATTTCCAGTCCATTTTTGCATGTCTGCTCAGCTTGGACACCTTGTTTAGGGCTTACTTAAGTACTCTGTCTGTTGAGAATCTGTTTCGTTTATATATGCCTCCAGCTCACTTTTTTCTAGCACCTTAACAAAAGTGTTACACAGTTTCTGTTGCTTGATCTAGATTTATAGAAGAAAATACATTCCTAAATGAAATGACCATATTTCAGTGGAACCATAGTGCAGGTATGATAGTGTTAATGAGGATGTCTAAAGATGTTCCCAGCTGGTGTAATTTTGCCTACCTATGCTGTTAAGTTTTACAAAGGCTGCTGCATCAAACTGCTGCTGCTTTTGCATATCCCTATGATATGCATATCACACCAGTTAGCTGTGGTGTGTTTGCTCAAGCCTATTCATTAATGAATAGACTTTGATCTTCATTGGTAATGAAGTACAGTACGTGCTGTCCACAGGCACCACAAAGGCATTTTAGATGTCCTGTGAATGACAACTTCAGTTAGAGTTCTTCAGGAGAAGACACTCATAGAAGACTTATGAGAAGATTCACTTGTGCTTTCTGCCACAGACTATTCTACTGTTCTACCTAAAAAGGATAATTCTTCCTTGTCTCAAAGCTGTTAAGGTTAAGCACTTTTAATGGTTTTGAGGGCTCAGATGAAAAACACTGTCTTGCCTACAGAAGGTGACCCACAATTGAATGATAGTCACAGGTCACCCAAGCTAAGACTCTCTCCAGACTAAGGACCTCTAGCCTGTTTCATTTTAGCTTTTATGGAAACCGTCCCATAAACTTGATTATCTTTGTTGCCATTCTCTGATCTTTTTTCCAGTTCTATTTTATCCTATTTTGAAATGGAAAAACTAGAACCGAACATATATTAAATTAAACAAGTGTCTTTTCACTGTTTTTGATGGTTATCAGATCAGGTCTTACTTCTCTCCATCTTCTAGCCTCTCTCCTGATGACATCAAGCCCTGCAATGCTGGAGAGGATATCACTGCATTAAAATATGCCTGAAACTAAAACTTAGATTGAGAAAGTTCTTTATGCATTTTAATGTAGATGTTCTATTTTATTTCTGTGAACATCCTGTTCTTTAATGAGAAGGCTTAAGATACCTAGAATATAATTCTGACTAAACAGAAGTCTAAACTGAAATTCTAACCACTTGGAGAATTTTTTTAAAGAATTTTAGTAAAGAATATATCTGTAAAACATCTGCATGGACTTTTTTTTTTCCTAAAAAGGAATGATATTAATTTCATTGCCTTGAAAAATACTGAGAGATTGAATTGTTGACTCTGCTCCGCTCTCTTCTGCTAAGGACTCATTTTATTTTGTGAGCATTTAACACTTACCAGACTGTAACATGTTGCAGTACCTACCAACCAAACCTAATCCAGGTCTCAAAAACCTTCCAGCAGTATTTTCAAAATTTTGATCTTCCAGTTCATCCATGGTGTACTCTTCCTTTACTATTTACCTCCAAATGAGTGTAAAAGCTAGGGTTATCTTAATTAGAACCACCAATGTAGGTAACATGCAAAACGCATTAGTCAAGAATATGTTGTATATATTGCCAAAGAAGAATTCAGTATCACAACAAAAGACTCTAGATAATTTTCAGTCAGCATATGCAACGTATTCACTATTTAGAATTAAAAAATAATGATACTTACAAATGTGTTTATTAACATTTATCTGTACTCATGTTATTATATAGAAATATTTTATGCGCCATAGATTACTTACTTAAAAAAATTAGAGAATCAAAATCTAGGCATACTACAAGAGCAATATTACAGATCATGGGCAATGATCCTTGCTTTAGAAGTGATCTGACATGATACTAAAAATAAGACTCTGTTATCCCAAATCATCAGATGACTGTGTATGTTTAAATTTTAAAAAGACCTGTTTTAGAATGAAACAAATTTCTTGACAATCAAGTGAAAGTAACACTTTGCCATAAAGAGACAGTATGTGAAACTAGGCATGATAGAAAGAACAGAAAGTGGAAAATATTTCTATTACAATCTTCTTTTCAATCCTGTGCTGTAACTTCATCATTTTTACCTTAGGTTAAAGCATTTTTCAGATTCCCTTTGAGAGTCCAGATAGCTCAAAAATTGCTCCAATGAAATTATGAAAAACAAGACATAATTTGAAGGCTTTAGCAGGTTGAGCAGGTATTTTTAGCAAAAGCAATTTAAAAAATCTGACAACCCATCTATCGTGGATGAGGCACTCTGCTCTTGAGAGTTAAACACTGCTTTTTTTTTTAATCTTTCCAAATTCTACAATTTCACAATTGCAGACAAAATCTTCAAGAGAAACCACTTTTGGTGACATAGCAGACAGGGAAGAGGATGACAACAACATGACAAGAGGAAATCATGAGTGACAGTGGCATGGCCTTAGGTTCATTGAATGACATGGGACTTTTGACTCAGTTTGCATGTGGCCTGTCAAATACGCTTTAGCTCTTAGAATTATTAACTGTCCAGATTAATAATTATTAGAGATATCAACCATCAGCAAGGCTCATGGCAGATGATAGGCAAAATAAATGTAAGCTTTTACATGGAGCAGGATAACCCCATGCAACGGTTTAGGCTCCAGCTCCAATGCTCAGTGTGCTCTTCCACTGATGAACGTGAACATTGGGCTGCATCAATAAGAGCATAGCCAAGGAAGGGGAAAGCCAAGGGAGAGGATTTTGTCCCCGCGTGATGGTTGTGAATCAACATCTGGAGTACTGTGTCCAAAACTGGACCCTCCTGCCCAACAGGCATAATGAAAAATAGGAGCAAGGCCCCACAGCTAAGGGGTGGGAGCATAGAGCAGATGGAGAGTTGGGGAGCTGCTTCTTCCTGCAGCCCGAATGAGAGGCAGCTGTGGGTTGTTGTGCCTCCCTCTTTGCCTGCCTGCCTGCCAGGGAGGTGCAGAGTTGGTGAAGCTGGGCTCCTCTTGAAAGTATACAGCAAAGAGTGCTTAGATACTGGAGCAGACACTGGGGAGGTCTGTGGAGCCTCTGGCTTTGGCCATCTCCATCCAAGATGTGACTGGCAAGGCCTGAGCAATTTATCCAGACTTTGAAGTCAGCTCTAATCGGGTGAGCACCAGAGGTCCATTATGGCCTAATTTATATTATGAGCAATAGAGACGGCAATCATATCGCTGTGTAATTCTTGCGGGTCACATGTGGGGCCTTGCAGCAAGATGGGAAGCTTAATGGGAAACTAATGACATGAGTCTGTCAGGAGAATAACTTTTTGTTTTGTTTTTTGTTTGTTTGTTTTCCATAAACTGCAGGTGCCCACACTGTGGTCACAGACTTTGTGTCTCCCCGTTCCCCGCTTAATTCCATGCAGATCTCCACAGGAGCTGATAAAGTGCCAATCTTTATAAAGATATTTGACACAAGGCAGATGCTGTGGGGAAAGAAGGAGCCTGGAGGAAGCAGTAAATACTTCTCTCTCTCTCTCTTTTTTTTTTTCTTTTCCTCTCTTCAGTGCATATTCTGATGGAGTGAACTATAGAAAGCTCAAGGCAACTACACAGAATAAAAAGAAATATAAATAACTATTTATTCATTGTACAAGGAAGAGATTCCTGTTGGAGGGCATGGGGGGGAGCAGTGCAGTTTACTCATACTGCAGCCATAGAGACAGTGGAACTGGGAACAAACTTGATTCTTATATTTTCTAATTCTAAAGTGCTTGATCTCATAATTTAATATGCTTTAATGCAGGTATTTTTGATACAGTTTCATGTCCTTTTTTTCAGACATTTATACTAACAATTTTGAGTAATTACATGGGAGGGAGGAATGTAACTTTAAGAAGGCTGTGGTAATCTTAGCTGGATGTAATCCACTGACTGTCCTCAGACAGAAATATCAAAAAGAGTAAGCTACTGCAAGAAGGATATCAGGGTATTAGAAAACAGTTTTATTTACCTTTACTTTCTTATCTCCATGGTGCACTGTGGCTTCACCCAACTTTGGGGCAGTTCAGCAGCTGCTGGAGCTCACCAGCTCCCCGCTGTAGCCTCTGAGATTCCCCAGCGGGATCAGTGAAAAGAAATGGGCCTCTCTTGGGTGAACTAGCTCAGAGAAGCAGGGTTTTTCTTCTTCTTCTTCTTCTTTTTTTTTTCTTTTGCAATGGCAGCTCTAATGGATTCAGAAGATCTAGTCTGAATTCTTTCTTTTGATGCTTAAGAGGTTACTCAGTGCCTCACCTTATCTCTGAGATGTATTTCCCTTCCCTCAGACAGCCTCACAAACTTACAACTGCTTCTGGAAGTTTTAAGTGAAACTCTAACACAAATAATATTGATGCATAAAAATGGGATGTTCTTGCCCCTTTTCTTCCATTCTACCTCTACTGCTTCTCAAAGTGACTTGTACATTTAAAGTACAAGAGTAATTTTCAGCATTATATAGTAAACTGTACCAAAGACAGCATTTTTAGCACTCTCATTACACATACTACATTCTAAAACTTGATTCATATCTATACCACCAAAAATGAAAAACAACACTAGAACTACCAGGAGGTGGAGAAACGGGGTATGAATGCAGTCTGCCCCCTTCACTCTCGTCAAGAAATAACACTTTGCCACCAAGGGAAAAATAAAAAATAAAACAGCCCATACAATGTATATTTTGGAAGATATAGCTCTTGCTTTTACCCTATAGCAATGTTGCCTGCATGTCAGCATTTGTGGTGACATTGGTTTGATTGGATGGGACAAGAGGAAATGGCCTCAAGTTGCACCAAGGGAGGTTCAGGTTAGACATTAGGAAGAATTTCTACAAGCCTGTTAGGACCACTTCTTTCATACCCTGAGGTGGCAACATGCAGCATATAGAATCTTAATTTCTTCCTATTCCCCTTCCCTAAATCCTCCCCTAATTTTCTTCAGTCCAAGCAAGAGGAATATTTGCTTATTTTTCATGCTTATTTGTTGGCAAAGGTAAATGGATATCTCAAAACACACTTTATCTCAGTTAGCAATGCTGTTCACCCATGGCCTGATGCATGGAAAACTCTTGTTTTGAGCATTCGTGGACAAGTGGGAGAGACAGTGTTATCTTCTAGCAGAGCATGACACTAGCTGTGTGGTAGGATGACAGCAGGTTCCGTGCATGTCAACAGAGATGGCAAGTTGGCACCCACCCCTCCCCGCAATAGCCTGTCACTATCTTTAGTGAGAAAACAAATTCTGTTAAAAGGGTGTTCTTGTGGATGATGCCAGTGTCCATTTTCTGACAAATACTGGTATTTACCCATAAGCCAGATGGATATTACCTGTTTCATAAGCCTCTTAGGGAACTTAATATTTCTAAAAGCATGTGCAATTCTGAGCTTGTAGATCCCCAGGGCTTAATTTTGTAAACCCTGATGGCACCAAGCAGAGCTTGGAGCAGATGTATTTGGGAAATGGAAACAACTATTATGCAACTTGCTCCACAAATACCTGGAGAAAGCTGGCCATCTCCCGAGCTTACTGACAGCAACGCTATCTCCTTGAACAGAGTAGGATAACTGACTCAAACCTGTCTGTGCAAAGTGACAGGATGATTATAAAGGCTGTTATTTGATATTACGTATAAGGAACAAGCCTGTTGGTGACTCGAATCATTCTTTGTTCCTGGTGAGAGGTGTGGATTCCTGATGGCTGTAGAGGTGAGGGCTGAAGAGGTTTATCCTAAATCGCAGGTGACCTCTCTGTGAGCTGGTGAGCACATCAGCTCTGCACTCCGGGACGCAGCACAGCAGTAACTGAGAACAGATTTGGTATTAAAATTCCTTTTCACATGTAGGGAGTTTTTCTTCCCTGAGCTTAACAGGGTGGAGTGCCTTAAAGTAAGCAGTGAGAAATGAGCTGGATATATCCCAGCCCTGAACTTTGCTTATCATGCAGCTGTGCAGGAGCTTGGCCACAGGCCTGGGCAGATGGCAGGAGCAAAGCCAAAGTGCTGCTGGACAGCCCGGGTTATGCAGAGCACTGTGCTGAAGATTTCCACATAAGAACAGAGATAAATATGGAGGATTTCTGCCAGGCCAGTAGCTAAAATTGATTGACCTTTGTAGCTGTTTTTGTCTCAACAAGCTGATTTTCTACCCTAAATGTTTCTTGGGTCAAGTTCAAATCAGTGAGTAACTTCTCTTTAAGCTGTTGAAATATTGACTTATGAGCGAGGCAAGGCAGTTGTCTGAAGGGTTTCCCCCATTCCACGTGGCAAGAGCCTCAAGTGTGACTTGCTGCATCAGCAATACCCGAGCAATATGGAAATAATTAAGGCCACACTCGTCTTTTTCCTCTTTTTGTTTTTGATTGATTAAATTTATTAATTTTTTATTATCAAATTATCCTGTTATCTGTGTGTTTGCATGCACATATATTTAGCCCTACAATAATGTATTAATATAAGACCAACTACATTCTGCTTCTGTCTTGCTCTGGTGTTGCAAGGATTGGGATCTCGAGGGTCTTGCTTGGCTGTTGTCAACTGGCTGCCTTCCATGCATACTCCTAGATGTGTTTCTAACTTGACAGTGTTGAGTTTGAACCTAGTCAAAACTAAAAGTGTCAGTAAAAAGCTTCCAGAGGAAAAGATAGCCATGTTCCTTATGAAGAGGATTAGGACTTCTTGCATCTTAGTTAGAGAAGGGCACTTGCTACATCATAAGGTTTTTAAAGCAACATTTTTTTTCTTTCCTTCTGCATTTCATTAAGGAATATAATTGCTGAAAACATTCTCAAGATATAATGGAATTAGAAGGAATGTATTCATATTTTAATCTATTTTCAATAGCTTGTAAGCCTGCTGCCATGCAATTAATGAAATAGCTTGTGAGCCAGACTTTTCCTATTTCAGATTGATCCGTGAACCATGTAAATCTGATCTGTAAAAGGAAAAGTTCACTTCTGTGTTAAATAGACTTGCAGGCAGATGGTCTGGATTTAAGGAGATGAGTAGCAGGATTTCTGGAAAAATTGCGCAGTATTAATGAAAGTGTAAGCTGAGTTCAAGCTCAGTTCACCAAAAATCCAAAGGCAGGAAAATTAGAAACTCAGCTTCAGTTTGATTTAGAAAGAATAAGACTGCCTCAAAATAGATATTGAAAAACTCTTGCTAGTCAATTAAATTATTGTTAAAATTGCTGAGATTTTTACCAGCATCCTTGTAAGTACTTAATATTAATCCTTGCTGCAGACAGCATGTGAGATTTCAAGGGGGATCCATGGTCCAGACAAAACTTACAGAGGGACAGTGTGTCTGAAATATTGCCTTCAGAAAAAAAAATCTTCCCTAATGAAGTCAAAATCAATTTTATCACTGATTTCATTAGAAGCCTATCTTAAAATATATATTTTTAAAAATTGTGAAATAATTAGCAAAAAAAAAGCTGTCTGTCCTAATATACCTCATAATTGTCTCTTTCCACTTAAAATACCTCATTGGTCTACAGAGTTGACTGTTATTATTGTTTGAAATAGCAATAAAAATGTTAAAAATTTAGTCTGAAACTTGGTTTTCAGACCATCTTATAGGTAGACACAATCTTAAAACTTCTGATGTTATAAGAAAAAGGATTTCAAAGGCAAAAATCAGATGCTCTGGTACACTTCATTCCCTTAAATTTTCCCACTGTTTTTCACCAGCTTTTTGCAGTGGACACATTCTTTTGTACTCCTGTTAGGATCAGATTTTTGTTTTTAAATGATCAGAATGCATTTATCCCTTCCGTGGTAGGCTTGCAGTGTAGGATTTAACTGTACTCAGATGCTACCAGAACAGGCTGGGATAAACACTGCCAATGATTTCAGTGTTAGAGACCAAAGTTATAGACATTTTTCATTCTTTTGGCTTGTATTGTTTAAAATGTGAGAATTTGCATAGTAAATACCAATCCAAACCTTTTGTTGCAACAGCAAAAGGTTACAGACTAAGTTTTCTAAAGGGTGCAGTAGTATTGCAGTTAAATTCCTGGTAGCTTCCAGATCTGTCTTGGAACCTGGTTTATTTCTGTCTTATTCTTTCTAAGAGCAGTGCTGTTCTCAGGCTCTTTTGGTTATGCCTGCAGAAAGCAAAGCATCTGAAATTACTATTTATTTTAGAAAAAAAGAAAAGTGAGGGAGAGAAGATTGGGGGTTTTTTTTCCCCAAAAAATCAGCAAATGTTCCCTAAAAAAATGGCAAATATTACTGGCTTCTGTAACCATTATCTGTGGCTATTGGCATGCTCCAACATCCGAATGATACTGGAAAGTTTTTATAGCACTTACACGCAGAGAGCTTTTTGTCTGAACATGTGTGGGGCTGTTTGGTGGCTGAATAATAACGTGGCTGTAGCAGCGAATGCGAGAATAAAAGTGTTGATTTCAGTAAGAGGCTTTCACTGCTGTAAGTGTAGCATAAAAGAGTGGCTCCTGGTGTTCTGGACAGTCCCTGGTGTATTCCCATGCAGGAGAAATGAGGATGAGCTATAATCTGATATCTGTCACGGCCAGAGACTTTGTGGCTGCGTGTTTGCTGGTTAACTTGATTGTGCCTGGGATGCTTCCTGGACGCAGGAACCCCATCTCTCACAGTGCTAAGCTGTCAGCTGGGGCTCTCCCAAATGCTTGCCAAGGGCAGCTTAGGAACTGGGGCAATCCAGGGACCCTTCCCAAATGCACTCTGGATGCCAGTGTCTTGTTTTGCTGGGTTTAGGAGTTAGTAAAGTGGATGCGGCCTGGGAAACCGCAAGGCTCAAGGCAGTTCTACGCACAAGTTTATTGGCTTAGGTGTTAGGCTATGGGTCCATCTCTTGAAAAGAGGTTTTGGAATTGGTAAGGCTTTTTATTTTCTTCTTTGCAAATGTGAAGAAAAGTTTTTGCCAGCAGTTATGTAAGGCGTCAATGAGCCTGAAGAAATCCGCAAAGCTCTCGTGCTCTCCTGGATCTGAATTTCGGAACTAGGTCATTTTTAGAACTAGGCAAAGTAGCTTGGAGTCTGTGTGGGAGGTGAGTGGTGGCGTTTTTTACTCAGGTTTAGTTTCTGAGCCTGACTCTTGACTGCCTTCTCTAGAGCTAACTGAGATCACAGATCCCAGCATCCCAGGTCCTACTGTTTTGGTCAACAACTCAAGTCATCAATTTGGGACTGGCTCAAGGAAGAGAGTCACTTAAAGGAGATGGCTTCCTAGTGACTGGCTGGGAAATGTGGAACATTTGAAAATAAATTGTAAGTTTCAGAGCTTTTGAAGTGTGTGTGTGTGTGTGTGCGCGCGTGTGTGTATATGTGTGTGTGTGTGTATATTTTGCAAAACAGGGTAAAATGTGTAGTAGGATGTGCTATTCCTGTGAGGAGCTTGGGAAAATCAGGAGAAGTACACTTTTTTGCTTGTTTGCTTGGTTTTAACTAACTTCAGAGGAAATGCACTAAAAATTCTCTGTACTTATTTTCTCACTTAAAATCGCCCTCTTGTTCAGCCAAGATTATCTATTTTGATCTATCTTTAATTTAGCTGGCTATTTTCCAGTTCATTTTTATGTATGTACTGCCTCTTTCATCTCCAGCTTCATTTCTTCCTTTTTTTCTTCACTTGCAGGCATGGCTTTTTAATTTTTTTCCCCTTCCTCCTCTGTAAAATGCCAGAATAAGAGTCCCATGTCATGGTATAAAGTAGGCAGAATCTATATATTCTTGGGCAACATGACTATCTTGGCAGATCCACGTTTGGTCCTTGGAGATGGTTGGCCATGGAGATACTGCAAACTGCCACTGTTGGCAGGGTCAAATAATGTTTCTAATGGGTCATAGTACCTTTAGGGTGTAACTCTTGTACAGCTGAGATGCTGCCTTCTGTAACTCTTCACCACATCTAGTTTTCTGGTTTGCAGGTAATTTTGAACTTATACCTGTCCCAGTGCACTAGATGCAATTGTTGCCCTTGCCTCACTGAAGTTTTTACTATTCCTCATTCTCCTTTCACTGTCCCATACTTGGTTTTCAACATGAATACCTTTATCAGGTTTATTTTACTTGTCTATGGATTTTTTTTGGTTCGTTCATGTTTATCCCAGACTACATTAAGTCTGTTCTTGTGTTCACAACGTCCACAAGCTGTGGGTCAAACTAGCCTACAGCAAATAGTACTCGAATGATTTTTTGGTGACCAGAGTAACAATTTGCCACCTTCAGTGTGAAAATTAGCTATTGTCTTTAATAAAACCTGACATTTTGTAGGAATAAAACAACATTTTATAAGCATAAAACATAGACTCATTAGTCACCACTTGGTGATCCACAGCTTAATTTCCCTGCAGGCTCTTCCCTCCCCATCATGCTCCCAGGCAAATGCTGCCCTCTTATGTCTTAGGTGGGCTGAGTTTTGCTGATCTGAACCCAAACTCAGTAGCTGTGCTCAGATTTGTAATTTTTGAGAGCAAAGATGTATCCAGGCAACTTGCTGTATTTCTTTGGTATTTCCTTCCTTTGTTCTGCCTGGCAGACAGAAGGGAAGAAGATGGTGGAAAAAGGCAAAAGAGGCATTTTGGGTGCAACACCAGTAGAGCCTAATGAAGTCAGAGCAACCTGGCTAGGTGGCCCATAGGTTCCCGCAGGCTGTCACAAGGTTACTCTGGTGGGGTGGAAATCTTGGTGGCTTTAGGGTGCTTAGAGGCTGTTAGGAAACAACTTAGAAAGGAAAGTTGTTATTTTCAAGGCATTGCCTGTAGAATCAGAGAAGCATCTGATTCTTGTTTCTTAACAAACACTTTATATATATATATATGTATATATAAAGGTTGGATGTAATAGTTTCACATGCTTTACACTGTCTGAAGCAATATAGTATTCAGTAGAATAAAGATTTACAGCTCTCTGCAGCCTTGCATTTTGTCTTCTTTCTCTTCCTCTCTCCCACTATTTTTAAGGCCCTACAGGCCCCTACAAGGGAGAGAAGCTGTTTGATTTCCTTTCCCAAATAAGCAGGCACCCAAATTTAATCCTGTGTACCAAGCAATCTTCTCCTGCATAGGTGCTTTTATTCTCTGAATCTTTTCTGGTTCACTGTGTTGCTTGGGTAGAGGTCTGAAGGAAAATAAGAAAACTACCTGACTCTCAGCCTGAAATGCAAGGATTTTAGCCAGTGTGACTAGGCTGCTTTCCCTGCTGATGCTTTCCTGGGATGCAGGTCTCCCTCTCCTACAGCTGGTGTCAAGCTTCTGCTCTGAGCTTGCACGTTCCTGCATTGCCAAGCAAGAAGTTCCCTTCATGGGCAAGCAGAGACAACCAGTACCAAACATAATGCCTCTTTCTGCATTCCCTGTGCAGAGGTGATTTCTGATTTGGTAAAGTATTAAATTATTTTGACTCAGGAATCTGCTAAGAAATTGGACTGTCAGCAGGTAATTTTATAGCTCTTGGGATTTTTTTTTTCCAGTTGCTGTAAATAGCAGAAGAGGCAGACTATGGTTTGTCCTTCCTGAGAATTACTGAATGCTCAAGTGATAAAAGTCAAAGTCATAAATTCTGCCTGTATATATTGTCAGGTAGTATTGAAAAATAGATTAAACTAATATATTACAATTAAACCAGAAGTCTAATAAACAGAGGTCTGTGGATAAAATGTAGGGTTGTAGATTGAATAGGAAAGCTTGTAGAAATTTATTTTTTATAATTTTTGAGAGAGTATGACTTTGGGAATGATATTTATATTTTGTTTACCCCCCAGAAAATCTTCTAGATGCTCTTTCTCCAGAACTATAAATCAACTGGTGCATCTGTGTAACTCATATTTGAGAATCAATTGATATATTGGGCACTTGGATACCTTATTCTGCTTATAGAGAAAAAAATATTTTAGGAGGTCTTGAAAAACCTTGACTGATTTTTAATGTATTGAGCTAATTTGTTTAGAGGTCACCTCCCTCGCACGTGAAAGTGATGGGATGCTGGCTCGGTGTTCATTTGACCCATCTTCTGTATCATTTGCCTTTTGTGCCAGCTGAAAGTACCCAAAAGACCCGGCAATATGTGCCATGATCAAAAAGCAGGAATATGACAGATCCCATGTGACCCCTTGCAGAGAGAAGGAAGGAGGAGAAAAACTATGTTGGGAAGGCTGCCAGAAACCTTTGTGCCAGGAGCAGCCTGGTGGCAGTGTCCTTTGCAGTGGTTCCTTGTGACTAGCTGTAACCTCTGTTAAGAAGAAGGACAGTCACGCTCTTTCCCACTTCCATGGCCATGGCTGTGCCCAGGGGTGGCCAAGGTTGTGGGCAGCCTGGAAGGAGCCAACTGGCTTCTCTGTGTTCATTGCGCCCTTTCATTATTTGCGCCCTACTGGGACAGTGTGGACTCCTGGTGTCGTTATGTGGAATCAAAGGGGGTTCTTATACAGTGTCTGTCTGTGGCATGGACATCTCTTGCCAAGGAAGTGTTTGATCCCTCACTGCAAACTTTTAACACAGAGCAGATTCAATTCTTCTGACTAAATCCCACACACCTTGTTAGATTGGCAGTAACGTGTTACTAAAGAAAAAAATTATCCAGAGGAGGAAGATTAGGTTCTAGGTTTGTCTAAGATGGCGTAAGAACCAAGATCACAGATGAAATTAAAACAGGTTTAGTTGACATGCCACCTTCATCATCACGTTTAAGGAGTCTTGAAATTGAGTAACCTCAGTGATGATGGCGTGTGGTCTCCTACTTTCCTGTGCGATGTACTGGCTATGTGGGAGACCTCCACCAGGAAAACATCTGAAATGAACTTGGAAAGATCCTGCTGCCTTATTCTGATCCTTTATTTTGTTCTGTAAGGGCCTTCAGCATATGGCCTCTTCCCCCGCTATATTACCATACGACTGTGTGTCTCCAGGAAACCTTGGTTATAGGACTGAACGAGGGTACTGAGCTGAGATGCACTGCTCAGGCTGTGTGCTACTTCCCAGGATTGTTATCTGCAAAGCCAAGTTTTGTCTTTATACCAGTACCAAATATAATATTGCTGTTGATTTCATTCATCCTGTTATTACCATTTCCCTTTTCCCCAAATAGCAGCTTTTCATTGTTTTGTGTTTTGCTTAGTGGTGCTTTAACAGACTTGCAAAAGCAGAGACACTAAGCATATGATAAAAACTCCACCTGCCATCCTGATCCATGATAATATACTTTGATCCCTTGCAGATTCCAACAGGCAATGGAACGATAAACTTCCAAGTCTCCTTGTTAACTGTGGTTGCAAGCCTGCGATCTAATCTTTGTTGCAGTAATTCTAACTGGAATAGAAAACTTTCCAAATAGATCACTCTTCTGAAAGCGCTCGTTCAGTGGGAGTATAGCATCAACACTTCATGAATTCGCATGTCAGGGGAACACACACAAGAAGTAAAATCAAATTATTAATTAATTTGGATGCCTGTAGCTGTGTGATGCTTCAGCTGGTCCAGAAAATAACCTCTATTCAATCCATCTTTGTTTTCATTAATGAGCTTGCACAAGTCAGGTACTAACCACTAGTGATTTGCCATTAAAAGAAGTCTGGTAGTCAATGGGAGAAATTACGTTCCACTCTGAGATGTTGTCTTTATCAAATCTCTGGCAGATGAATATTTTGGCAAGAGAAAAACGGACATATGCTGAGTGCAGCAAGAGAAGAGTAAGTCAAGAAGGGCTGATAGAAATGGTGAAATCCAAGATGTTTTCAGTCGCAAGTGAATGGGAAACTGAGCCAGGAGATATAAATATACTCTGGCAACACCATTTGCAGATTAAAAGCAAATTTAGAAAAATCTACTTCCAGCTAAATATCTTAATTCTCTTATAGAATTTAACCAGAAATATAGAAGGTAGTTTGCTTTACACCAAATAGACTATTGCCATGTCTTGAAACTGCATCCAAAACCATGCCCTAAACTAATTCATACTGAGCACTACTTATTTACTTGGGTCATTTTTATTTATGAATTCTTGGTATATTCTTCAAACAGAGCTATAATGGTAAAGAGAAAAATTTATCAACTTCATAAAAGAGGCTTGAGAGAATGATGTAGTATCAGAGCTCTGGGTTAACAACAACAGAGTAATTGGGCTGGTTTTGTAAACTTATGCTACTGCCTCCCCTCCACCTTTTTTTTTTTTTTCTCCTGTCCCTGGCATTTTCCTTTCAGAAAACATTCTGAGAAGTATTTCTTTTTTTCCTTCACAAAGGCATATGTTCCTGTTTAGTAATACTGTTTCTGTTGTTTCTTGTTGTGTGTGGCATTTTTTTTTAAGATTGAGTTCCTCAGAGACAATTATAGTACAGTACTGTTCTCTGTACTAATGTCCTTGAGCAGATACTGCAGAGAGATTTTCTTCCCTTTTACTAGCTGAAGGGAAGTTGCTGTGTTAGAAATACAAGTATGCCAGGATTATTATTCCCTCCTCTTCTCTAAATGAACTCCAGGGAGACGAGCGATCTTAGCAATATGGAGCTGTTCCACCAGTGAAGCTTGCTATGGTATCCCTCCTCTGCTTTCCTCTGCTGATGTCTTTATTTGACCTGAGATAAGACTGAGCAGTGGTATGTTGTGCTGCACATACACTTAGTGGGTAACCAAAAGAGAAAAAGGAGGTGGTCTTGTGTGAAGAATTGATTGTAACAAGAGCTTTTGCCTTTTGGGTCTTGCTTGTGCATCTTGCCTGGTCCTGGTGCCATGGAGATGCAACATGCAAGACTATCTGCAGATGAGAGAACCACTGGGTCCATGTTTTGCCAATGCATAGGGTCAGAGCTCCATTGTGATAGTGAATATATGGGTAAAAATACAACCCTGGATACCACTTCATATAGCTACCAACACCACAGTTTACTCTAAGGCTTCATTTAGTATTGGAGATCTCCTTTCAGATGGATTTGCTTAGTAAGATGAGCTTGCCCATAGCCTGCTTTTCCCAAGCATGGGGTTTCCCCATACATTCTTCTCTATTCTTCAACACAGGTCTTGGAGTACCCTTTAAAATGACTTTTTGCATCTGTCAGTTAAAGGAAGGTGCCTCCATTCACTTCAGAATTAGTCCCATTTCTGTCAAGATGCAGTTTAAAAAAGCAATCTTCTCTTCAGTGGCTTTGTACTGCATAGTTTCTGCCAGGGGTCCTGTCCTTCTACTGATTCTTGCTTGCTGTCTAGGAAGCCCCAGTGAGTCCAGGAGTCAAACTGTGCAGTGTGTACCTAAAATTAAGGCACTGAAACATCAAAGCCCCCCTGAGAATCTATTCTTACATTAGTGGGTAGGTTTCTTTATATATATATGTATATATATAATGCACCCATTTAGGAACACCCATCACTTTGGGTTTGTTAGCTGTGAAGCTATATTGTCTACTTTACAAGAACATATTTCTTCTATTTTAGAAGAAATGTTCCAATTACTCTAACATCATGCCATGAGTTGTCTACTAAACCTAATTAAAGCAAGGAAGGAGACAAAAATGTAATTATTAGACATACAAATCTTGCTTTCAGCAGCCCAGATCCAGAAGATTAAATGTAAATGGCTGTAGCTATATGTCTAACTTTGTGACAGTGTAAACCCTTAAAAAAAAGCACATGAATTGTGCTCCCCAGTATATGGAGATACATTTCATGTTCCAGTGAAATTACTGCTGTATAATAATTTTATCTTTACCAAAAATAAGTCTTCCATGCTATTTTATATAAATGGTTAAGCAACCCTGTTTGGAAACCCTGAAAGCGTGAGAAATCTATTATTAGATTTGAAACAAAATCTAACTTATTATTACCTTTTGAAACATCTTGCTAATACTAGCAAGAATAATCTCAACATAATTTGTTATCCCAGTAACATCATGACTACCTCAGGCTATTTTACCACCTGATCATGTTGTAAGTGATTTTTGTAGATCAAAATGTAAAATGAAGGTTTCTGTAGGATTTGGATGGCTGAAACACTGGATGTAGGAGGTACATTTGGAATTTTTTAGAAGAATGACTGTGTAGTATCAGTGTAATGGGGCATGAAGTCTTTCATATCTGAGGATTATCATTTCGTGATCATGTGTTTGATGCTTGGATCAAATTTTCCTATATGTTGTATGGAAACAGAATATTTCAATAGGATATAAACAGGAGGCTTTAGTGTAGGAAGGGAGATGTTCCTGTCAGTGCAAAGTAGTAGCCTTCACAATTTTGAAAGTGTGATAATGGGCTTACTGAACTGAGGCATTGCAGGCACTAAGCTTTAAAATATTCCTAGCGGGGAGCAGAAGTCAATATATGTATTTTTTCTTTCTTTGCTAAAGAGTATATGCTGTGGGTTGCTGATATTTAGGAAGATGGGTCTTGTGTTTTTGTAAGTTAGTTATTTATTAGGTAAAGCTCATTTTGTTGCCATTTTGCTTTATCAATACCAGTCTGTCTTATTTTTGACACTGAGGTCTAATCAGTCATACATAATAAATACTAATAAAAGCAAGACAAAAGAAAACTTGGATGGCATACAGAAAGCTTCATTTCAGACTTTCCTTGCAGGAGGGGATCTCTAGCCGTTCATCTCTTCTCTCCCCACTCCCTGCCGACTCAGTGCTTTTTTGACCAAAGACCATACTTTTCCCATCAAAAGATTGTTTTAGAAACAAATCCAAAGAATTAAAGCATTTATACTGCCTTGCCTCTTTCTGCTTAAAAGATATAAGGATTAGACCTGTAGTAATAATTTTTGTTCCCATTTAAATGAATGTTGAAATCAATACTTAAGTAGTATCTACTGGGAGTGATTAACAGAAAACTAGCAGAGTGTATCAGGAAAGATGTCAAGTCTGTTCAAGTCTGAGGTTCTTAATACTCGGAGAAACAGTAAATATAGTGCTTTCTAAATGCATGGGAGCAGATAATCTAGCTGTATTATGAAGTGATCCATAACTTGTATTTATCTAACTACAGGAAGCTTGTGCTAATCCTATTACCTCTTGTCCATGGACTATTCCTCTGAAATCTGGAAGACATCATACTCAAAAGAACTGATTCCTGTGTATACAGGCACCTCCTGGACATCTTGTCTCTAAATGTTGTATCACAACAGGAAAGAGGATACCAGGGATGGTGACTCTACCACTTCCCTGAGCAGCCTGTTCCCATGCTTCACCAGTCTTTCTGGAAGAAATTTTTCCTGACACCTAACCTGAACCCCGGCCTGGCACAAGTTGAGGCCATTTCCTCTTGTTCTATCTGTAGCTATTCCAGAGAAGAGATAGACCCCCTGCCTCATTACAACCTCCTTTCAGGCAGTTGTAGAGAGTAACAAGGTCTTCCCCGAGCCTCCTCTTCTCCAGACTAAACAACCCCAGCTCCCTCAGCCACTCCTCACAAGGTCTGTGCTCCAGCCCCTTCACCAGCTTCGTTGCCCTTCTCTGGACACACTCCAGCACCTCCAGGTCTCTCTTGTAGTGAGGGACCCAAAACTGAACACAGTATTTGAGGTGCGGCCTCACCAGCCACCACACACGGGTGTGATCACTTCCCTGATCCTGCTAGCTACCCTGTTTGTGGTATAAGCCAGGAGGACCTTGGCCTTCTTAGCCACCTGGGCACACTGCTGGCTCATGTTGAGCCTTCCATTGATCAACACCCCCAGATCCTTCTCTGCTGCATAGTGCTCCAGCCACTCTGGCAACCAGAACCAGTCTGGTCTCCTGTATTCCAGCTAAGCTGGTGTCTGTAGCACAAATCTGTGCTGAATATAGATCCTCATTTCAGAACACACAGAAATCAGCCTGAGAGCAAAGATCATTATTCCAGCAGTGCATGCCAAAAATCCTGTCAGCCCTGTTGCTGTGTCACCTGCCACCCTGCTGTGGTGCCCCTGGGAGCCCACTCTCGAGGGACAAAGAGGTGCTGGCCAAGCAAATGTCCTTCTGCAACCTCAACACAGGCAGGATGGGCCTGGCACCTCCACCACTCCAGGCCCCAGCATGGTCTCCTGGAGGACACGAGCAAGGAGGAGTGCAGTCCCCCACTACACCTGGCTACAAATTTTCCTTTATGGGCATCACCAACTTTGGAGAAGAACAGGGTTCAGAAGGCAGCAAAGGTCTCTCTTATTGCAGTCCCTGGTGCACAGAGGAGTGTTTCCTTGCAGCAGTAGCAGTTGTACCTTGGCTAAACTGGACCCCGATTCGCAATGGCTTCACTTTCTGACATCTTTTCCAACAACACCTATAACCTCCCTCTCCTCTCTGGGGCTATTGCCTTGTGGAACCACCATCAATAACTCACAGTGGCTTGAAAAATCAGGTGAAAGGAGAGGGTTTTATTTCAGTGGGTTCCCATTACTGAAATGTGAACAACAGCTGCAGATAACAAACCATCACATTTCTTCTGCAAAGAACAAAAACCAGGCTCTGTGGTCAAAAATTCTCTTTGGATTTCAGCTAATGGCTGCCTCTAGCTTGATCAGATCTACAAAGAAGGATTTGTAATGGTTGGAAAAGTGGAGTACAGACTGCTGGGAAAACAAAAAAGAGATGAAAATTCAGCTGTCTTAACCTCCCTTCCATGATGCCTTTGGACTCAGCCATTACGGGACATTTGTGCATAGGTTTAATAAGAAGAAAGAACCTCTGTTCTTACCAAAGGAAGAGATACTTACAGCAGATCTTATCATCCTGATATGGAGCCTTGGCACATTTGTGTCCTTCTTTGCAAACCCATTTCTGCTTGGTAAGTGCCTCTGCTTGTCCCATGGTGTTTTGTGGACATCAGAGAGTCTGCACAGAAACTCAACCAATCCTTTGCCAGAGGTCTTCATTTCCTGGCTACTTTGTGCAGTGCAGTCTCCAGCTAGATAAGGTTGCAGAGGTTAAATAGCTACTTACAGTACATAAAGTTTATATCCACACTGCTTACATCAAGCTTTCAGGTGCCTGCCTTCTCTTTGAAAGAAGGCTGTATTTACATTACAGCTTAATCATACAATGCTAGTTTAATGGTAATAGCAAAGAAACCCCTCTGAACAGGACAGACAACCACCTGTGCTTCCCTCCTGCAGCCGTGTGAGATGCTGCTAGCACCCAAGGGAGCCCCAGGGCTCCATAGCTCTATGATCTGCCTGGTTCCCTTAGTGTGCCCTCAGGGCCAAGAAGGCCAATGGTATCCTGAGATACACTAGGAAGAGTGTTTCTGGTTGAGGGAGGTGATCCTCACCCTCAGCCCTGGTGAGGCCCCATCTGGAGTGCTGTGTCCAGTTCTGCACTCCCCACTACAAGAGGGACACATCACATGCTGTGATTCATCAGGACTGTCATACATCTGACTTATACATCCTCTTACCCTTCAATGCAGCACTGAGATCTGGTTTCTGGCTGCTAATTTTTTTCCTTAGGAAAAAGGTATCTTTTCTGCCCTTACATTTATCACCTAATCTGATATCATGAGTCACATGGGGCACAATATTGTCCAGTACTGAATAACACAAGTTTAGCTAATATTGACCCCTCATAAGGGAGTTTGGTATTGCTTTGGAAGGGATTTGTCTGAGTGATTTTGCTACTTTCTGCATGGATTTTCATTCTAATTGACAGTGGTATTTATTGAAAATGGTTGGGAGGTTTTGCCCTCTTTCTAATTTGGATCTTATGGCTTTTATTTCTAGCCATCAGTTCTTGTTCTGCCTTTTCTGTGCAGCATTAATGAGACTGAAAAGATGGCAATGTCAAAGATGCATTCAGAGAACAAAGACAGAGATTCAAAGACAGCATCCAGACAACTTCCTCCTTTTCCAGTATTCCATTCTAAACAAATTAATTCTTTCAAGGCTTAACTACGTTATATGTGGACCTACTCCCAAGAGTGAAAATCTGATTGGTTTCATGTTGCTAAGGAGCCTCTTGTTAGAATATGATATACAGAATAGTCTGTAGTCAGGTCTGAATCTGCATCTCAATTTTTTTAATTAAATTTAATGGATAGATGAAGGAGTTATGTCAATTACATTACCTCTGAAAATTGACTTTGGAAAAAATATTGATTTTTGCATGGGAGGGGAAAGTCAGAATACAGGGTCCTAGTTTCCCACTAGGTAAGATTGATTTTAAGTCTTGGAGAACCACACACACACACACAACCAAACCAAAACAGACAAACAAACAAACAAAAATGCATTGGAAGAAATGCTTCTTACACAAAAATTTCTATAGCAGCTGACTGGCAAATGACTGCTCAGAGATGAACTGATTTGTCCTAAATATATTGTGCTAGATCCATGGAGAGATTTAAACATTTAACTTGTTTTAACTGCATTTAACTTGTGCTGGCCCTAGTTACCTAAAATAAGGTAGCTAGAGCTACATATAAAAGCGTATCAATTTGTTCTTAAGCATTTGGGTAGCTTAGTTCAAATTACTAAGCAATAAAAGCATCTTTCAGCTCTGTCATTACACACACACATCAAACAGTATTCTGCTTTTTTACATCCCTAGGGAGTTCAGAAGCACTCTGTTAACATAGACCCTTGCTTTCCCAGCAGCAGGATGCACCCCTGGGAGAGCCCAGCTAGGGGGCCTTGCAGAGGAAATACATGCTGGGCCAAGTCTGGAGAACAACCATTCCAGGGGCCATGCCAATAACAACCCTCTGAATTGGGGCTCTTTCCATTCTTGTTACTATCTGCTGTATTAAAAAAAAAAAAAAGTAAGAACCACAGACTTTACTTCAATTAAACATGCAAAATTCCAGATGAAAGCAAAAATCCCTTCTTTGGGCCACTGCAGTCTCATCTCTGGCTTCTTGTATTCTGGCTAGCAGGGTTTCCTTTTCAGTTATCGTACTTAAGGCTAACTCCTCGCTTTTATTGCATTGCCTTTTCGGAGCACATCTCTGATGTTGGTGGATAAGGATGCATATTTATGATCCTAGAGGACAGGAGAAGCAACAGCAGCATGTGGGAAAGAAACAATGGACATAAATACCAGCAACGTCAGGGAGGGCATGAGATAAGGAGCGTGACAAAGCCAGGAACAGCATCAACTTCCCCTCCTCTTTAAAAGTTGCAGTGATTTTAGTGTCACCTTCAAGAACATCTTCCAACCTTGCTGGTGTATCAGACTCTAGGGAAGAGTGATGTAGCTACAGGCTACTCATTTAGCTAGAGGAGCACAGCTGTTTGACATCTCCTTGTAAAATGCATCAAAGCAATCCATTTTAATGACCCACCATCAGGCACTTCTCTAATGAAGAAGAGCTAAGAAGGAGTGCAAGTGAGAAACAAATCACCATGTGCACTAATGAGGCTGTGAAGGACACTGGCATAAGTTTGCTTATTATTGCTAATTGCCTTGCAATTGATGGACTCATCCAAACCTAGCTTAAAAAGAACAATTTATATAGGTACGTCTTAATCTACAAGATAACTCAAGTGACCATGGTCAGTGAAAATTATAGGTTTTGTCTAGGCGTGTTGCTAGGCAAGTTTGGCACCCATAGCTGAATACCTTGCTGATGCAAACTGTCTTATATGTTGTTTGTGGGTTAGTTGCTTGTTCACTTGTTTCTTTGTGGATGTGATGATAAATGCATCAGGGTTGAATATAGTCTTTGTCATGTTCGATATTAAGAATTAGTCTTTTTTTTTTTTTAATAATGGCTTGCATTACAGAACAAGCTTTGAAGGGGAATCAAGGCCTCTGAAGTCAGATAATCAGGATCAGGTCTAATCTAAACTATACAAAATATTGTTCTTCAGAAAGTCTGCTGATGGAGATAGTCTCCCCAGCTGCATCTGCCAAATCTATTCCAGCAACTTACTGCTCTTGTCATTAGAAAGGCTTTTTTGTTGTTGTTGTTGTGACTTTTTTTTTCTTTTGACTTATTTAAGTCTTCTGTGTTGTAATTTAAGTTTATGACTTAAACCTGGTGTGCTGTGGACTTGGAGAGCTATTTGGGCTTCCGGTTGCTGCAGCTGACTTCTGAATGTTTGAACACTATCATTAGAAGTCTTCTCCATCAAGTGTGTGTGTGTTTTCTTCTTTTATCTGACTAAACAGCCCCAACTTCTGCCTGAAACAATACTGCATTTTAAATGTGTTTGTTTAGCAGGGACCAAATCCCAGGAGATGAGCGTGACTGATATGCACCTTCCCCTGTTTTCTCCCTTGGAGTTTAAATTATCAACTTTCCAGATGAGAAAGAACTTGTCAGTGCAAAAATACTGCAAACTACAGGCTAGCATTTTGTAACACATAGAAGGCTTCAACAACAATTAACATAAAAGCCTCATGGATTCTGCAGAAAATTGCCTCCTTGATCCTTGTTATTTTCCACTGCTTACAGAATTCATGAAGGGAGCTAAAAATCTACATCTGGAAAGAGAATTTCAGTACCAACTCTGTTATTTCTTGTTAGTTGTCAGCCCTCATCTTTGCATTTTTGATTCCTGCTTATGAAACAGTTTATCGATACTACTCTATATCCCAGGGGTGTAAAACACAATCGGAATTGCTAGATCCTCAAGAGTTATGCCAGGAAAGGATGTTAAAGGCTCGATCCTCCATCTCCAACCTTGTTAAAATTGACATGTGAAACGCTTCATATAAAAATTGTTTTGAATTTATTGAGCAAGAGTGGGTTTAGTATTTTTGCTTTTAATAAATGATCCCTTGCCTGCAAAGTTGAGAGTAGAGAAAGAAAAAAAAAAAGAATAAAGAAGTTAACTGAAAGAAGAACTCTGGAAAATGGAGCCAGATGCCATAGTATTTTCAGTTATGATTAGTTTTCTTTATAGTGCATTAAACTCAGTGATGAACAAAACCCCAGAGATCTGAGGTCTTGTATAATTAATCTTAGAGGTTTTCAAAATTCAACATGAAGTCTTGTATGTCCTCTCGGGTTTGGGATTTGCCTATTTCTAGAGGTCCCTCTAGATTTGCCTGTTTCTTAGAAAAGACCAGATGCTGTAAGAAAAGGCTCTCAAGACCTTCAGGTTTCAACTGTAACTACTGCAGCAGCATTCAGAATTCTAAAATGCTGACAAGTGTGGAAGGCATCAGGACTTGCCTTTCTCCATAACCTGGATGATAGTTCAGTGAGTGCTCCTCTCTTGGATAAGGATTTGCAGTCTCACTGGTAGCAATTCTATCAATGCCTGGATTCTTCTGCCTGGTGATTCTGGTGCTGCAGACTCTGCTTTGGGAGGATGGATGCAATGGAACAGGTGGAAGAAAACTTAAATTTCTGCACTCTGAAGTTGCTTTCTCCACCCACAAGATGCTCTGCTCTGTAGGAGGTGCAACGTGAAGCCAATAGCAGCAAAACCCACATTTTTTCCATAAAAAAATAGTCAAGGGAATTTTGGCTAGCAATAGTCCATGGACTGTTATGTTTATTTTTGCCAAATGGGCTCAGTTTACTTGCAAACAGTATTCAATCCCATTTTGCTGAAGTTTCTTACAGGGTAGTAAAATCTAAGCAGAGTAGCAGTAAATTCTCGAATATATGCATATTTATTTAGCTTTAAGGAGCTTCATGATTCCTGATTTCATAACCTCACTTAGCTGCTTATTCTAATGGTTATTTTTTTTCTCTTGCTTAACCTAAATTTTTCCAACTGCAGTTTAAGCTCATTACTGCTTGATCCATCTTTAGTGCTAATGGG
Source organism: Tinamus guttatus (assembly GCF_059628265.1). Lineage (NCBI taxonomy): Eukaryota > Metazoa > Chordata > Aves > Tinamiformes > Tinamidae > Tinamus > Tinamus guttatus. Next base: position 1,458,996 of record NW_028288842.1, on the reverse strand, counting down.
AATTTTTTTTTATCCTAGTCCTCTTTGAAGCATCTTTCTGGCCATAAGTAACATATTAATATCCTCTCTCATTCTTTCTCTTTCCTGCTGAAAATACTCAGTCCTCAAAATTGCTAGTGTTTTCCAGATACTTTGCTTCTCCACTTGAAGTGTTTAATTTGTCTCTCTACACTCTACAATCTGGATGCTTCCACTTAATATACCTGGATCAAAGTCCAGTTGGTGCCAAGGAGAAATATCTCCTCACTTGTTTTATTGGGCAGGCAAGCAGAGCTCTCATGTCTTCTGTGACAATGTTATCATGGATTTGCTTGGCTGCCAGGATAATGAGATCCTGCAGCTTGCCAGCTGCTGACCAGGCACAGTTTATTATGTGGCTGGTTTTAACTGTGAGCATCACTGGCTCTGTTTCACTGCATTCAGATTTTTTGAGGCTGGAAGAGCAGAGACTTTTGTCCAGAACTTGAGCATGTAAATCCATATATCTGTAGTCTCCTGTGTAGGATACTTTAGGGGTATAAAGCAGGTGAGATTCTTGTCTGTTCAGTGTTACATGGTATATAAAAGACCTTGCAGTGAGCACAAGAGAAGAGAGCATTTCTGGGCAGAGACAAACAGCATGTGAGGAGGTATATGCATTGGTACAGTGAATATCGTCAAATTGGGTCTTTAAGAATGACTACCATATCCTCCTGGACTGTCAAAATGACATGTGAGAAAACTTGGGCCCTCAGAGCAGTCCAGATTTGGAAGAACATAGAAAGTCTTATGCTGCTTTCCCCATTTCTTCTTACTCTACCAGTCTTGTGCTCTCTTTCAAAGAGGAACAAGGTGGAATGAAAATCCTTCAGTTTTATAAAGCCACATTGTGGGTCATGCTTCCATGTGACATCACTCAGCTTTTATCCTTCGGTATATAAACAAGCTGAAGATTTGGACAGTGTAAATGTGTTGGCTCGTGTATGTACATTAGGCTCACATTAATTGTACTTATCCCGTTGTTTAAGGTCTCCCTTCTATAACAGGCTCATTTTAACAAAATTTGTCATCTTGTCAGATGAGTATCTTTACAGCATTTTGTACTAAAAAGTGACATTATGTGAAACTGTTGAAGAGTTTCCACGGTGCCATAGCCCCTTGACGACCTGGCCTAGACCTGGACTCAGCATATTACCTCAGCATGCAATTTATGGCTTGTCATGCCTTATCCTTTGGGAAAGGACTGCCATTAGAACCAGAAAAGCAGGAATGCAAATGGTTTGTTTTCCATTCTCGGTAATGACTCACTTTTACTTAATGATTTGGAAAAATATATATGAAGTTAATGGCAGGAGGTGTTATCTAATTGCTTGAAGCAGGGAATGATGCTCTAGTTCCTGGGAGTCCTCCCAGGTAAAGATCAGCGACTTGCTGACTTTGGTCATGTTTTGCTTTATAGCTCTGGGTCCCGGCTGAAAAGCTGTGTATTAGTCCCAGCTCTTGTGAACTGGAAGATGTTTTCAAAGGCAAAGAGAACAGTCAGGCACTTAGCATCTGTTGTGATGCCTAGCCCTCATTTGTCTCTTAAAAAAAAGAAAAAAATCTCTCATAATTACTATCAGCGTTTGGTAACCCTGGGATAAAGGTTCTATTTATTAAGGGATAAATCACAGTTATGAATCCAAGCTCTGAGCAATGAAGTGTGAACACTTTTAGACTGGGGTGCTTCAGAACTGATTCTATTCCCAGCTCTGCTAATAGCCTCTTGCATGGTACTGAGCAAGCCACATTCCCTTCTTATTGCCATCTGGTAATAGGCATCTGCTATCAATATTGTGATCTTGACCTCTCTGGGTTCTATGGATTGAAAGTGCTATTTAAAAATCTAGTGAGTGTTGTCAGCATTTTTCCTCAGCATGATAAAATTATACTGCATTTTGTGATTATTTTATCAAGTCTTGGCTCTACTGAGGTTTACTGTGTCCATTTAGGCATTCTAAAAAATTCAATTTCTGTGTATTGCTCATTTTGGCAACAGTTAAACAAAAAATGGGAAAGCATTTGTATGTTAAGCATCAAACTTTTTATACACTCTTTTATGCCCCACTTAGAATGTGACTTTAGTTTGGAAATATGGTTGCAGTTCTGACTTTCAGATATAAGTGAGCATAGGTTTGCAAGAAAAGAGATTACCTTGTGTCACAAATCTTGCCACATGCATCTGGAAAGCAATGCTGCCAACAAAGTGATTGCCTGAGTGAAAAGAAGGCTGTGAAGTTGGTGCTCTCTTCGCATGATTATAAAAATGTGCTGCTTCCCTAGTTTTATGGGTCTTCTCAAGAGTCATTCCTAGTGTACAAAGAATCAGCTTCATCAAAAATGAAAGAGAAAAAAAAATTCTCTGGAAGGCTTAGCTGAGGAATAAGGCTCTTAAACAGACACAGATAATTCTTTTCCTAGGAATCAGTCCTATGAAGCTGACTTGAAGTAAATCAGCAGGGCAGCCTGTGAAAACTAATGATGTACTTTATTTCAAGTAGTAAATGGAAGTATTTTTCTTATTTTGCTCTTATCCCTGTTTGGTGCACGGGTAAAAACAAGGAAGACATCTTCTGAAGTGGTTAACAAAAAAGAGCGTGTCCATTTCTTGGACACGAATTGCAACAGAAACCATCCCCGACTGTAGAAGGTGGGGAGGAAACACAGCTATACATCTGAAGTCACAGCACTTCTTTGCTGAAACCTGTTAGGAGTTTTTGAAGCATTGCTTTGACAGGCGACACTTGCTTTTATTTGTGTGCTCCTTGTGCTGTATGTTGCACCTTCCAGAGAGGCTGCAGGTGCCGCCCTGGGGGAGGCCTGAGCCTGGTTTGTGCTGATTTTTTTTCCTGTTTTAGAAATTAAGCTTCTAGTTTTCATTTGGATAATGTTTGGTGCTTGGTTTCAAAGCCTTTTGACCTTCCTACAACTGATGCAGTCTTGCGCAGCCCCAAGGTGCCCCTTTCCTCAACCTAGTCTTCTCGCTCTAAAGTTGTTGTTGTCACTTCTGGCTGGGTTGGCACCTAAGAGTTTCCCCATCTGTGATACTGTTGGGGTAAGCTATCATGACATGATAGGAAAGAGTGAAAATTTAGAAACACAATGAAGAAAAGAAGTCACAAAGAAGTTTCAGCTCACACTGAGCTGTAAAACAAAACAAAACCCAATAATACGAAGACTCAAAGACTGATCCTGCCAAAATCTACCATTAGCATATCTTTTGCCTTGCTGTTCCACATGATGGTTTTCTAAGGCCTTTGAAGGTATCAAGGTGAAAGAACAGGGTGCATTTGATGTGTCTGATCATTTTGTGGTTAATGATGGCATTACAGATAGGAGAAAATGCTGCTGAAACACTAGGCATTGGCATTTATGGTGTCTAATAAGCAAGCGTTAAAAAGAGATAATGTGAAACAAGCACTCAGTGTGGTAACTTCAAGTGCAAGTCTGATCTTGCTTCCCTTGAGTGAATGGAAAAGCTGCAATTGACTTAACTTAGATCCAAAACTATTTTTATTTATTTAATTGCCTTCTCCTAGAGAGCTTTTCATGAAGCACTTCTAGGAAGTGCTTTCAGAAAGCACTCCAGTGCTGTATAAATTACGTCTCTGTTCCCCCGTGGCACTGATTTTGACAGAAGCCAGAAATAGATGTGGGAACTCTCATGCGGAGGTTGTGGGAAGAGCTGAATGGCATCCATCCGAGGCTGAAAGATTTCCATAACTTCTGATTAAGGAAGACAAAAAAAATAGAGAGGAGGTCTCGATTGGACCCTCTAGATCTAGGTAGAGTCAGAATTTGAGGTTTCATCCAGCTCCAGCATCTCTGGAAAACAAAGAGCTCCTGGAGGAAAAAAAGAAGGTCTGCTCCCTGCACACATAAGGTTTGGAATGGGTTCAGCATCACAATGTCACGTGGTGACAAGTGCCTCAAATTAGGATCATTGCCAGTAGTGTAGCAGTCAGCCTTGTCTTCAGGTGTGATCTCAACACATTTTATGGTATCCAGTGCCTTTCCTCCCCCGACATGTGAGCGTGTCTGTTTTTTTCTCTTTTTTTTAGTGTTGTTAGAATTTTAAGAATATGACACTTTCTGATTTTCTCTCATCTATGTGACACTGACAGATATGTTAGCAAAATATTTGAGAGATGAATGGGCCCTTACACTTAAAGAAACTCGTGTTGGTAAAGCCTGGGAAGGGTGGAATGGGAAAGAAATTATCAATATTTAAGTTCCACCAAAAATAATTCTGGAAAACTGATCCAAACACATAAGGGTGGTCTTTTCTAGTTTTATTTCACAAGCTAACAAAGGAGATTAATGAAAATGTAAGATATATATATATGTGCACACACACACTCTGTTAAAGTTGTTTGTAGCCGTAGTTGTTTTACTTAGAGCTTCCCTTGGGGACTGAGGGTGGAGAGAAGGTGGGTCCTGTGGTGATGGGGAGGTGGCAGGGTGTCCTTTTGGTCACAAAAAAAGAGCTGTGAGTGGAAGGGAGAGAGTGAACACATGTGGGAACTGTGCCTTAGTTCTGCCCTAAAGAGTTCTAACAAATTGTTCCTCTGTCTTTGCAGGTTTGTGTTTAAAAAGTCCAAAATCAGATCTGCAGAACCCTGATAAGCATGTCTTTTTGTAATTATTCTGTGGGATTGCATGCCCCTCTGATATTATAGTCCTTGCCAAAATATACCAGATATTTTGTGCAAAATACTTCGCTACAAGCAAAGCTTTCTCTACTATTGAGCTTTCTGAATACCAAAGAAATAAAATACCCATTATTTGCTTAAAGCTAGCAGTATTTTTCTTTAACACTGTACTCTTGACACTTTTGAAATATTTAAAAATGTGTATGTTTTGTACTTGTCATCAGAGGTTCTAGTAACTAATAAATAACAACAATGCTGACCTGGAAAAACACATTCTTCAGTAAAGTTTCAAATTTCTGTCTTGTTTAGCAAATTACAATAGCACAGATAACCTGTTTGCACACTTGGAGTAAATTACCTGCCTTAAAAGCTGTCAATCACCTACACTTCTAATACTACCTTTAGCTTTTACTGCTTTTGATTCAAGCCATTTAAAAACCGATTTTGTGCTCCCAGAGAGCTAAGTGGAGTGTGTCATGAAGCCCAAGGATATCTTTTTAACTGCTAAATGTACTGATATTTGTAACTGATGTGTGAATGTGAGCTTGAGGTTTAACACCACAGTCTTAACACTGCTATCTTTCCATTGCAGTCATTCACTCAGACCAAGTAGAAAAATTGCAAACACCACCTGAGAGCAGAACCTATATAGAAAAATAGCTGGACGTTGGATGAGAAGAATTAGAAATTCTGATTCTTCATTATTTTGTCATCAGCTCTCGGACATAAATCCTCTAACTACTTGTTTCTGTAGATTCTTCAAATCCTCTGTGACTGCTCAGCATCCTCTGTGTAGCAGGGATTTGTTATCCTATGCTATTACTTTTTTTCCAGTAATTTGCAACTTTTCTGTTTAAGTATTCATCTCACAAGGCAAATCAATATTTCTGAAATAATTATTTTGCCCAAGTTGCTGCTGTGGGTGCTGTGCAGAATATTTGATCTCCCTGTACGAACAAAGTAAAACTGCTTATTGATCACATCAGTAGTGATCAGTAATTGCCATATTGTTTCTCCTAGTGAATCATTTATCAGTATGAAATTCTATTAGCCAAATAACAGCTAATTAAATGTATGACCAGTTTGGGGAGTGGTAAGTGAGCTTTAATAAAAGCTTGAGGCCTCTACTAAATCAGTTTGACCTAAATAATTGACCTAAATGTAGAAAGTCTTACACTTCTGAATGGCTGGACTCTCTGATGCGCAGGACTCTGGAGACCTGCACATGCAAATCACATAAGTCTTCATTACCCCAGGAAGGATTGGCATTATTTGGTGGCTATTATTAGAACATTCTCCCAAATTTTCTTTTTATGCCATTGAAAACACCCCATTTCTGAGTATCATTAGATATGGATACACAGCAAGTACTGCCTATGTATTACACTTTTCTCCAATATAGTACAGTCTGTGAAACTGAGTTTTTGTTTTTATTATCCATTCAGCTTGAGAATAACTTCTTTTTCAGTGGGTCAGAACTGGATGCAAAACACCTGCACAACTAGTCACCAGCAGAGTTTGAATACTCTTATTTAGATTCTGATTAATTGTTCAATTTACTTGAATATCTATTAAGCATTGACATGTCTTTTTTTTGGAATTCCAAACTTTCTCATCATAAAAAATGAAGAATCTTGGTAACTTTCCACAAAAAAAAAAAAAAAAAAAAAAAAAAAAAAAAAAGTATGGAGGCTACAGCCTGGTGGTTAAGGGGGTGTTTCATATTACTCAGGCCTTGATCTTCAAAATCCCATACTGCACCAAGGTTGCACAGTGAGCAGATAGCCAGGTAGCACCAGGATTTTGCATGTGTGGGATAGTGAACTGGTGTTCTTGATGCTGTAGCCCCATGTTTGGTGCCCTCCCGTGAGGTATATTGTGCAGGGCTGCCTTCACCTGTCCATTGCAGCCCAGTTCTTCCTCTGTCCAACTTTTCCCTCCCTGACCATTTTTGCAGAGCTGGGATAGTATTTTTTTTACAATCTCTTTGCAGAGAGAGGGTGGACAAAGGACTGGTAGTCAGCCCTGCTACTGTTACCCTTCCTTCTCCTCTCGCAGGGCTGGTCTTCCCTCTGTGGTGTGGGACCCATGGGTGCTCTGGGGCTCAGACTCCCTGTGTTGCAACCCTGTGGAGTGAGGCCTGCAGGGACAGCTCCCTTCCAGGTGGTCAGATCTGGCAGTGGAGATAGGAGGGTAGTTTGGGCAATGAGGAGGGAGAGGTCCACCAGAACAGATGTTGCCTTAAAATGGCACTGAACTGCTGTCCTCATGTTTAATAGTAGCACTAGACTTAGCAATTTGGTATTTTCCTCTCGAAAAATTTGACCTATGGTGATATCTTCTGGAAGTGGCCTAGCACTAATACCACTGGTGATACCAAAGTGGCAGAGGAGCTGAATGTTTTTCTCTCTTTCCTGTTTTGATGAGAAATTTCAATCTCTTCTTGCTGTCAAACTTCTCACCAACTTCACTGAGTACATATCCAACTTGATGTGCAGATCTTAGGCTCCTTTGCCTGCCTTGGAAAACACCAAGACCTAGGATTTGTGGGTCAGGTTATTTCAAGGTGCTTTTTCTGGTGGCAGTTGGCTGGATCAGGCTTTGCTGGTCAGAAATTGGCACCCATCACGGGCATGTTCCCCATGTTCAATACTCTATGTGATGTGCCTCTTAGTAGCAAAGCTGATACGTTGTTGTTATCCTCTTGTGGCAATTATTCAGTAGTAGTTCTGGGCCAGTGTGCTGGTCTTTTCAGCTGTGCCGGTGGCAGTGCTCCCTTGTGGAAAACCACCAGGTTTAGGGGCGTTAGCTTCTCCTGAAACTGGGAGTCTCACGTCGCTGTGCCATTCAGTAGCACCAGGACAGATGAGAGTTCTCCCAAAGGGCCTTGTTGGGTTTCAGAGCCAGTAGGGTTGTCAGAAAACAACAGGTGAGAGGGAGGTAGTTGCAAGTTGGGTGACAAATGACTTTGAGTTGAATAATGAAGGTAGGGGGAGGCATGTGACAATATAATTTGCATATTTTACATTTCAACCTACCACTGGCATGACTGCTTGTCTCAATGGATTAGCTAGTTATGGCACAGGAGGCTCATTTTGCCTGAATTCTGGGTTTTCTTGTACAGACTGATGCCAAACTGTACCTCCATTTTACGTTTGGTGTTCCTCTATTTATTTAAATGTACTCTCTTGCTAGTGAAATATTTTTCAATCACTTTATAACCACTATGTTGTCATGTATTGTTTGAACCAGCCACCAAATTATTATTTTATGCCTATGTTAACTAAATCTTTTCTTTAGAGAAGGAATTACTGTACAGAGGGGTGTACAATCTACTGTGACGTATCCCTTTGCCTGAATATTTTGGATGCTTTTGATTTCTTTGTATCATGTATTCCTTCTATTTTTTTTTATTCTGAATTTCTTCACCTTTGTATGCACCTGGCTTTGTCTTGGCTCTCTGGAAGTTCTTATTTGGCTGGTTTTTGTCTTCTCTGCCTGTGGATCGAGCTGCTGCATTCATTCATGTGCTTTCCTGCATCTTGCTTATGCTTATGCAACCTTTATTACTCTTATTCTCATCATCTGTTTTATATTTTCCTGCTCAACCTTTAACTGGCTTATTTGGGGAAATATTTAAATGAAGTAAGGTTCAATCTAATATTTATCTGAATGCAGCTACAGATTTGACATTAGTTAATTACCTTGTTACTCTATTCACACTCCTGGATTTCCTGAAGGCTTTAGCTATTTATACAGTAACACCTATTGCTTATTTAGAAAAAAAAAATAAAAAGGTTTTTGGTTCCTAAGGATAATATTTTAAAAACTGTTTATATTGAAAACTATGACCTTGACGTCTCATTTTCTCTGCACAGAAACTTGCTGATCTGAATGAATCATCAGCTGGCTGGTTCTGTTCATCTTTATTGTTTTGGGGTAAAATTTTCAAGCTAAGTTTGAAGCACAGTTCCCGTTCATTTTCAGTGGCCATCGGAGGCTTTTGCGAAGTTGTCTTTCCTCAAGCTCTAGCTTGGCTAGCCAAAAGTAATTGTTTTTCAGTAACTTTTGGGATTTGTAAAGGAAAGGACATGAAAAACAAAGCTATTGCTGTCATGTAGGTTTCTGTACCTTCACACTTAGGAGAAATTAGGGATGAGAGCTAGTCCTATGGTTTCCACTGCTCCCTCCTATTTTTCATTTTTCATTTCCCAGCATGGCTGCTTTGCTTTGGGAATATTGTATTCCCTGCACTAGGAAAGTGCAATCCTGTGAGATTGATTTTCTGAGTAACGCAGAGGAAAGACTTCTACATTACTCCTACTGTTTCCCAAACTTGATCTTTTTCAATACCCTTTAGTGTAAATGCCAATGGAGTAGGACGAGTATTAGTCACTTATTTAAAACAGCATTTCTGGGAAGCATTCTTGCTTCTTGAGGGTTTCATCAGGGAGTTCATACAGACTGCTAGACAAGGCAAAGAAACAGCATTGGGGGCCTTTGCTGTCCTCTCTTGATGACCTGTGATGCAACCTTGCCCTCTTCATCTTTGTTTCTTCTCCCACCCTCTGTCTGGTTTGTCTCTTTACACAATAAACCTTTTTGTGTGTGTGTTAAAGACTGTCTTTTATACTGCAGCTTTACAGTGCCTACCTCAATTACAGCCACAGATGGAGCTCCCAGGTGTAGCTGTAATACACATCTCTAAGAATAATAACCTGGTTTCGGCTGATTTGAATATCTGTTGCTTTTGAAGGAGAGGATAATCCCCAGGAATAAGTAGGCAAACACTGCATACAATGTCTCCAGTTCTGTGGGAGTTTTATGTTTTTGTTTTGTTCTTTTTATCTATTTTTTTCCCTCTGTGAATAGGTACACCTCTTTGCGACCCATATGAAGAAAACCTGTTCATGACCCTTCCATTTTTCCAGTCCTTCCTATTCTGTACTCCAGCAGATGCAGTGTGAGAAGGGTATTTTCAAAAGCTTATCTCCTAAACTCTTGTCACAGTCAATAGCAGATCATAGCTGGAGTTCAACTGTGTGCTGCTCCCTGAGGATGCTCCCTGTTATGCGACCATGGGACTTTGTCTCCCTAAGGTATAGCTAGCTTTGGAACATGACAGCTTAAGGTGCAAGAACTGTTTTCTTCAAAGCCTACAGGGACAGCACGGAGCCCCTTCAGCTAAGTCATGTATGAACTAGAGCAGTTGTCACCAGTATGCTATAGTACTCTCCTACAGCCTGGTTGAGAATTATATCCTTCCTATGGTTCTAAGCCTATAGTACATTTACTATGGTACCAGGTGAGGTTTTTGATTCTGTTGTTCACTTGTGGTCCTCTAAATCCCTTTGGGAGACCAATAGAGCACTCAAAAACATAACAGAAAAACTCCTGATACCTTCACTGGGGTTTTGCAGAAGCTCCTTTTGAGTGAGATTAAGGTGCGATTTCATAAGCCTGAAATGCCTTATGCCTCAGTGTATGCTGTGTAATACACAGTCTGGTGTTTTGCACTTCTGTGCAAGGGGTTTTGTTTCAGCACTTACCCCTTTTCTTTGCTTTTATGAAACACTGGTCGCATACAACACAAGTTTAGTGGAGACATAAATATCACACATGGAAAATCCCCAGCTGATGGTCTGGAATAGGTGGTGGAGGCATTTTGGGCTAATGGCAGTAGGTTTCCCTGGCAGGGCTCATCCCAGATGATAGGACTGCTGCGACATGAGGGGAATTTGATGGGATGGCTCCCAGCAGGAGTTGCAGTGGTGTTTTTCAACATGTCACCTCCGACTTAACATTAGACTCAGTTCATCATTCCTCCTCATCATCTGGGTCTTTCCAATGCTCAGTGAACCTTGGCCTCAAATGAATCAGCCAGACAGACAGAGCCCGAAGGGAGGACAGTTATATAAGTAAATATTGTTAAAATCTGTCTCAAAAGATAAAAACAAGTCAAAGGCAACTTCCTGGATTCGTTTTCCAAACAGTGTGGCTACTTCCCACCATATCAGCTCTTGCTCTCCAGTGCTTTACAGCTGCTTTTTTTTTTTTTTCAATCTTGTCCTTTAAACAATTGTCCTGCATAAAAATTCTTGTTTGCAGAATCTGAGCTGACTCTGATCTTTAGGAGCAGATGATGAAAAAAATACTCTTTCTATCTTCCCTGCTTTCCTGTTAGCATTTGATATTGTCGGATGGAAGCAAGGCTCTGCCTATGAATTTTAAGAAAATGTCTGATATTAAAACTCAGTTCTGTCTTAGAAGAGAGAACTCAGTTCTGTTTTACAAGAGAGCAGAATTGAGTGCTCTGTTCATTTGCACTGTTTTCGACAAGTCAACACACTAGAATTTTGTATTCTAACAGCACCAGCATCTTGAGAATACAACAGTGGGAAGAACTGAGATTTTTGCTTCATTAATGGAATAAAAATAAACTCAACCTACTTTCCTCCCACTGTTGCTTCCTCCAATTGAGATTGTTTAATTTTCTTAGAAGAAAATTAAATTCTAAGAAGAAAAACAATAATTAAGCAATTGTTTATAGTTGACCAAAATACTTTTGTTCTGTCTCCTAGTGTTTGGTTTAATTATCATTTTTGAATCCTTTACAGACTAAGCTTAAGCAAATTTTGAGATGAATTCCGATGCTGAGAAGTCTGAAAAAGGGAACACTGAATTTCTCACTCTTCTCTGCCTCTTTCCTCCATGCTCTTTCCAAAGTAAAAGCGCTTGTTCAATTTAGCTGCTGTTGAAACTGTTCTGCTAAATGCTGTGTTGCCGTTTCCCCAAGACTGTGGAACAATGTTTCTTGCCTTATCAGTTAGGAAAGAATCTAAAAGTAAGGGGTTTTAAAACAGCAAGGAATGTGGAGAGAAGATCAGCTTTTTAAAGATCACTTTTCCAGTGATGGATGTGCAGCCAGGAAAGGCCAAGCCATGCTCCTAATGCGTGTTAGAAGCTTCCACTACCATTGGTTTGAGCCAGGTACCTATGTGAGAACATGCACTTTGCTTTTGCTCCTACCTGAGGTGATGTGTGTAGCAACTCTTTGTTTACAGTCAATCTTTAGCTAGTCATTTTTTCTGTCAGTGTAAAGCAGCAGAGAAGGGACTTGATTTATGTTTTCAAATGTCATCTGCATCTTTAAAATGCAGAAGTTTATCAAATCTTTGGGTGTATTTCCAGACCTAAGTTTTCAGTGCAATCATCCTATTCCTTCTATCTTTTTCTTGCTGTTTCACTCTTCCAGACAAACTGCCTGCTGCTTGTATCAAATCTTTGGCAAGAGGTGTCTAATGGCATAAATAGTGTTACATGTTCATTCCATACCTCAGTTTTCCAGGCCTGCCTACATATACAAAATCAAAAATCAAAAAGTAACTTCTGCAAGTTTTTCTTTTTAATTACCTGTTTCTTCCTTCATGGGGGAATGCAGCTGCCACAACTTATGAAAAATCTTCCCTGAGAAGAAAAGCAGTTTTTCCTGGCATCCATATCTTCCTCTAAATCCCATTGAAAGTCTAGAGGGAAGAACAGTGAGCAGTGGGTCCCTTGAGCAGTTTTTCTGGTAAACGAGGTCTCCCTTGACCCCTTTTGAGCAAAGCACTATTGAGTGTATTATTATTACCAGAAGCCTGCATGCAATTAATCGCCATCGTAATTCTGCAGGGCTGTTGATGGAAATAAACGCATAATCTGAAGAGTGGGAGGACTTTTCTCTGATTATTGTAAAGCTCATTATTTCAGTTCAGCATGATTTTTCTCATTTCTACCTTTTTTATTTTTTTTGCATTATGTCTGATAGATCACGGCTTGCAAAGATCTGTCTTGCAACCTCGTGTGGTCTTGCTTGGTGTTTTCTGTTCCTGTTTTCTGTTCGTAAATTGTGCAGAATTTACAAATAACAAGTCTTCATGGAAGCTAATGGCTTTCCAAAGATGTTTGCATTTTTATTTCAACTTTATGGGATATTTCTTAATTGAAGACAAACATTTCAGGCTGTGTTTTCCCTGAAACCTAGAGGATATCACCTGAGTATTTCAGCATGATTTCATCAAGTATTGTAATTGACTTTGCCCTCTGTTCAGGCAGTTTGTAGGATTTGAGAGTACTGGGTATGGGGAAATGTCTTCCTCTGTTTCTCCTCATACTTCCTCCAGCAAATCTGACCTGTCCGATGATAATTAAAAGCCACTGTAAACTACAACTAAAATTATCTTGAAAGGCTTAAAAGCCATAAGAAAGAATCATTCAAACAGGCCTTTGCTGAATCTCTGCAGACAACTGTCATGCTCCTTGGGCTTGTACAGGATAAAAGGAGAGGTGATCTCAGACAGAGACTGTGTTTCCACTAAATCCAACTGGGAATTAGCACTGGAAGTAGGATTTCTCCTTATGAGCCAAACCAGTACCTTTGGATGCATGCAGAAAACTGGGACCTTGGGAAGAACTGGTGGCTTAGATAACATATAAAGGCCATTTTTTTTTTTGGACTATCCAAAAAGCATTTATTTTTCTATGGGCCATAGGACATTTCATGTGCTTCCAGTCAGTGTTGGTGGTGGAGAAGCAAATTCAGGTCTTTGTTAACATGTCTGAAAGCTGACATGATCCAAATTCCCATTACTACTGTTATAGCAAGATTCCAAGCCTCTGTTTTTGAATGAAAAATTAGAAAATCATTGATTTTGTTTCAAAAGGACTCTCTCTGTGTTGTGGTTATTAATAATAGTCCCTTATTTTCCAAAGAAAAGATATATATCCACAATTAATCAAACTACCTTAGCTTTGTAATCTCATGCACCATCAAATAAATAGTTGCTCGCAAAATGCTTTCTCTTAGATTCTTCTCTTTTTTTCAGATTTACAGAAGTTTATATATATTTGAATTCTGACCACTACTGCAACGTTGAAGGAAATTTAGCCTTTTGACAGGCTTCATATAGATTGGTAGCATATTGCACATTTTGAACTACAGCTTTCCAACAAGCATATTCTCAGACAACAGCAAAATAATAAATAAAAGAAGAGGCACCAAAAGTCCAGCAGAAAGGATGTGGCGTGCAGAAGCATTTTCATTTGCTTGCAGAGCCACACAAAGCTTCTTGTTTGGAAATCCAGATGAGGCTCGTGAGGCTTTAAGACCTCTGTCAAATACAGTCTAGGTTAGCGGAGCCTACATAGAGACATGCAAGCATTTGCACTGATTTTTTGTCCAGTTTGCATAAAATCAGGAGTGAATTGTGTCTGCACAATGAGGCCCTCAATTTTCTATGGTTTCTTTATGGAACTAGATGCAGCAAAGTGGCAGAAAATAGATCTCAGGATTTGGACTGTGCCTCCGTGAGAACCTCACAGTGGATGTCTGAACCTCTCTGAATCAAGCAACTAACTCCATTTATGTCACAGGGATAAAAGTATTTGCTTTTTTTTTTAAAAAAAAAACCCTGTTTTTTATGGATATAACTGTATAACTGTTTTTTATGGATATATCATTGTATGCTAGTGTGGCATCATCTTTACCTTCTTTGTTTATAGTGGACTTCCATTAACTGGAAGTAAAGGTATCTGTGAAGATTTATTGCCTCAAAAACTCAAGATTGTTTTTCAACTTCAGTAGATATCCTGATATTCACCAGCTGAGAGTCTAATTTAACTACTTGGTGCAATTGTACATGTACCAGTAGGGACTGACATATTGACAGAGCTAACTCATATATCTAAAGAGCTTTAATTTTATTTCAGTGAACTTCCTTAGCATATTAGTCTTTACTCTGTAATACATGCCACAATTCTTTATCTCAAGAGATGGTAAATAGATCCAAAATAAAGTCAAAGGCCAGAGATGGCAAAGAGTTGTCTTCTAGTCTGATTTTTCTCTGACAGTGAAAGATCATTTTCTGAAAAAATACTGTGTACATGTGTGCATATGTATATATATGTATATATATTTATATCTGAGATATAGTCACTCCTTCTTGCTATATTTTGCCCCACCCTTTTTAAAATGAACATTGACAAGAAATCAGTCCACAAAAGAGAATCTTCTGTGATTTATGTTGCTAGTGGCTGTCAACATAAGCTGTAAAGATGGATGAATACATTAAAAATTAATTATTCAGCAGCACCTGCAGGTGTCCTTAGAAAAACTGTACCACATTTCTGGTAAATGTTTCGTCATTACCCTAAACTTTGTGCTAGCTAACTAGTCAGTCAGAAGATTGCAATACAAAGGGGGGAAAAACACATATTTTCTTTTAATAGCCATCAATTCTGTTTTTATTAGGATTACATCCATCTCTAATGGAGCTCTGACTCCCTAAGGAGCAACAAACCAACCACAGAGGATCTTGGTCCCATCTGTGCAGTAACAATTAGGCACATTTGAAGTCTGTGTGTGGAGGGATGAAATTACATTATTCATGAAGTGATTCCCCTGCAGCTGTCTGGCATTACCTCAGCTTGCCTCATGGAGAGTTGGTTTTGTTTTTTTTTTTTGTTCTCCTACTTTCAGTGACAGCAGCCGTGTAGCCTCTCCTGGTTTTCTTGCTTCATGTTGTAGAGTCAAAGAAACACCAGTTTTAAGAAGAGCTTCCAAAGATTTTTGAAGGATTGCTTGTGATTCATAGGTTGCTAGATACCTAGACTCATTTTCTTGTGGACAAGCTTTCGATTGGCTCCACCAAGAGCAAATAAGGCTCTTGCTTTAGGCATTTATTAGATTAGGCATTATTAGAGAGCTCCTAATAAGGCTGACTTACACTTAATGTGTCACCACTTTACTATTACGTGGGGTTAACTGTGAACAACTACTTGTTTGCTCAGTGCTGAACTGGTAAACATGCAAATGGTCACAGGAAACTGTGCACATTCAAAGTCTCGAAAAGCAAGACCTCAGAACTACATCAAATAGCAAGAAAGGGCTAAAAGATATGATCTGGCCAATATAGCACAGGAAAGACGCGAGGGCAGGTAGGAGGTGCTTCTCTTATGGCTTTCTATGGGTTGCTGGAATAGAGGCCAGGCTGCCCAGAAAGGTGATGGTGTAGGTGGAGGTTTGCTAGAGGAGTGGAAAAGTTGAGGTGGCACGGCAGTGGGTTTCCAGTTTTGGTCGTGCGGCCATACCTCTTCCTTCCTGCTCCGTAAAGAGAGCAGAGGAAGTGAGACCCCGTTTCCAGGTCACAGCAGCTCTTAATGGTCGTGATAAGAGTTTCCCCACACGCCAGTCAGGGTGCAGTGTGTACCAGGGAGGAAAGAGTCACTGGCATATAAATGATGAGATGTGAACTGCTAGCTCAGCTCTCTCTCCATCTCTAGACCAGTTAGTCTCCAAAAAGGTCTATCCTATCAGCATAAAGCTCACATTTACTTGTATGGGAGCAAGCCAGGTTTATCCTCAGCAGCAGGAAGTGTGTGTGATATATGATGGCTGTATATTAAACCATTTCCCTATTCTACAGGTATAAAAATGAGTTACTGGTTCTGCCAGCGTAACATTTCTTTATTGCTAGTGGCTGGAAAAAAATGAATAACCTGTATTGTGTGGTACCTATAAGAAAAGTAACAGGATGGGTGCTGGCTCTAGCTTTCAGCCACATTTAAACTTACTCCATGTTGACAAACAGTTTACTTATCTCTGACCTTGAAGAAGCTGGAGGCTATAAAGCAAGGAAACAGTTTAATTAGAGATAATAGGAAAAACAAACAAAAACAAGCAACGTTACAGAATCTATTGTGTGACCTTGGCAACTTTTCTAAAAAGCAGAAAAAATCTTCTAAATCCTTAAAGGCTTCCAGGTATTAAATATGAAACAACCGAGGTACTTACTAAGCCCCCTTCTGAATTTTTTAAGATACTTTTCCCACTGAAATCCAGCCAGGCAATAGGAATAGATTGCCCCCTTCCCATGCTTGCTCAGAAATGATTGAATGCAGGTGTCCGTAATTATTCACCTTTCCGCCTGCTCCAAGACTGGCTTGCTCTTTCCACCATCTTGATTCAGGCTGTCATCAAGAATGATTTGTGTTGACAAGGGCACCCTCTTTATGAGAAGGCGAAGTTTCCCCGTAATGAAATGCAATTCATTGAATGGAGACAAAGCAAAGCAAAGCAAACCTAAATTAAAAAAATAGGGGAAAAAAAAGAAAAAAAAAAGAAAAAAGGAAATGTTTGAAAGGAAATGATTGGGTAGTTAATAGAGTTTTTAATGAAAATATATCAAGATTGTATTGTTAATGCATAGTAAAAGGTATAAATTAAAAGAGCAAATACTGATACTCATATTATAGTAAAACATTTATGAGGATGTGGTTAAACCCCCCCCCCCCCCCGCCATCTTTTCAGTAGTCATAGCAGGATGAGACTTGCGTTTTCACTGGGTCTCGGCCAATTTGGAAGGGTCCTGAGCAGTCATTTTTCTCTTTTAGTTGAACAGGAAAATCGTATAAAGGGATGATGTCTTGAGCTCAGGGAAAAAAAGAATTGAGTTGGTCAAATTTTGCCAACCCTTAAGACTCAGCTCAAGCCACATATGCTGTGTATGAGAAACAGTGATGAATAATGCATATTTCACACGTGTCCACAGATGAGCAATTTATCAAGCAGCTCCATCTCCCTAAGCTTCAATGGCCACAATATCATTTTTGTTTTTCTTTTTTTTTCCCCCCACACAAATTATATTAGAATGGAGGAACTCTGCCCTTTTCCAGAGTACCAGTGCTTAAAATGTAAATACATGGCAGCTTGTCTCCTTGGATCTGCAGTTCAGGAAACTCCAGACCAGGTGCCAGTACAGGAGCATTAGGAGGAGCCTGAAAATGCAGCAGTGATTTAGGGACAAAGATAATGGAGCAACTTCATCCCAGCCACCGCACCGCCTCTGCTATCTGCTCTGTTGTCAGGCGGAGGGCAAACATGTCCCGAGATTTATCATCCTGTTAATTAAGCAGCAACTGCAGTAATTTCATCTGCTAGTGGCATGTGTGCTGTTTGGAGAGCTGTGAATTCCCCAATCACTGAGCTCTCCAGGGTGGGAATTTGCTCCCTCTGATGCTGGTGCATTATAAGCCTCATTTTACCTTTGTATTCGTGTGAACCTTAATTTTGGTTCTATTTCACTTACAGCAAATATGTAGTTAAGAAGAGGGTCTGGAACATCAGCTGCTGTACAAAGATCACTTAGTTACAAACAACTTTATTGATGCTGATGGTCTCCAAATTTAGTTATCTGGAAGCTCTGTTGCATGACCTGTAGTCATATATATAAACCTGGAACACATCCATCTTGTAGTTAGATTATGGCTAGTAACATGTCGTAACTTGCTAGACACTTAAGGAATACCCCAAACTGAGATACACACATTATTACATCTATTATACATCCCACATTTTGTTTCCCTCCTATCACTCTTTCTGTCACTGTTTAGCATGTAAAGCTACATTTGCTTCTGTCCTGATCTTTGGGGATGGACTAGTGCAAAGTGAACATGAGATGCTCTTAAATCTGACCTACATTTCTCTAAGTCCCTCCTGCACCCATATCTACTTTGTGCAAGGCAGGACAAAGCTGAGATAACCTAGTTAGTTGTGAATGAATATAGACCATTAACGCTTCTGGGCTGAGAGGATACCAGACTCATTATCTCCAGCACATTACCCTGCTAAGATGCTTATTTGGTGCCTCCAGGGCCAAGGCTGGAACTTCTGTACCACAGTATGTAACACTGCTGGGACAAGCCGTAGGCCATCGCGTGTAGCGCTCTGTAATCTGCAAGGATGTTGAAAAGCTGGGGAGGGCTTCCTAAAACGGTGCCTTCAAAGTGACTGCAGAGCTTGAATAACTGCATTATGTTGGGAGATTTAGCAATTCAATCTACTTAGCTCATCAGAGGGACTGCAAGCAGGTAAGGTGACTATGGTCTGAAGAGATTTTTCTTAAGAGAATATTAGGGAAAAATCAAGGTTCAGTAAAAGACAAGGGGGAGAGTTCAACTTTCTGAATGTAGATTTCTACAGGACAGACCTCTTTACCTGAGCTAGATTCTCTTGGGAAAAAATAGAAATGTCTAGGTCACTCTTCAGCTGATTAAAATAGGTCAGATGAATTGTGCTTTGGCATTGCCTGTTTTTCTCCACTGTCTATAAAAGGAGTCTAGCTCACATGTAGGTGTCTAGAATTGAGAGAGAAACTTCTGCTCACAATGTACACTTAAAAATTTTATGGGTCACCATGAACTGGAACAGATTGCAACGGGAACGTGATTGTTTCTTGTACAATTTGCTGTCTTTAAATCAAGATTGACTACTTTTTCAGAAGATATGCTGTGGCCCAGCCTGAGCCTAGAACAAAAATTACTGGGCAAGATACTTTTGGGGTGATTTATACCTGTGACCACTATAGTCCCTCCTCACCAAAGATATCAGTAGCTATAAGGGATGGCACCGGCACAAAGTAATGAAAGATGAGAGTCAAATTCTGAAGCTGTATCTTCATGTACAAAAGTCATTTACTACCCAGCATAGATGTATGAGAGCTGCTAATGGCACAGTCCACCAAGAGGAATAGACCTGTCGAACCTGTGTCACTCAAAGGCAAGCTGTTGTTCACAGCATGACAACAGATCTTCTTCTCCCTTTCTTACTGACTGGAAGGTTCTAGAGTTTCTTTTCCTGCAACCTTCTTGCTGGTGAATGATACCGAATGAAATATTCCCATTCTCCCAAAGAGAACAATTCAAGTATGATCCTTGAGAAGTATGATCAAGTATGATCCCAGAGAAGAGGGCTCTTCTCTGATTTTTTTTTTTTTTTTGGCCTGGGAGGCTGGGAGGAATGAAAGTCTGTGGCAATTTTTATTTCTATAAACATATATAGAGAGATATTGGGGAAAAAGCTATTAAAGTAATTTCAAATTATTTAATTGCCAAACAATTTTAAAAAATTTACTGATATAATACAATTATGGAAGGTTTTGTGTGTGCTTTTTTTTCCCCAATTCCCTGTGCAATGTGCTGATTAGCAAATGTGCTAATTTGTCAGCATGCCAGCTGTGAAACTAGCCAACTTTGTTTGAGTGTCGCTATGGAGAAGACACATACATAAGCCAGTGCATTAAAAAAATATGCAGTAATTTTCATGATCTGCTTTTAAAACCTAAATTACACTAGTAAGACAAGAAAAGGGACCTTAAGTTTTAAATATTGTACTAACGCTCCTTCCAGCAATCTCCTGCCTTCCCTAAGCCCAAAGTACCTCAATTTAATTAAATAACATGAAAATAAACTCTGTCAGTAGAGACATGCCAATAAAAGCAGTCTCAGTGGTTAAATCGTAATCAACTGATGAAGCTACTTTCTTGACTAGAAAAGCAAGAAATAGAAAGAAATACAGTTCGTGTTTTTGTTAAGCTTTTCTATTAAGTTTGCATCCAATTTATATGGCTGATAACACTTCCTGATCGATAGCAATTCCCTGTTTTGGCTGAGCATAAATGTCACGCTAGAAATAGGCTAGTAAACCCTGCAAAGAGTCTAGGTCCATAAGCTGCTGCCTGCCATGAATGTGCTTTTCCTTAGACATGCAGAAAAAAAAATGTTTAGCTTTCCTGCATGACCACAAGCTACCAATGTTGGGGATGAGCTACCTGGTAACAGATTTAAGCTCTTACTGTGCTTTAAAAATACTTCTCAAGCAAAGACCATTTGTCCCAGGAAGGTTGTTCTCAACCTGTTCTTTGTCCTCCCATCACAGTCGGCTTGTGCTGGCAATCACTGTTGGGGGAATAAGGGGGAAATGGTCCAATTCAGGGATGGGAATATTTCAGCAAAGGCACAAGGAGTCTCAAGTCATTTTAGCTGGAAATCACCTGCTGCATCTGCTGTTTTCTTCTTGTTTGGGAAGACAAAGGAATAAAAAAGAGCGATTGCCTTTGCGGAAGAGTCTGTAAATAGCCCAGTCACGTGCAGCTGCAGCAGCTCAAATACACCTGGAAATTAGTGACTGACTAAGCCAGGATACCAAGGGACTATGTCAGGATATAATCAGGTGTTGGTAAACTGCAGGTGGAAGCAGGAAGGAGGACTTGGTAACAAAACTAGTTTCTTTTGGTGAATACCAAAGTGTGCACGTTCACTGCAGAATTAAAGTCTGCAGGATTCACGCGCACCCCCTCATCTTTTTTCCCTTCCCAACGATTACGTTTTTCTTTGCAAGCTTCAGAGCTTGCATGCTTGTAAGAAGGAAGTTGGAGTGAAGAAAAAGGAATGATTAGTGGGGTAAAGCATGACGAGTCCGAGTTCCAAGGCCACCTCCTCTCCTCGGACCGGCCTCTGCCTGCTGGAGAGGAGGAGGAAGGTGCCGCCTTTGCGCGCGTTTGGACGTAGCACCTTGTGCTATTGCCACCAAGAGGCTGCAGCAGCGAATAGCACGCAATGCTTAGAGGCAAAACTGGGGCTCGAGAGGGGTTTCACCTGCACCCGAGTGATGTGCTGCGTGGGACAGAAATGCCGTGGTTGTGTACCAAGGGGTTATGTGTGTTCACTACAGCTATGTAGTGAATTTAGCCACTGTTTTACTAAATGACAAAATCCAACCGAAATGACGGCACATGCAGGCACAGGTCTGCTCTGCCACCAGTTTCCACCCTGGTCCTCTGTCTATCCCAGGAACAAGCTGGAATTAGTAGGCGCTTATAGCAGACCCGTCTTGGTGTGGCTTCGTAGTAGTAAGGCACATGCTGGGGTAGCATGAGATATTTACGGGAGGCAAGTGCGCTGTGGGCTATGGGCTCCTTAGGTTGAGTTATTTCTCATTTTGGCTATGGGTACCCCAGCACTGCTTGGAACCTTGTGTAAGTAGGTGCTGCACAAAGTCCTCTGCTTAAATGTTTTTGTTAAAATGTCAGGCAAAATGATTAAGAGCAATAATAGAAAAACACTGGTAATGTACCCAGCCTTGGTAACAGATATCAGAGCAATAAACTTTTTTTAATTTAACCTTTTTTTTTTTTTTTCTCCCCAGCTCCTCATCCTCCACCATTTTGGGAATACATCTGATGATAGTTCTTATTTCACTCAGCATATCCAAAAATACGTTTTTTCTCGCCTCAGCATAAATACGGACAGCCTCTGGGGAAAATTTGAGAACTAATAGTTTCCATATGTCCAAATTGCAGCCCAGCATCTACATTCCTGCTAATAGGAATGTACTTCCTTTCATCTTTGTGTCCAGGGTGCTAATGCTGTGGGGTACGGATGCAGAAGGGAGAGCAGAAAGGGGCTGAGAACCACTAGGCAGCAAAACATACAGACTTTTGAGAGACAGAGCAAAAGCACATGTGAAAACTGGGAGGGAAGTAGCCCCATGTGTTGTAAATACCAAACCTTTTTTTAAGATGCTTGGGATATAGAAGAGTTTTTATACTAACGAGGAATGCTGCATCACTTTGGTGAAGTGGGGGTTTTCCTCCTAATTCAGCTCAGCTCTGCAAAATTTCCTTTTTTTTTTTAATAGGCAATTTGACAATTATCCCCTAGCTTGCATCATAGCGTTTTAAACATAGCGTTTAAGCTCAGGCAAAGCATTTAGACAATGTGGATTCTCCCTATGGATCCACAAGAAAAGAAGATGTCTAATTTATTGGAGAGAAAGGAATTGTGTAATGGCTTTCCCAGCTGTAAATCTCATGGTGTGAAAGCTCCATTTCAATCATTTCAGTGAGCCTCGGGCTTTCTGGCTGCTACATTTTCCTATTGGAAATTGTCTGAACCTGGGGCAGCTCTTCTGAACTTGTGGGGAGAACAAGAAATTTGGGGGTTGCCAAATCTCTACTGCATGGATCTGTAGCATCAATATCTGATGCTGCTACAATTATTTTTTCCTGTCTGTGAACTGCTTTATTAATGTGATGGATAAAATGAGCAACTCTGTGGATGACGGAACATAAATTAGCTGCAAACCTGAAGAATTTGTGCAATTTGAAAGCTAGTATAATGACTGATGCACAAGTCATCCAGAGCAACAACGTTATTTCTTTCTTCATATTTCAAGCTATGTATGACATCTCAGAGTGCAACAGTGATATTAGGCTTTACCCAAGGGCTGTTTCATGCAGCTGGAGTGTGACAGCAAGGGTTGTGGGGCTGTGGTAGGGTGAAGGGCCAGCTGTGTATGTAAGCTAGGATCTTGAAAAGGTCCAAAAGCAATGAGACATTGAAATTCAGTAGGACTCAGGTGTCAAATGCCAATGGTTTCCTTAAAAATTCCATCTCACATGATAACTTGACAAGACATAGTGGGGCCTCTGTTTACTTTAACACTGAGTCTTAGCAATGGTTGCCCCTCAGGGAAGGCCCCAGCTCAGGAAAGAAGCAAGCACATGCTCAACTGCACACGAGGAGCCATGCTCACTTAGTTAATTAAGCATGGGCACAAGCAATTTCTCAAGAGAAATGATTTCTTGAACGGAGTTATGCTGTAGGACTTTTGGCAAATCTGCAAAATGTGAATAACAATGTTTAACCTGTGGAGGTGTCATGAGGCTTGTTTAATGAATGACTGACCATCCATGAAAGAAGGAACTGCATAACTATCCCTTTATTTGGAGTGTGTGTTTTGCATGATCCATTTCCTACATTGTAAATTGTAGGTTTTCTGCAGAATCTATTATTTTTATTAACTAACTTTACTCTTTTAAAATCATATCTTCAGAATCACTTCTATCCATACTGCTTCTGCTGGCAAACTTTCTCTTGTCTTTCCAAAATCATTAGAATCAACACAGATTGATGCTAATGCATAGCATCAGGAGGCATTTCTGAGCTCCAGGAAATTCCTATTTTGGAACACTACACATTTGACATTTCAGCTTTTCAGAATATAAATAGTTAAAAGTAAATCCATTTGGAAATGAAAATGGAGAATAATCCATACTATTAGCATCAGCTTCAGACCAAAACTTCCATTTCAGCTTTCCCTAAAGAGGAACTGGAAAATATTGGCAATTCATGTTTGATACATACATCTCGTAAAAAAGAAAGTCCCGGTTGACAACAAGTTAACCATGAGTCAGCAGTGTGCCCTCATGGCCAAGAAGGCCAAGGGGATCCTGGCCTGCATGAGGAGGAGCGTTGCCAGCAGGTGGAGGGAGGGGATCCTGCCCCTCTGCTCAGCTCTGGTGAGGCCACACCAGGAGTATTGGGTGCAGTTCTGGGCTCCCCAGCACAAGAAGGACATTGAGCTTCTAGAGCGGGACCAGCGTAGAGCAACGAAGATGATTAAGGGACTGGAGCATCTATAGTATGAGGAAAGATTAAGTGAGATGAGTCTGTTTAGTCGAGAGAGAAGACTGAGGGGAGGCCAAACTCTTCTCAGCAGTGGACAGCGGTAGGGCAAGGGGTAGGTAATGGGTACAAATTAAAATGCAGATAGTTTCATCTGCATATGAGGAAGAACTTCTTTACTGCTGTGGTGACAGAGCCCTGGAACAGGCTGCCCAGAGAGGCTGTGGAGTCTCCTTCTTTGGAGATATCCAAAACCCGCCCGGGTGCCACCCTGTGCCTCGTGCTCTAGGTGTCCCTGCTGGAGCAGGGGGGCTGGACTAAATGATCTCTAGAGATCCCTTCCAACCTCAACCATTCTGTGTGTGAAATGGTCAGATGGAAACTTGATTTTCTTTGATTATGAGTAGTCTATATGCCAAAAAAAAAATTTAATATTGTTTGCAGCATCCTTTCTCTGTTATGGAATATGGTCTCTCTTCTGAATGAAGATGAAGTAGCAGAATATCCTTTTGTTACTGCATGCAAAAGTTGTTATAGTGTGTGCCAAATCAAAGAAGGTATAGAAAGAGGCAATAAGGATGATCAGCAAAGGAACATCTTTCTGTCAGCTAACTGCCAGAATGCTTTATTTCGGAAAAAAATGAGGCTAAAATAGAGATGTGTAAAAAGCAAAAATTGTATCAGGCAAGTGTCTGATTTTTCTGGTGATGCAAGAGATAAGAGCGCACATAAATCATGTCTGGTGCAGCATAAATCATGGTGCAGCAGATTTAAAGCAAACAAAAGTGTAATTTTCACAGCCCTTGCAATTAAATTAGACTCTGTTGCCTGATGCTGTGAGGTCAAAAGTCTAAACAAGCTCAAAAAGAAGCTGGAAAATTCTGTAGAAGAATATTTATTATGCATGATCACAGCATGGTCCTAAATGACCAATAGCCAAATTTAGGAATCTATACCAGTGAAAAGGTCATTCTTTACTTGCCCTTATGGTTAGGGGCAGGACATTGGGCTGCTCAGATATTTTGCCAGCCGTAGTTCATCAGGTCACATGTTCCTGGGAATTTTGCTCACTGGAATGAATAATTGGACAAATAACTTGAGGATGAATCTGCAACCAGGACCAATGCCCTATCCTCCTTTGGTCCCTCATCCATCAGGTTCCCTCCAGAATTTGTGACTTTTGCTCAGAATTTAGGCACAGGTGCTCCAAAATATTCAAAATTTAGCAAGCTTTAGATACCTAAACTGCTTTAGTGCTGGGAATATGAAGTGTATCTCTACACTCCATCTGTATCTGCAAAGTGAGCACTTTCTTACCTTAGTAGGCTGTGAGGATAAATACATTTAACACTCCAAAAGCACTGAGCCTTTGCTGTAACAGGGGAGAGATAAATACTTTATAACAGATAGCTCTGTAATAGACTGCTCTATTAAAAACCTGTGAAGTGAATCGTCAGATGATGTGAGGTGCCTGCCTCTACTGAAGTCGAACTGATGATCTGGGTCCTTTATCTTTACCTTTCCAATTACCCTCTAAGCAAAACACGTAGTGCCTCATTGAATTCTGGACATTACACCACTGTCGTAGAGGTGTCCTAATTTGTCTTCTGCTTAAGAGGAGTAAGAACAAAAAAAAACCCAAAGTGTATTTTCTGCACAGTTCTTCAGCTGGAGTCACGTACCATGAACATGTCACAGCGTATTACTAGGAGCCAGGCTAATTGCATGGGATGAGCAAGAATTAAAGTTGTCAAGTTAGTGAAGAGGAAAGCCAATGTTCAACGTTCAGGAGGCAGCCAGGACTTGACTCACCTTCTCCTGGTTTAAGCAACCGGCAAGGGTTAAGCAGTTATCTCGGCTAAATCCAGATAAAACCATGCATTTAAACCAAAGATCTGGTTCCTTGTTCTGCTGCCACAGAAGCAAGTATTCACTTACAAGACTTTAAATTCACACATTTTCATACCTAGTTAAAAAAATAAAAATAAAAAAGACAAAAAATAACCTAAACCTTATACGCTTTTCTTTAGAGCATGTGCTGCTTCAGATTTATCTACAGAATTATCCATATTCCAAGGATTTGAGCCCTTGCATGCTTGCAGTGTTAGGAAACAGTGGACAGCAGGCTGCCCATACTAAAATATATCACTTTATAATAGCTGAGGATCTTCTCAGAGGCCTCTTGGGATTTTTGCAACCGTTCTAGTTTTATAGTAAGACAGAAAATTAATTCTTTCTTGCTCTATTTGAAACTCAATATTAAATTCATAATGGTTATATATATCCTCTTTAGGTGTTAGGTGTCTGTCCTATTTTTTAGGAGTAATTTGCTCTGTTTGAAATCCAGTATTAAATTAATGGAGGTTCTAAAACTTTCTTAGATGTTAAGTACTCTGTCTTATAATTTAGGATTTCTCCTTGATACATTAAATAAAAAACTCCTCTCAGAGGCATTCAGTGAGCTGTATAGGCAAGTGAAATGTAAAATAACGATGCATGTTCATAAACTGAATTATTGAAAATTAGATTTTGTTCTGAAGGTTGTCATCTGCAGTTTAAGCATTCTGAAACATACAGTTATTGCGTGTTTTATTTATGTTGTATCCGAAATCATTGCTAACCATTTATATAGCACCATACATTTACATGGTTCCCTGTCACAGAACAAAGCATATTCACTGAGTAGAAGCACATCCGCATTTTGTTCTGCAGCTCTCTAGGTCAGCTGGCTAATTCTGCATGTGCGGGCACCCTTGGCTCCCAGAAATGGAAAGACATTCAAACTACCAGAGTGCTGCAGTCTCCTCTGTGCAAGAAGCCATCAAAACTCATCTCCGGATTCAGGGCTGTGGTAACTTTGGCATTCTTAATATGCCCTTTCTTAAAGCGATGACTAGGGAAGTAAAGATTTGTCAGTGTAATGTTTTAGAGATGAGGTAGTGTTAACTCTATCAGTTTTGTAAATTATTGCCTTTATTTTTATAATGATCAATATTAATACGAACACACGGTAAATCAAGGACAGGGTCTTTCAGCCACCTGTGTGTGGTTGGTAGGAGGCCCTTCTCTCTGCACTGCTAGGGCAGGCACTTAAATAAGGAGGTCTCTCTGAATGTCAGCATGCACCCTTGAACTACAACATGCTTCACGGAGAAATTATATTTGGAACTTTTGAAAATGATGGCAATAGGGCTTGTACTTTGGATCTCCCTCCTTGAGTAATCCAGTAGCTGGAACTATACTGCTAAAGCTCGTGCAGTGGTTAAAATGTGATATAATTTCCACATGTAAAACTACTACACATTTAAAATCATTGTAACACCATCCCTGCATTATAGCAGGGATGTCCCAGGACAAAAGCACTTAAATGCCTCATAAAGATATTGTACTGCATGCCGCAATGGGAAATTGATAAAAATCAGTTTTTACAGTCATGTGGAGAAGAATTCCCTTCTCCAATGGCACTGGAAAGTTTCCACTTTGTTTTTGTTACATTGCTTGAGACCACGATGCTGCAAGATGTAGTTTGCTTGCCAGGAGTATTCCTCTTCCGTCCTTCCTTCTGTTCCCTTTCCCACCCATCCTCCCTTTCTGCCTTTCTCCCTCTCTCCATCTACTTCTCTCTCTCTTTTTCTCCCTCTCTGTCTTCCTGTATCTTGGCAACATGGCTAAATAATTTCAAGAGGAAAATCGTATTTTGGAGGTGCTGATTTTTTGAACCCTGGTTGATAGCCAACTTGAGACAGTAGCAAAGTGGTCAGAGCTGTGAGAGGAGGTGGTCCTGATAGTACCATGAATTTGTTCATTTTATTGTGTTGTTCTGCAATCTACTGCATGACTGTCAGCACTAAATACATAGCATATAAGCAAAAAGGGGTTGGTTTTAGAGTAGCCTTCCTGACATCTGCTGTGACACCTGAGTAGTGATCTATGGCCAACAAGCAGAGAAAGAACCCAAGGATCCTTTCCTAGGACCCCTGGCAACCCCAACACTGTATATGTACTTGTATATGTACTTTTACAGCATTGTTGATGCTGGTACTGGCAATGCAAACCCCTCAGCTTAATTGGGTTTTGCTTAGTACAATTTTCTCTTGAAAAAAGCAGTATTACTTCACAAACTTTCCTATACTTGTCGCTTGTGAAGGCACCAGTGACTTAATGTATGTGTATTAGACATGCAGCTACTGCATGCTTTCCACTGGGAATAGTGCTTTATAATTTATGGATGTACTTTCTGAAATAATAACTCAAAATTACATTCTGTTTTATTTAATCTTCTTTAATTGACATCTCCTAGGCTTTGCAAAAGTCTGACTGCAGATTTTGCTGTTGGATTATTCTTTCTTTCTTTAATATTAACTACAGCATGCAGAGAAAAGCAGACTCTTTGACAACAGTCCCTGCATGAAAATTCTTAATTAAATTGTGCTCAGCATGTTGTAGAAATTGCAAGGTTTCGGAAACAAGAGAATTTGTAGAATTTGGCATTTTGCATGACAGCTTTGCATTTCGGTGGGATTCCAAGGCACTTTCTTTGCCTCCAGTGTAAAATACTGCTAAATAAAATGATCAAAACTGCATGTACTTTGTCTCCTGTTAAGTTTTAATTGTCTACCTTCCTTAGAGGTTGCTAAATAGGCCCCTTACCATTGATGTTAGGGTATGCACAACACTAATTTGTGCATACAAAGTAAAGTCTAGCTCCTGTGACCTGTGTGTAGAAGCAGCCTCCCCAGGCACTTGCTTTTCCTGAGGTCTGCCCAGCCTGGGTAATTTTAGGCCATATTGGGCAAGCTGATGGTGAGACAGTGTTCTTATGGGGCTGGGTAAACATGCGCCGACTGCACTCTGCACGTGGGAGGCCGAGTGCGCCCAGATGCAGCTGGATGTACTCTGATTTTGTGATAGATGGCTGAGATGCAGCAGCCATTTATCTACAGAGACCACTGGAATAATGCTGTTTTCTCCCTGAGTCTTTTTTTTTTCTCCCCCTCTCCATGGACATGAGCATGGAGAGGGTCCAGCTGCTCTGTTGCAGCACCTTCCCTCTCCCTGTACCACTCTGAGGTGCAGAGACTGGGGAGAAAACAGCTTCTCTGTGACCAGTAAAACCCTTAGGCTGAGCTTTTTTATTCTCCCTCCTCTTTCAAAGACATCTAGTGTGTATGGGAGTTGTGCTTTGGGGGCAAAGAAAGAAAACACTACGTACAGTCCAGCTTGTTTCCTAAGGACTAATGTAAAAAAAAAAAAAAGGGAAACCAGAGATAAGAGAGGCCAAAAGGGGATAATAGAAAAGCCAGCACCATTCTGATTAATGCTGATGTCTTTAAATCCAAAATAATCGCTTCTATTGGAATGACTCCCAGTGTATCTGGATGCAGCCCACAGGATATCCCCCATCTCCCTGTAAGAAGAAATGAATTGCTGTCTTGTACATTAGCAGCTGCTCTCTAGACCTCAGAGCAGTGAAATGTTCCCCTTCCAGCAGGCTGGCAAGATCCCATCCTGCCCAGATGGGACTTTGGCATCTCATGGCTTGAACCTGCAGCTCTCCCAAGGCTGCTCTCAGCAAGGCAGCCTCTGAAGACATCCAGTTAAACCAACCCTCTTTTCTCTCTAAGTAGGAAGGGCTTTGAGTTGGTTTCCTGGACTCAACTCCCTCCTCTCCAGGTTCACAGCTCAGCCCCATGGATGGTGGGGACAGCAGCAAGGCACTGGACACTCTGCAAACAATTTTAGCACCCCCCAGAAAATGCAGTATCCTTATCCTCCTTTATCTCCAAGCTTCCTGTGCAAGTCTCTGGGAGGAAAATCAGACGTCACATTTTTTTGAAGGCTCTTTCCATGCTCCTGTGCTCACAGCATCCAGCGGGACTGTGGGAGGTAAAATTAACAGTGACTCCTTCAGAGGTTTCTGGGACAAGCTGTGCTGCTATGGGGGAGTGTTAGTTGTCCTTTTCCTTCCTCCTGTTACCTCATAGTCCTTGTACTGGCATGAAAGTTGGCTCATGGCTTGCATGGGCTGCAAAGAAACCAGCAAAATGATCCAGAGATGAAATATGTAATTCTACCAGTGAAAAATCTATGTTAGAAACAAGCAGAAAGTCATTTTCGTAGTCAAAGCATGATACCTCACTATCTATCTGTAGCATGTAAGATGTTACAAATGTGCTACCTGGGTAAGGTTCCTAGACAGAAGGGGGAAGTGGGACACAGGATGCTCACCCTAGCTGCAAGTTAAGATATTGCTTTGTGTGGCTGTCCCGCCAGGCCACCTTCCACTGCACCTCTTGGGATCTCTGCCTTGGCAGTGAAATTAGACTGCAAACAGCTGTACGCTTTTGCAGATACAACCTGTTTTGCTATGACATTTATGAGCCTACAGGATTAAATAAAAGCTGCATGAAATCTCAAAGCCATAAAGTGATACATGTTCCTACCTCTAAGAAATCTAGATAATTGAAAGCTGGAAAATCTATTATTTTTTGTTGACTACTCTGATGGCCAACATGCACTCCCTTAGGAGATTCCTCTATCAATCCTGCACACCAGGTATGATGGAAATAGCCATTATCTATCCCTATTGAGAAGATTTTGCGCCAGTATAGCAAGTATAGCACATCTGGATGCAACCTGAAGTGCTCATATAGCCTCAAGTCCTGCTTTTTTTTTTTTTTCTGTAATGGAGAAATCTGATATGAATGCCTGACAGGCAACCAGCCCCCTACTATTTGCAATAGATTCAGTATAAATCAGAAACAAATTGTTTTATTTTCTTCAAAAGGGAATAGATCAGTCTTCAATATTCATGTCTCTGATCAATCACTAAAATTGTTTGGCATAGATATTTCATAGAGGAGCATAAACTTGTGTGTCTCAAGCCCGTGCATCTATATCCTGTTTGTGAACTGAAAAAAACCTCTTGTAATCCCTATATGTAGAAAAAATAAAAAAATCCAAACCCTAAAAATTATACTTGCTCACTTTTGAGTAAAAGCTCCCGTTAATGAATACCAACATCCAGACATGCCCTATTACTGTTTCCCTGCGGTGAGCTCTTCAAAAAGAAAAGCCATTAAGACCTTTATAAATTCAAGTAACCTATCAGAACATATAACTCCATTACTTCTGAAACAAAGTTTGTTCTGCAGTGTGTAAGTGTGTGTGGGAGGTAATTGTTGCAGGGAGGTAAAGTGAACCCTTGTAATCTCAGGAACTTACTAGAAAAATCCAATAAATTCTTTCAACACAAGATTTCTTTGGTCATTTGCTGTTTTTTGCAAACAATAGGACAGAAATACAACCTTTGTAACTGAAAAGAGGAATAAAATGGCAAATATGCTAGGTCCCTGCCTTCATGATAGGAACACCTTGCTCCCTAATCCCTCTTGTCTTCATTTTTGGTGGCAATATGTTGGTATAACTTGGTTCATTTAGAGCAGTTCCCAAGTACAGTCCTTCTAGAAACCCTTAGGGACCTGGACTGCATCCTTTACTCTCCAAAATCCATGTTACCCCGTGTAGCTGATCCAAACGTTATTTTGTCTAAGAGACAAAATTTTGGCTAAGAGAAGCATGAGAGTTATTTTTTCTGATATGCTTGGGATTGTTCTGGACACTGTGATGGAAAGGCTGATTCACGAGAGAACTGGGTATGTACAAAGGGAAGGAGACTGTCTCCCTTTGGCCAACAAAGGGTAAGCTGAACGATCAAAACCATTACAAAACCTCCCATCTCACTTGAGGATTAACCTCTCAGTTGGAGTTCATTCAAACACCCATCCCCATAAACTTTAATTTAGATTTTAGGTTGATTTTAGAGCCTCTTGTTCATTAATATAATAGTTAATTAATTTTGCTGTTAGCTATTTTCATTTCTCAATAGAATAATCAGATATCTCTTCCCTACTAAATCAAACCTGCCTGTAACCTATCTTTCAGCATAAGAATAAGACCGTCTATTTAATTTCCCAGGCATTAAATAATTAAAGCTTCCTTGTTGGGGAAGAGAGTCTGTTACTGCCACTGGTGAAGACATGACAGAGATGCATTTTCTTTAGGGAAACATGAAGAGGATGAAATACCTCCTATCCATGTTTGCCATGGCTTATCTCTATGCTTTGCATTTACTACTAATGAATACTGCTAATTAACTTTGTTAAAATATCTCTCAGGGGAGCGCTACATATCTGAAGTGTGGTATTGTCAAGTGTATCACTCAAGAATACTTGGATTTACTGCCTTTCCAAACAGCACAGAAAACACATGTGCAAAGCACTGTGGCAGAAAGCAGAGTAAAAACTTCCGCTGAGCAGATTTCCCAGGCCGGGAACATGACGTAAAATAATAACCCCGTTGTGCATACCTATTTAGTGCAAAGCCACCTCAAAATTATATCCTTGTCCTGCCATGCTTGTTTGCCATGGTGGATGCAGAATAAATCCTTCAAAATCAGTAAAATTGAGGGGCACAGTTAGCAGCTGATGCCCTTCATTGTCCAAACTGTTGGTTTTCATCAGTTTTCCTAACTGTGGCAAAGCTCAAATAGACAGGTTCTGTGTGTGCCAGCGTGAACAGTGTGCCAGTGTGAACAATGGATCAGGCAAGGGAAAGAAATTAGTTTTCTTGCTTTTTTGGAGGACATTCTAATTTTTTCTCCATCAGAAATCATAAAGGCTGAAATTTTAAAATGTGGTAGTGACCTCAGATGCTCACAACATTTAGCCTGAAGTGAAGGAAAACTGGAGCTGATATCCTTCCTTCAGAGCTACCTTCTCTACTCCAGACCTCCCCATGACTGGGAGAGGTCTGCAGGGATCTGAAGTTCACTTAAGCTGTGGTAAGGGAAAAGCAAGAAAAGAAGATGGAAAGAAAAAGAAGAAAGTATTAGAAAACACTGGTAATTATTCAACATTAGAGTTCGACCATGCAGTACAAAGATGTTTGTGTAGCTACCGGGAAGGAACTCAAATGCCCTGATACTTGCCCCTCAGGATATAAGAGGGATGCAGTGAGCTCTGCTCAGAAAAGCGAAGTTAACACATGGAAAGTCATACCAGATAGTCTGTTGAGTTGGAGATAAAAGGTTGAAGGCAGAATGTATTTTGAGGACTACAGTCATCTTTATAAAAGGCATGTCAAGCTGACCTCCAGGCTTTTCCCTGCTGAGATTTTTTTTCATTCCTGGAGAGCAGTTATTAAGTTCCCCTTCAGTAGCTTTCAACTTCTGACAGTCAGGCCTTGGAGTACAGAAAAAAAGGCTTCTCCAAGGTCAGCTTCAGAAAATATTCTGCCTAATCAGGTCAGAGTGAAGATTTGCTTGGCAGAAGGGAGGCCACCCGAGAGAGGAGTTTCTCACACCAAAGCTGTTGTCCGAAAGGATGAACCATGTGGATGCTGGTAACACTGCCCCTTTGCCTGGGAGCCCGGAGTGGTCCACACTGCCCAGACTGAACAAGCAAAACCTGCACAAAGTTGGATGCGAGGAAAAGAGAAAAACACCTCTCTTGCTTTTACTGAATACTGTGATCTGTCCCCAGGACTTGTCAGCTCTTTCCCAACTCTCTTACCTCACTAGCTTTTCATGGTTTTCCAGATTTCAGGATAAAAATAGGCTTTTGTTTACAGCTCATTAAGGTCTGGACTTTCCCGCCTGTCCTCCCACTGCTTTAATTTAAGCTTTTTAACAACGTTGCTTCCATGCCAAGCTTGTGTGACAAATGGTAAGTAGGGTTACATCATGGAGTGAGCTGGAAAAGGCTTTGGGAAACCCTGTCTTTAAGTGTTTCTTTTAAAAGCTTCAGAAAACAGGATTTTGAAGAGAGTAACTCTGTTTTCCTTCAGTGCTTGGTGCTGAAGTAATGCAGGCTGTTACGCTAATCCCTTTGATGCTATAAAATAAATAAAGTGACTGCTGTAGTCTCCTGGCATTGTGCCAGAAAGGAAGGCAACAGCTTGTGCAAGCTAATGAAAACAAGTGCAGTTTTACATGGTCTCAAGACTAATGACCTGAGTTTTAACCAAATCAGTGTTTTCAAAGTGATTGTGCATGTGGGTGTCCAACATTTTGGAAAAGTCAGATGACTTGCGTAGTCATTGCTAGATTATTACTTAGGATGGAGATCCATTTAGATGCATGTGCATGCACCTGTGGCATGCATGAGGGGTCTTCTGAATATTTCTGAATTGGAAGGGATCGTTTGTAATGGTCTGGACAATATGGACAGCTATCATATCATGTCTTCACCTTCAAGATAATGAGATTTGGCCATTAAATAAGCCAAATATTCAAAGTTTTTTTATTAGTTATTTATGATTATTTGGATAATCTGCAATGGATATGGTTGTGAATTCCAGATTTTAGCCTTCAAGGACAAGGACTGAATATAAAAATCTGGTGTAAAAAAACATTTTTGCCACATCTTTTTTTTTTTTTTTTTCTAGTTTTAAAAGTGCTTCAGCCAGTCAAGAAAGGTTAGAAAAAAGTCACGTGAGAAGAAGCAATTAGTCACCCAGATAATGAACAGTGAATAGCTGAAGCAAAATTTTCCTCTAGTTAAAAAGATTGGTAGCTTGGCCCTCTGACACTGAACAGCACATATTTCCAGATGTCAGCTTGCCTATTGAAAATACTCAACCATTAAAAATGAAGCCAACCTAATTGCAAGAAACTCTGAAAAACTCAGTCATGCTGTCATTTGCTCCATCTAGCCTTTTATCTCCCCTTACTTTATTCAGTCCTTTTCTAATATCGGCCTCCTTGTTTAGTGTAAGATGCAAAGTGCTGCTGGGTACATTTAGATTGATAGCATGTCTGAGGTAGAAAAGTTGGCAAATTGAAAGCTCCATTATTTACCCATGATGAGGAACTAAAGACTTGGGGTGTTATTTTCTCCATGTTTGTCAAAATTTTTCTGTGCAGTTGTCATTCATTCTTCTGACTTCTGCTTCCCTTTATTTCCTTACATATTTAAAGTGAAGCTATGGCTACCTATGGATTTCTAATTATTGCTTTATCAAGGTTGTCTGTGGATTTGGTGTATGCTTTGCCCTTCTATTAAGCAGTGTCCCTGTGATTCATAAAAGGTAATAAGTGATGACACTCCATATCTTAAGTAACACATCAAATGGATAGGACAACATGATCCTGCTAATACTTGCTAGCCAGTAAACCTAACACACCAGGGGCTGGACAGGTATGCTTGTTTCAACCTAGGTGAAAGCCTCTAACATCACCATTTTAGTTGATGGCGTATATTTTAATCCATTAGATGATGACTGTCTGATATCAAGGCAGAGGAAGACAGGATTGAATCACCACAATTAGTGGGAAAAATGTCTCAGTGACATTCATGTGAATTATTCAGCTTACTTCATAATCCACAAAGTTACAATCGTTTTATTATATGACAGAGCTAATGCATTAGAGGCTATGGAAAAGATAAGTAATGTCTGAAATGTGGAGCTTTATCAAAATCATTACTTTCCATCAACATTTGTTAAAGTCCATCCTGACTTCTTAAAAGATCATAATACTTCATCTTTCCCTGTGCTTCCCTCAGGAGAGTTACTTCAGCAGTACATCTTAACATACTCTAAAATAGGTTTGCTAAATAAAGGGTAAGCATTAGCCTTCCAGGTCAAGCTTCAGCTTCCCTTGCATGTGCATTTTTCATTCTTAGTCTGAGGATAGACAGGTCTATGTATCATTGCACTGCTGGAGAAGAGCTATTTATTCAATGGTCCATAGATCTGCAAGTATCTGAATGACCCGATGCTGCATTTGTATCTCTAGCATAGAGATAACATTTTGCAATGCAGTGGCTGGGGTAATACAATTTGTCAGTGTTTTTATGTGTTTATACTCCATGTCCATGGCAAAATCTCTTGCTCTGTGATTTCTATTCAATATACTAAAAAATTACTTCAAGCAGACATGTGTATAACCAAAACTCGGCTAAACTATTCTGCTATTTTATTGGATGCTCAATTGTAGGATCTGGACAAGGCTTTTTTCATTGTTTTTCTCAGTGGCAGAAGAAAAGACTGAAATTTACTGTATAGTTGCACATCTATTTTTAAGCATGAGGTGGCTCAGCAAGTCTCTATCCACCAACTGAGCTCCCATAATTAGCCCTGTACCTTCAGTCTCATTAAAAAATTAGATGCATTATTTCAAAGTATACCCTCATTCATGTGATCATATACTGACTGTGATTAGTCATTTCATTATCCTATTTTTACAAAAGCCACCTGTGATACTGTAAAAATCTGCTTCAGTTTCCAGGTTTGACTTTCTAATACATAAAGAGCTTAATGTCTCTATTCATATTTACAAGCAGAAAACCAATGAGAACTTGTGCTCTGCCCACCTGGGAGAAGTGGAACCTTCTACTTTGTGGAAGGTTTGTTGCCCTCCTGCTCTACCAGGAGACAATGAGTCCCTGTGTATTCAGCATTGCAACCACCCACAAAAGCAGACTACTTTGTAAATGTATTGCTTTTTCACTTAAATATGTAACAGAAAAGATGTGTAGAGAAATATGTGAAGGTAGGTATAATCT
Source organism: Tinamus guttatus (assembly GCF_059628265.1). Lineage (NCBI taxonomy): Eukaryota > Metazoa > Chordata > Aves > Tinamiformes > Tinamidae > Tinamus > Tinamus guttatus. The sequence goes on along the minus strand of NW_028288842.1, from coordinate 1,422,476 downwards.
GGTGTGCATAGATGTGCACATTTAAATATTTAAAGCATCAACAGATTGCCAAGCTAAGTATATTTTAGCTTTATAGAAAAGCCTTCTTGGCATGGCATTTTATAACATTTTTAACAATCTCAGTCTCTTACTGTTCCATGTTTTCCTACTTGGTAATTTTCTCTAATTTTATCATTCCTCTTCCTTCTCTGCCATATCACTTATAAAAAGAGAGCCCATGACTAAGTCCAGGACAAGCGTGACTATTGTCAATGCACCTTCACAATGCACACAGCAGCTTCACCACCTCAGGTATCCTTCCATTCCCAACCTCAAATCCATTCACTTCTGGAAATAAACACATCCGCCATTTCGTAAGGATAAATAACCACACATGGCCATTTGAGTAAACAATCAAAATCATATAAGGAATTGCAATGACAGAGAGACTTCAGGTGACTGAAGGCAAATATTTAAAGAATTTATTGTTACAATTAAAAAGTACTGAGAAATGAAAATAACCAAAAATGGCTCATTTATAAATTTTAGACCCAGCAGGGTCCTCCTGTAAAATGATTTACTGTGCAACAAATTCAATCCAACAGAGATCCCGTGGTACATTTGGGCTTAATTCATAAAGGTTGAACACATTTTCCTGAAGGTCTGGGCCCTGTGGTTTCTCACAGAAAATGACTACTTCTGCAGTACATCAAGCAGCTGAAATGGTTCATAACAGCCCACATGAATGGCAGCTATTTAAGCATTACTCCTTTTTATTTTTTTTTCCCTTCAGCACTTCCAACTGTAAATGGCACAACTATTGATTTCATGCAGACAGCATCTTTGGAGAAATAGAGATGCCTTGAGACCTAATTTTGACACAAGTTGTTGTTATTTTTTCCTGACTATGAGAGGTTAGACTCAGATTGCTGAAGAAGAGTAGCTTGATATAAAAACTCCATGCTTCAGATGTCAAAATAAGTACTCTCAATGTAAGTAAATGACCAGGTGTCATAGCACAAGCATGAAACTTGGTGAATTTTAGGTTTATTTTGTGTGAATCTTTGACTCAGGAGCTTAAAATACCTCGACATATATATATCCCTTTTAAATGGTTTTGCCAGCGCTTTTTAGATGTCAGATGTGAGCTGCTCAGAAATTGAAAGAGACAGATTAGAAAAATAGGTGGTAGGAAGAACAAGGTGTTTGGCAGCTGGAGTAGATTCAGGAAAAAGCGTTTCTCAGGAGATGCTGTGAATGCCCTTAGATTTACAGCAGCTCGAAGGAGATCAAATGGGTCAATGGAAAGTGGAGGTAGAGTGTTCACATTCCTCATCGGCTATTCCAGTCTTAGGGCCCAAACTGGCTGAATCCAGGATGTGGTCCTGAAAGAAACAAAAAAAAGGTCTATCTTGATGCTTTTGCAATGCAAGTAAGGTAAAGTTTACTTGGCAAAAGAATGTTATCTTTTTATTTCCAATCTTTATAATATTTGTAGCTGCTGCAAATGATAAAAATTAATAAATGCTGTGGATGAAGCACCCCCAGTGGGAATGTTGTGATTTCTTGGCTTTTTTAATTGAAGATATATCTGTTAGCTACAGCAGCTGCATCCTTATACACCAGTTAGTTACATTCAAATTTTAATTGTACTGAGCCTCCTGAATTGTTAGTCAGGTGGGGAAGGATAAACTCAGAAACACAGACAATCAGATGGGTCTGGAGGCTATTCTTATGATTTCTGAGAGTCATGGACCTTATTCAGAGTAAGAAATGATGCACAGTACTGTAAAGGCCAATCCAAAAAATGCTTTACTTCTCAGCACTTACTGCCACTGAAATATTAAAATGAATTTTTGATTATTCCTAAGCATTGCTTTTGCAAGTGAAAACTATTTGTTTGTTTGTTTGTGTGTTCATTCCTTTTTGAAGAAGAATAGCCTGGTACAGAAACTCATAACTGAAGCTAGGAATGATACAATTCTTTCTTCTTGAAATTTCTTCCTTACAGAAAATTATAGCTTTCCATACATTCAGGCCAAAATGTACTTGAGAATATAAATAGGTCTTTATCACAAAACAAGCCAACCACTCTTCTGCTGGCTCTTTCGCTTCCTGTGGCACTGGATGCCTTCCCATATAGAATTCTTCTTGGCTGGTTTTCAATTAGTCTTCTCCAGGTATCCAACCTGTTGTGTAATGGAGTGAAAGAGTCTGTCAGTCATTAATGATGAAAAACACTCTGTGAAATAAAATGTCTCAGGTTATGTCTTCTGAAAATAAAAAGAAAAGAAAAGGAAAAGAAAAAAAGAGAAGACAGCCACCAATCAAAGTCCAACTTGAAGAGAATTCTGCATCTTGAAAAAAATTCAGAGCACTGTAAACTTCTTGCTCATCAGGAAGACAGAGTAAAATATCTGATTAACAACTAACAGTAGTGTTGCATGAAAGGTTACTACTGGAAGACTAGAAGGGAAAAATACTGAACTGAAAGCACAGGGGGAATCTGGATATCTCACATGTTATTATCTAAATAGCAGGTGACATGAACTCTTGATTTTTCTGAAGAGACATTTATGGTCTTAGGATCCTAGTTTACAGTGCTTGTATTGTTGACAGTGGGTTTCTATGCTACTCTGAAAAATACTAAGTTACCTAACAGGTCAACCTTCTGTTCTTCAGAATTTCCTTTAGTCTGTTCTGCCTCAATTCCTCATTTTCCTTCCAGTTATCTCATGTTCAGCTCCCTTTTTCAGCAAACTTAGGGAGTGCCTATCAATGGCTTGACCTTCAGAAAAGGAAAAATACCCAGAGAAGGTGCTTGTGCCTGTTAAGTGGCAGCCATCAGTGGGATCTCTCTGATGTATTTTCTATTTTAGTTCAGACTTACACAGACCTGAAGGAGCGCCACATGCCTAGTGAAATGAAGAAATTGAAGAACTTAGAAACAACCATGGGAATCAAAGAGGGGTACACTACATTCATTTTTGCCACCAGTCTGGAAAATGATACTGACATTGTTTTTCTAAGAATGGAAAGAAACTCTGACTTGAAAATTGCAGTTCAATAGGGCTGGCAGATAGATTTTTATGACTGAGTTATACACAGCAGATTGCAACAGAGAAAGATAGTTTGCTTCTCTTTAGATGTAGGACAGCAGGGATTTGCAAGCACATTGCTTTTGTATCTACACAGCACCTACAGTGCAGCACAGCATTAAACCACATGTCCCAGTTTTCTCCCCGAGGATGGAGTCCTTTGACCTTGTCCAGTTTATATATCATGTACAACAAAATATGTAGAAGGGCAATCTGAAGGAGAGGGATTGATAGGAAAGATCACAGCATTTGTTATCTCGGTTGTCATGTGGCTAGTTCATGCAGAATGGTCAAGGCCCCTTTGCTGATACAGAAATCAGCCTGCCCTGCTTCTTCTGTGTAGCTGCTTGTGGAAATTTCCAAATAAGGAGGAAACTTTGTGGCCTCCTATAAGGTCATCAGAAAGAAAATCCTTCAGTGGCCAGAGTTTCTGAGAATTTCATAGGGATAAAGGATTTATCCTCTGTTTCTTTCCCAAAATCTAGCTTAAGGGACTTACCTTTCCCACTTCCGTGGAAGAAGAGCAGAAGTCAGAGGTTTGAGAACGTATATGGAGTCATAAAATCTAGCATTACATGTTTGTCTCGTTAGGTGACCTGATGCAGGGAGGAATACAGCGTGTTTTTTTTTTTTTTTGAATAATTTGTTACTAAGCTAGTTTCTTTTGCTTGACACTAATCATAGCACTTCCCCTAATATTTCCAGCTATAGATGAAAATAACCTTCTCTCCTAGACAAGTTTTCAAAAAGCTACCCTCAAATTAAAATGTATTTTTTTGAAAGCCATCCAATCATAATTTTAAGAGTGATTGAGGAGAAACCCTTCGTTGTAGCTGGTGTCTGCATTTGCCTGTGTTACTGAAGAGATATTTCTAACTTAAATTTTAGCTTTTGGATGCTGGATATTTTTATAACCTGTGTTCATTTAAAGAGCTTTTAAAATTAGCCCTATACTCTATGGATTCCTGCAGACCATGATTCCAGATCCTTGCTTTGAAAGACAAAGCCTCCTACCTCTATCCTCTAGCCATATGGCAGGTGAGTCCATGTTTGTGTGTGGGAGGACGGAAGAGGCAAAGCTAGAAACAAATCAGTGTTAGCATGTTCAGATCCCCCACGTTTCCCCAGCCAGGCTCGGCAGCCCCTGCTGACTGCCCTCCGCTCCTGCTTTGCAGAGTAAGGCCACCAAGACACATTTTCAGAGGTCACAGGAAATCATAGAATCACAGAATCATTATGGTTGGAAAAGACCTTTAAGATCAACAAGTCCAGCTGTAAACCCATCACCACCATGCCTCCTAAATGTGTACGTTTATTGTAACGGGTATACTTATTGCATTCCAATATGCATTTTAGCCTCCAACACAAGATATTATTATGTTTAAATAAGAACAAGTTGCCAGAGGCCTTTTAAAGTTTTATGAATGTAAAGAAAGGGAAAGGAAGCAGAAAGGCACCTCTGGAAAGCCAAGTAGACTAATCAATGTAAGCAGTGAACAGGAGAAGTCCTCTCGGGGAAGCTACCTTAGACCTGCCCTCTGACAGCAGCTGCACCTATCCCTTGGCTTCTTGTGCTCTCAGGTGGGTTTGGAAAGAAACACTCTGAGCTATTCTGTTGTAGTAGATGAAAAAAAATGTCTTGATTTTTGTCTTAAACTCTTTTCTCTGTCATTTGTTATTTCTCCCCTGCCTGTCAGAGTTTATATCTGCTAATCTCAACATTGTGACCAGTAGCTGAAAGAGATTTTCCTGTAACACTGTTCTACTAAAATTAGGCTCATGGTTATGAGATAGGTGGGACACTGGCTAAATTTTCTTGTATAATAATATATTTATTTACTTTTTAAGAACAATGAAAGCAAGATGAAATAATCCAACATGTGACGTGGTTTAAAATGAATCCGAGAAATGTAGAGCAACTTCTTCTGCGAATACACGTTAAATAGAAGATTTTAAAGATGCCAGATCAGTCAAGTGTTATCCTATACAGGAAAAGTCATCACCTAGGGACAAACTGTCTAGCAGTGTTATTAAGCAAAATATGGTTCTAAAGATTCATATCTTCATTTTAGAACATTCAAAAATATTCACAGAGCTGTGAAGGCAAGAAAAAATTCTTTCTTCTTTTAATAAATTGTGACATACACAACTGTGTACCTTAGATGAAGTGTTGTTTTCCCGTGGAAAAGATGCTTTGCTGCTGCTGTGGGTTCAGCCAAAATCAGTCACTGCACAGCTTGCCTTCTCTTAACAAGCTCATGTGGATATAGTCTTTGTAACTGTATTTTAATAAACTGTTCCCAGCTCTCCTCTCTGTGGTGCTAAAAAAAGGTAGTTACACTGTAACTCAAATTTCATGAGCACTGAGGCACAGAAGCAGGAGGACAGGTCTACCTGCTCCAAGCTTGAACCTGTGTTTTTGTTCAGGGAAATTTCCATAATGTAGTAGATGTAGATGTAGATGAAGATAGGCCTAAATTAGAAAATTTGGACCCAGAAGTAAAATACATAGTTGTCATTAAAATTAGCTCTGTTTTGATTTGGGCTTCTTTGTTTTAATGCTGATCATTGATCTTTTAAGTTTGTTGATTTACAGTGAGCTGTGCCACTTGCTTTGACCCTAATAGTTTGCATTTGTTGAATCTTTTTCACTGATGAATTCACTTGATGAATTTCTTACTATTTTGAAAAACTTATCTCTGGAAGGCTTTTTCACTTTTCGTATAGCTTTGTGGAGTAAGTGCTAGAGGAACTAAAAATTTCTTAGAAGTAAAAGCAAATAGCTATTAGCAAATGATCTTCAAAGATACACTTGCCCATTTTAGTTCTGCCTGTACTGTACATCTGAAATGATAATGTATTTTTACCATGCATGAAAAAATACAGTCTTGTGCTTAAAACATAATGGTTTCTAATGTAATGCAATGTAATGTAATGGACAAGAACCTACACTTTTATGTCAATAAGTGAACTACAATAGCATGACACCAACCAAGAATATATATTTTTAAAAAGTAGACAGCCCTGGCTGTTCTGAAAATAATTGTTTGGGCTGTTTGAGACAAGTGATGCAACTATTCTGTGAAGAAGTATCTGTTAAATGAAATACAAGTTTAATACTTTAAAAATGGTCTCCCCGTCCATGGAATCATATGTTTTTCATTTACAGTAATGTTTTTAAAACCTTCCTTAATAAAATAGCTCCCTCACAGAATCATTGTGTGTTTCTCTTTGGTGAAATGAAATGTAATGTATTAATGGAAAGAAAGCTAGTCTCTCCACCTCCACAGAATTAGGTCGTTTCCATCTTCTCAGTGAGACAGATGGTTTCCACAGCAGAGGATTAATTTTGGGTGGTGGTAAAGAATAGAAGTGCAAATATAGAAAGCTTTCAGCAACACTTAGAAGACTCTCCACCCCTCAACAGTAGGGTGAGAAAGAAAAAAACAGTTCTATTTAGTTCCCAGTGATGTGTATCTCCAATGTCTCCTGGTACTAGTTCTGCAATGACACAAGAAGTGGGATTCTTTTATTATTGAAGAAGGCTACTGTTGTTACTTCTTATTCAACAGATACATATATTTATATATATACCTTCACACAGATATACGCATGCATATATATAACATATGTATAAATATACAGAATATATTGTCATGTAGTGAATTAGTGATTACGTTGTATAGCATTCACTTCTCCTTGTAGTAAGAAATATGCCCTACCTTACTAATGCTGGCACATAGTAACACATTTAGCAGATGAAGTGGAGTGTGCAAGAGTCTACTGGGGGAATGAAAAAGCGTATCTTAAATACAAAAATAATAAATCCTTTAGGAAAGTCATGGTAAAGAGGGGAATGGAATTCAGATTTTCTGGGACCTAGTCCAGGTAATTTGCCCACATTCTTCACTTCCAGTGCTTCCTTCTTATTCAAGTTGAGTTTGTTTTTTTTTTTTCTTTAAGTCATACACTGACAGGAGAATATTTCGTAGCCTCATTTCAAGATGAAAGCCATTCATTTATGCCCATAAGTGAATCTAATCCAGAACTGGTCTTTACTCTTCAGATTTAATGCAGGATTTGCTCTTAACCTAGTTCATTTTTTACTCTTGGGGAGGAATATGTTTCTTCACAGAATCTGTAGTAATTAACCTACAAACAGACAGTATTCCAAAGTGCTTCAGGAGCCAGTGATGACATGCTGATGTCTTGGTGTGTCAAGAGACATCAGGTCAATTCCTGAGGAAACTTTTTTTTTTTTTTTCAGTTCTTACATGCTTACATTCTGTATCTCCTCTAATTTCTTTCATCAAAACAGCTAATACTTAGATTGCTACAAGACTCTCCATCTTCTCAAGGAATACTTGATGGGATAAAGATACTGTCTGTGTTTGATTTTAATTAGAGTAAATGATGCTGTCAAGATTTCAGGCCTTGAATATTTGTAAGTTGATTGTTTTCCTCTATGGGATCTTTCACTACGTATCCTAAAGATGAAGGTGATTCTCATTTTGTTAAAGGCTTGCTGCTAACTTCTCTGGGATCATTCTTGATCATTCTTACTCCCTTTGGGACACTAACTTCTGAAGGAATACAGTTTTATTTAAGAAAGGAGTATACCACTGCTTTCTACGCTTCTGTTATGGTAGGTGGTGGTAAGGTCAGATTTCCGTAGCTGTTGCATGCAGGTGGCTGGACAAAACGACCCAAGTTACAAATTGTCTTGATAAAAGATGGAGTACAAGACAGATGTGAAGATTATCTTCTATGGGCCTGGAGAAATGAAAGAGTATAATAAAATTCCTGATAGAATTCCTAGCAAATCCAGAATTTTGAAACAGATCTATTTTCAGAAAGCTAATTAAAATTTTCAAAGCACATTCATGTACGAAATCTCTTCAATAGTGAAGTTCTGTTCTAACTTTGGAATAGAGATAATATAATGTGACTTGTGCAACCAATCACAACCCTTCAATGTGCCTGGAATGCCTCTTTTTAAATAAGGTCATAATAGACACAAAATTTGCTTTCATAAATGCATAATTCCAATATAAAATTCAATGTGCAGTTGTTGTATTAAAAGAAGAACACAAATAATTGGCAAGATTTTTTTTTTAGTATTCCTCGCTCTATTCTCATGTGTTGCAAAGTCTAAAACAGTTTAGGAACCGAAACCGGAGGTCCTCTTAGAAACCATTATGCTTTAAGCACAAGGCTGTCTTTTTTCATGCATGGTAAAAATCATGTCATTAACTAATTACTCCCACCCACAGAAGAACAAGGAAAAAATCCTCATGGATTTTACACTAGTCAAGGAGAAGAGAAAGGAAACAATTCTTGAACTAAAAGATTGTTTTATAATAATGTGGAAGAGTGTTTTACTGTTGTTTGCAGAGAATTAATTTTCATCAAAAGCAAATGAGTGCTGTAATACTGCCAGGGCATTACTTAATGATTTTAATTTTCTCTGTCCCTCTCAATGCCATCTCTTCACTTAGCAGTCATCAAGTTAAAACAGACATGCAACTGAGCAACAGAACTACTGAAGTCAGATTTCTTATGGATTTGTGTCCAATTCAATTCAGTCCAATCCAATTTATGTCCAATTCTTCCACTGTCATCACCGTTTCAGCCAATCCTTCCTGTTTCCTCTGAGCCCTCATCAGATTTCTACAACAAAATAGTTAAAATTTGTTTTTATTGTATATTGTTTTTTCCTTCCTAGCACATGGGAGGAACTCCCCAACTCATAGGTATTATTCAACAATAATTAAAAACATCAATTACAGAAAAAATCAGAATCTGTTTTACCTGTTTTGACAGCTTTGCAGACAAGCGGTATTAAATTTATCTAACAAATTTATCAAAAACAATAGGGTGTGTGTGAGCTGTTTGTGCAGTGTCTCTGTCAAATTGGCCAGTTTAAAAACAAAACAAAAAAAAAGGAAAAAAAATCCCCAGTCACATCTGCTGTGCAAAGAGAGATCATGGTCACCTCCATGACTGCCTGTGGTCACCCAGTGAGTCAACAACCAAACTCAGGAGTCCTGGGCTTTAACTCAACACATGTGATCCACTGCAGGAAATGTGACATGACACTGCAGAGAAGTTGAATGAATTTGTTAAATGCCCAGCAGATATCCTGCTAAAACCCTAAGTGTGCCCAAGTAGCACTTCTTTCCTTGCAGGAAGCAAATATGAAACAGAAGTCTTTCCAGCTGCTCTGTCACACTGGATGCCTCACAGCTCAGGCTATGAGCTTCACTGTTAATGTGGAAATCTGCTGTGTGAGCAGCTGGGGAACATTTGTAGGGGAAGAAAATGTATCTCAGAAAAACAATAAGCTTTGGTGTTGGTAGTAGCCATGGCAAGATACTGTTTGAGAAAGTCCAGCCTCCACAATTTCTGCCAGTGGCCTTAAGTCGAAGAAAACATTTTTTTGCTTGTGCCTAGTCTCATTATCTGAGTTCTTGCTTCCAGACAGAGATATTTCTCAGAGGCAGTTAGCTTAAGAAATGATTCTACCTTGCAGATTCTAGAGCAATTCAGGTACGTTTGTGCCTTTGGATCTCAGATGCAATAGTTACGTGGGCCTGATCCTCATTTAGCTTTCTCTTTTAATTGGTCCTGATTAGGGGCATTACCACATTGTGAGCTAATCCAGAAGGAAGCTTGGCACAAGCACAGGGCTGCAAGCAGGCCCTTGCTTAGATATAATACAAGGCAACAGTTACGTCCTCCTCCAAGGCAAATATGTCCCAAGCTTCAGAGGATGTCACTGACCATGAGATGGCTCCGCTGCACAGTAAGCCCCATGTACAGCCAGTCTTCTCCTGGTCTCTGTGCTGAGCCAGTGGATAAATCTTTCTGTGAGCCTGTATGTCATGGGGAAAGTAAATTAAATGCAGTGTGAGATACATAAGGAGCAGGTAGCGCCTGGCTGGCCTAGCAGACACGGAGCTGGCATAATTCCTGGTGCGAAATTTATCCTGTCTTCAGAAGGAAAAGATGGGCTTGCCAAGATAAAGATGGATTTACCCAAGGTAAAGATGGCCCAGGGTGGAGGGAGGCCACCACCATGTAATCAAAGCTGTGTGGAGTTATGAGCACTCTCTTTAGGGCAGAAGGAAATTACCTTCAGCAATGCTGTAGAGAGATGGGTTTTATAAGGATGAGTTTAAAGCCAATGCCCTAAAATCTGAGGCCTCCTGTAGCTTTCTTCAGTTTGCCAAAAGCCACTTCTCTCTTTCAAATAGCAGATGGAGCAGAAACCAGGATATATTACCATTACAGCTCAGATAAGTGAATTAAAGAAATGGTAACTGTAGCAGAATTTCAAATCCTTCTTCAAAACAGGCAGAGGATTTTATTTTCTAGAGCTGTAAGTTACTTTTTCCCCTGCAGATTGCTTTCAAAACTTTGCAACACTGTGTCAAAGTAAAACACTGAGTTTCTGCTTTTCTTTGGGAAGAATGTAATTCTTCCCCAAATTCCTATGGGGATCCTGAAGAAAAATGCCTTGGCGAGGCTTTGCATTATTTTGCAGTAACTGGGACTGATATGATTATATTGGCACAAAAGTAGAAGAAACATGACCCACCAAGAGCATACTGACTTTTGGATAACCTCTTCCCACATTTTTTTTTTTTACGTGGATTTTCCATCTTCCTACCTACTAAATCTCTGTGTTTCACTCTCAGTGCCATGAATCATTGCCCACTCCTAGTGGCTACTTACAGCTCTGAGGCTGCTGGCTTCACCCTGAGCCTGCACTCTTAAAGCCTTTCCTATCGTTGTGTGAGAGTTCACTCTAAGTTCACTCTTATTCCTGGACCGTGGGTTGGTCACTCCACACAGCAGCAGTGACTTGGAAGAATCTGCATAGTGCTTTGCTAAGTGCCATCGATTAATAGCTATTAGCTAAAGCAGTATCACTGGTATATTATCAAAATTGCTTTATAGTGATATGTAATGTACAACTACTTCTCCAAAGTGGTTGATAAAACTAGAAAGCTCTTCCCTGCTTCTTGCAGAAGCAGCTTCTTGCCTCTCAATTGCTGCATCAGAGCGTAATTTTCTGTACTTCACCCTCTTTGTATCCTTATTGGTTTTGCAAGTGGGATATTTGTTCTTTAAAACTGACATTATTAATGCTCTGCAATATAAGCTAGGTGTTTCTGCACAAAGTCAAGTAAAAGAGGAGTTGAAGGTGCAGCTGTGAGCTGTGGGCCAGCTGCCAAGGTTCCCTGTTCAGGGAACAACATTTCTTTATTACATTTACGTCACTTTGTAATCAGTCTGAATATGCAAATATGTTTTTCTTCTCTTGGTCACGGTCAATAGTATATGTACATGATCAATAATATAACGTATCATTAAAATATTATCTCCATTGGGTGTTCCCATGAAAAAATAGTGCTGGAGGGACATTTTTCCTCCTTTCAAAGGACACATAAAAATTATAAAATGAGGTTAGTGTTTTGATGAATATTAAATTCTACTATCCCTTCACTGGAACATAAACTTTTGCTTTCTTCTGACAAACTTTGATGTTCACCTCAACAACTTAAAAATAGAGCCCAAGGGCTGTGATCCCCAAACCCATGGTTGTCCTAGTGGGGGCTGCTTTGAGAATGCAAGGATTGGTCCTGTTTTTTCTTTTCTTTCTTTTTCTTTCTTTTTCTTTTTTTTTTAATGGAGAAAGAACATCAGTGTACTTTAGTTAGTGAGAAGGAACAAAGCTTTGGCCATAGATACAGTTAAACTGCCAGTCTTTTCCTTTCCTTCTTCAGTATAATGCTGTCAACACCACCAGGTATGGAACTTTACATAATGTGCAGCTACCTGAAGCAGCTGTACAAATAGTCATTTGAACTACTACGGAGCTAATTCCTCCCTGTTGTAATTCCTTTGCCTGCAGTGACTTACCTCCCAGCACTGATTTGACATGAATAATAACACATGTGACTTTTTTTTTTGTGCTCACAGGTGCTCCATCCACTTAGAGAGATGATGTTTCAATTAAAAATTTCTCACAGGTCAACCGAACAGGACTACCTGCAAACAGACAAGAGTAAATTACCCACGTTGTTAGACCCAGCTGCTGCTGGGGATTTTGCTGCATGCATTTCAGCAGCATTCATGGGAATCACACGTCTGTCTTCCTTTGTATCACTGCCCTTGTACTCCCCAGTGGCTACAGCTGAGCAAATGTCTGATTTTTTATTTTCAGGGCATTTTGCAAATCCTGTGAGCCTGCTGCCTACCACAGGCGGTCCTCCCGCCTGCCTCTGTCTGCTCTGATTTTCTGTGCACATCTCCTGAACTCTCTGCTGGTTGGTGTCATTAGTACATCACAGCTGCACTTAGCAGCTCCAGTTGCAATTGGAGTCCCATGGCGTTACCTGCTGCATGTAATAACCATAGTGATTTCAGAAAGATACCATGTGCGTAGGCAAAACACTTACATGAGTGGCAGAGATTGATGCCAAATCCAGATTTATCACTCTTCAGTGTGATCTATCTGTTAGATTAGGCTAGTTCTGCCTCACAGTATCCCTCAGGGTATCCTCTTTTCCCATTATTATATAATATTTCTATTTCACATCTGTTTTCAGACATGAAATAGAAATGTTCTCTCTTCTCTCTGCAGCCACTCTCTGCCAGGAACACCTTTTCCCTGTTATTCTTCTAGTCTCTTTTTTCTTTTATTTCCTATATCCTTCCCTAGAACTTCCAACACTGTCAGGATGCTTTCTTCTCTTTGGTCCATGGGTAGACCAAAAGAGGTAGAGTCAGCAGAAGAAGAAATGTGGGAGCATTTAATGTTTAATATGCTGCAATAAGCTTCTGACTACAGTATGTAAGAAGGGTTACTCAGCAAGGTGACTTCCATGGGTTTTTTAATGGGCTCAGTCCCCAGTTCACCTTCTGCAATTGCTACCAGAGAAAAAAACCTCTCCCAGCTTCCTGCAGGTTTTTGCAGAGATTGATTAGATAATGGCAAAAATACCAATTTCCCTAATTTCTCGCTGAGCTTAGTGTTTACAAAGCACTTTGTGTACCATTTGTGGCACATCTTGCAAGCCCATACCTGTCACAGTTGGAGATGTTGTTGAATAAAGTGATCACACAAAATTGCTGGAGATGTCAATGGAGCTGGCTAAATGATTGAAGATTTTTTTTTCTGATAGAAAATATAATTTCAGCAAAACTCAAATAGTCCACAGAAATATGTACTTTTCAATATAAATGTGCTCAGAAGGTAACAAAGTAACCGATCTAATATGTAATGTAAATGCGTGGACTGGGAGTAGCAGACCATATTGCACACAGTTAGGGTAGAGAGTCCACGTTTCTCAGTTTTGAGTGACACATGATGCCTGTTCCAGCTGCTAGCAAGGAAACAAGTGGAGTCTGCATTTTTTTTCATGTAAGGGTCCCTTTTTGTTGAAAGGATGTTGAAAGGATACCAGTGTAAGAATTCTAAAAATCTTTTCAAGAAATATGTGTATTTTTTTTCCTGCCGTCCTAATTATTACCCTGAACTTAGTTGCTGGGAATTTGGTGGATTTTTTTATCAGAAATAATAACACCCCTGGTCCCAACACACACACAAATGCTTGGTAATCCACACCATATGTTCGATCCTTCATCACTGTTTCAAAGGGAATTCTGCAAGACTGGGGATTGCCAAGTGTCACGTGTAATGAAAATATTCCAGGTTACTATGGAGGCTTTGCTCGGGAAGTCTGTGTTCTTCTGGTGGTTGTGGACACGGTGTATGTTACACTGTGGAAGGAGAACTTAGCCCATTTGGTCTAGGCATGAAAGGGGCTGCCTGAGACAGCTTATTAATTGGGATTGCCTTTAAAAAGTAGATAAATAAATAAATAAACAGATTTATATTCAAAACAAAACAGATTTATATTCAGGTTGGGCAAGAAGGCTTTAATTTGGAAATCTGCCCAAAGCAGTTGATCAATAGGCATTATAAAAAGGTTTTACTATATATGAGAGCAGAAAGAAAACAAGTAATACCCCGTCTTCAAGTAAACGGACGAATTCCAGCAGAATAACATCTGATAGCAAGAATTGCTGAGTCTGATCACACTGCAATGTCTTCCTTCAATTGCACCACGTGTAATACCTTAGATATTCGTATATACTTTCCAAGATTTAATTGTTTATTTCTTCTTTTCTTTTCTTTCTCAAATACAACTACTTACCAAAATGTGAAATATTTTCCTCTCAGCTCTCTGTAGATGCTGCCTGGGCCAATTATGCTAAGCCTACACTGATGTGTGATATTTCACTTGTAAGGCAACTAATCTAAGCCTGCCAGCCTCTGCATCTAGAAGCATTTATAGCTGTCAAATCTAATGAAAGTCAAGTGATTGATCTTCTAGGTAGCAGCTGCAACATCCTCCAGAAACTAATTTAATATGAGACCTGTGGCAAATCCATAGAAATAGTGTTGCTTAGACGATCATTTTACTTCCCATTTTTCCTTCGGTTTGTTTAAACATAATGGGGCAAGGGAGGATAATAAGGCTGCAGAAGCAGATGTGAGAAGAGCATTTGTCCCAGCAGGTGTAATAGTTTCAGAATGAGAATCCGATCCATTTGGAGGATTTTGCGGTCCCCCTGCCCATGTTGCAAACATTTTCCTGATAGTGTTTTTGGCTGTTTGTCTAGTGCTTTACAGATGCTGCAAATGATTGTGTTGTTAGTAGACTGTGGATTGCTTCTAAAGCCATCACAAGTGCAAATATCTTGTTATTGTCTTGCCAGGTGGCTGCTCTCAGTTTCAGTTTATTAGTATATCCAGCATTGGCAAATCATTCATCAGATACAGATGCATTAAAGACTTTCCTATGACTTGGTCTGACTTGACTAGTGGGCAGGCCAACATGCTCTAAATACTCAACGCCGCATGCAGGGTTCAGGTACTGGATAGGAAGCAGTTCCCCGAAGTGCCTTGTTCCTTGCAAGCACCAGATCCTTCTGCCCAGGACTCTGGGTATCACAGTGGCACATCACTTTTCAGTGCATGGTGAGGAGAAAATTGAAAGGTTAATTTTAAGTGGTTTAGATTCATCATCCTCTTAAATCTTCTTGGCCATTAATGGATTATAGAGTAAAGCTAGTAAGAAAAAAATAGAGTCTTTTAAATTAGAGGCTCTCTTGATATAATTCTGTTTTTGTTTTTCAAACAAAACAAAGTCTTAAGTCTTTTTTTCTTATTCTTCTGGATTTTGATAATACTCTCATTGCCCACAGCATACATGATGGTGTCTGGAGGAGTTCACAGTATGCGGAAAATCGGCCAAGTCTGGGGAAGGCCTTCACTTGCTCTGGATCTGCTTGTACATAAATAAACTAGGGGCTGCAGGACTTGGCCTCTGGATCCTGAAAACCTCTCAGACCTCCATACAACATATAATTTTGCCATTTGTCTGTGCATTTTGCACCTCTTGTTGCATTCTTCATATGGGGTCTTATATCTTTCTGTGGGGTAGGGCAGGAGAGAGAGGTAGAGCCAGCAGAGGGAGAAATGTGGGAGGAATTAAGGGCCTGATTTAATGTACTGCAGTAAGCTGCTCGCTGTGGTGTGCCTACTCAGCAGCCAGAAGAGTCACTCATCAAGGATCAACTTTTTCCTGCTTTTTGCATGCTATTTTTTACATTCTATTTTGCAGTTCAATGGCACAGGAAGCAGCAGCAGAAGCACTGCAGGAAGGAGAAGGAGAAGGAATACTCGCTATGGTGAAATTAGTTTAGAAGTGGAGACAAACCAATTTTCCCCATTTTACATCCTGGTACTAGATCCCTGTTGATGGATCTGTCAAGATCTGATAGGTTTGACCAAGGTCATATCAGAACTGGATCTGAATAAATAATAGTCTTAATTTTGTCCTTCTCAAGTAATGATATATCTCACATAATGATATATGGGCATAACCCACATTTGCATCCTGCTAATGTGCAGATTCACACAGTATTACATCTTATTTTTCAGTAAAAGAAGAGCATGGAAATAAATCACTATATGCATGCTAGTAACTCCTTCAAATCTCAATAAGGTGTTTCATTTGCTCAGTTTAAGAAGATAATCGGATATTTTGCTATCATTCTGTGAATTTTAGACTGAAAAAAAATCAATATTTACCTTATAATATAAAATATTTGCATTACATCAATTTATATTTTTATGCCAGAAGGATTATCTAGGACTGGCTCCTATTTGTTGCTGCTTAGTAGAAATATGCCTTAGCGGTAGAAAGTATTCTATGGACTAAGTGAATTAATACTATAGAACTAATTTTGTGATCGTTTAAAAATAAATTAAAATCAATCAATCAAAGATGTCATCTGCCTATCTGAAACAAATTAGTGGCACACTGCCCAGCACAGAAAAATACAACTCTGGACTTAGGTCTCAGAAATTAATAAGCATTAATTCTGTGTTAAAGTTCAGGATATTGGCTGGCTGCTACAACCCACTTTTACATTTCACCAAAGGAGCAGCAGAAGTAAATGCAAAATAGCCTGGAGATTTTAATATGTCTTCATAAATGAGAGTGATCTAATCACTGCTTATTCTACCATCTGACAACAAGAACAGACTTCTGCTAAAATCTTTCACTGTCAGCAAGATAAATCATTTTTCAAGCCTAGGGAAAAGAAATGGAACTAATAAACTGGACTTAATGTTCCTAATATATGAACCTAATTTGCAAAGTATTTTCTAAATCATAAATATGCATTTGAAAACCTCTCTGATTTCAAGATTAAAGGAAAATACAGATTGTATTTACATGTATCTTTTTCCACATTCTAAAGCCAGGTTGGACTTCTACACAGAGATTTAAAGAAACCATGCACTCAACTATTCCATTTTATACTCAGCAATCAAGAACTTTTACAAAGTGATCTTCCTCCAGCTGGTAACATTTTTTATTTTTATTTCTTTCATATTTTTATTTACTTCCTCCAAATTTTTTTTTTCAGATCAGGCAAATCTGGTAATAAAAAATCCAGATTCTTATATCCATGCATACTGTTTTCACTCAACTCAGTGATATTTCTCATTTTCTGAATAAGAATACAGCTCTGGGCCCAGAGTTACATTCATGCAAGAAACAAAGGAATTTTTTTAAAATAAATACATGGCTTTGTGCCAGAAGCATCCCTAAATCATGTATATGCTTGGAACCTTTGGATAAATTTGAGTGGATTTTGATATTTGTATTTCCTATCTATCTAATTCATTTTATAGGATCATTCTAGGAAATTGACTGCAATTGATCATGCAGAAATAAACTACACACCCTTTTTCTTTCATTAACTTTTCTCTTTTATCACTCAGCCAGCTAATTTTTCTTCCTTTTGTGCAGTAACAACAGAATGGTACAAGAAGTAATGAGCTGAAAAGGCAAGAAATTGTGGGCAATTTTGTGAAAAGCAGCTGGAATTCTAGCTCTCTAAAGCTGGCACTAATTTGCTCTATTTTGCATTTAACCTGTCGATCTTCAGAAACATTTGCTTCTCTTTGGGGAAAACTAAAATACCTCATGAAGCTGATAATGCCAGTATGAGAGAATTCTGAAAAAATGTTTGTCAATTGAAGTTCACCTGAAGAAATTATACTCTCAATCAATTAATAAAAAGTGTGTTGATGTGAATGGAAAGTACTGAAGTTGGGTAAGCACTGGTGTAAGGTGGAACCTAGTGAGTTAGAATTTAAAAAAAGACTAATAGATCTGACCAGTTTACACCTTAATCACAGAGGTGACTCCGAAAATGAAGATGGAGCCAATGGGAAATATTGGGTTTAAGGACTTGGGTTATATTTAAGATGTATAAATATGGCTCCACAAGTGTTAATATTGTTGTGGATTCTGGCCCAGCAATCTTTCAAGATTGCACAAATAAAGCTTGTGTTTGAATAGTGGCCTTAGCATCCGATTATAAAATACAGACTGATTTAGTTTAGGTTGGGAGAAAACTGAGGCGAGCATCCATCCCAATCCCTGTTCACAGCAAGGCTAACTGCAAAGATACGTCATTTTGCTCAGGACCTCTACCATTCAAGTTTTGAATAACTTCAGGGATAGATATTTCCCAACTTCTCTGGACAACCTGTTCCAACATTCAACCTCCCTTCTAGTGAAAAAGTCTTCCTAGTATCTGATTGGGATCTCCCTTTTTGCAGCTTGCGATCACTGCTGCATGTCCTTCTGCTGTGCTGAGGAGTGTTCGGCTCCACCTTCACTATAAGTACCTATTATAGTACCTAATGTTGCATACAGCAACAGTATCTCCTCTTCACATTTTTTTCTCCAGGGTAAACAGCCTCAGCCTCTTCTTGTACATCATGTCAGCCCCCAACAAACTCAGTAACCCTCTGCCACACTGGCTCCATTTTACCAATCTCTTCAAAACTGGACTCCAGATACAGCCTCAGAAGTGCCGAAGAGAGGGGAGCAATGTCTTTCCTTGGCCTGATGGCTACAAACTGATTTGTGCATCCCAGTGTATTGTTCCTGGCCAAAATGATATGCTGTTTATTTATATTCATATTCCAGTAAATCCATATCCAGGCTTATCCTCAGCATAACACTAGAAAGTAGCTCATCTGTACATGTTTTGCACAGATCTATGGTCACTGCACCAGGATTACAAATTAGCTGGATGCAAAAACAGTTCTCTTTCCAAGCACTGTGTCTTCTGCAAGGTGGCCATACTACCTTGAGTTCAGCACCTCCAAGGACTTGCTTGGATTCTTTTGATGACTAGGCAGCAGATCTGTGCAGATCTGCCAAGAATGGGCTGTGCAAGGGGCCCGACATACATACATACATAAAGACAAACTACTAAAAGCCTCAGTCTGTTCAAAATATTATCACAGTGGGGTACTGATCACACCTAGGCTATCTGTGTGCTGCAGTGATTCATCTCGAAACCTGAGAGCTCTGCTGCCTGCGTCAGCAAATCTTCCCCTCCTGTGTTCTTGCTTTGTGGAAGTGTTGTGTTGTAATGGAAATCAAGACCAGGGATTTGAACCCATTTGATCTTTCTACCTTGTCTTGAGAAGAACTAATGGTTCTTTCCAGCTCACTCTTAGACTGATGGTGTTGATGAAAAGTTCAGCTAAGCTGAAGCTTCTTCAAGTTTTTATAATACAGAACTTTCCACAAAAACAGTTTGGATTGATTCTTGGTCATTTGCATTCTGAAAAAAAAAATCTATATTTTTTTCTTTAGTGTTCCTCTCAAAGTCAAATTAGTGCTAAGGCACAGATGTAACAGTGGGCATGAATATGTACAGAGAAAGAAATGACTACTCTGTTATTCTGACACTTCAATAAATATGAGTTATGCTTCAGTGTAATAGGCTGTTGAGATCTGTCCAGGTGCAACTGGATGAAACTGTATGCTGTGTTAGATGTATCATTAGCCTATGGGTCTAAATTTGTACCTTCAAACCTCCAAAACAAAATGATATTTCACATGATGGAATGAAAGAGTTATGAGTTCTGCTCACTGTCAGGAAACAATTTGGGCAGCTGTAAGGCTTCTCTTCTCAAAGCTTCCTTTAGTCTACATTTTTTTTTTAACCCTGCTCTCAGTATTACGACTGAAAACACCATGTGTCAGAAAATGACTGATTCATTCGTCCTTTGTTCTGGACCTCCTTCTAGAAGGCAGCTGGGTAATATAGCACAGTACAAACTCTCTATCAAAAGAGAAAAGTAGAAAAACTTTGCTGAATGAAAAGTCTATGCTCAAATAATTCATAAAACATTAGAGCTTAGACAAAAAAAATCTTAAGAACAGAATAATCTAAAAGAATATTGCAGAAGATTAGACAAACAGGACATGAAAGAAGAAAAGTTATACTAAATACATATTTCATTTCTAAAGTCTGGATCTGGCCTCCTTCCTGCTTTCTGATCCTGTTCCAAGTGACAGAGAAGTCTCACAAGAAGGAATGAAGTAACTTTTGCTTGCTCTTTGCAGTTATTTTGGTCTGCCTCAAACTTCCTAGCAGCTCTGCCGACTATCAGGTCAAAGCTTGGTACCTGGGAGCTGGGCATGTGAAAGAAGTGTGGCTCCACCACAGGGTGACACAGCAGTTCCTGTTATTTAATCCTGCTCAAATGAAAAGAACATTATCTATGGCAAGAAAGGTAAGTGTAGCAACCTGGCCTCCAGGTTGCCTGTAGGCCACCTTGCCTGCACAGGAACTTGTCCTCCTGTTTTTTGTTTTTTGTTTTTTTTTTTCCACACACACAGTGAAGGGTAAGATCTTGCTTTGAGCTGCTTTTTCTCCATCTTTCCCCCATACTTTTCTTTTGCATGTGTTGGCCCAGAGAAGGCATCCCTCTGTACCACAGAGCAGGAGCTGGTTCAGGAAGAGCCACCTCTGCCCGTGCCATTTGCCTCTTTGGGGCTATAACCATGACTTGGATCAGCTGTGGATCTAGCACAAAGAGCCTTGGCCAACGTTTCATTGTGAAAGAGATGAAAAGAAGGCAACTTCACAATCTGATATACCATAAAAGCAGTGATTGGGCATAGACTGTTGACCTTCACAGGGTTGCCTAAATGCGGGTGTAGCCAATGCTGATAGCGACAACTTGTAAATCAGACACTGGCAATCAGAGCTGTTAAATCAGAGCTCAAGATTAGTACTGGACTATGGTACAAAGTAGGCAGACCTCCTTGCCTAGACCTCCAGGTTTAGCTGCTGCTGTTATTGGAAATGGGAAGCGTGCAGTCCCCCCATCCGTGACACTGTTCTGGCTAAGGCACGACATCTGGCAGCTGGGACTGGCTCAGAAAACACATGGATGAGCACTACCAGTGACACTGCCGAGGCCTGATGCGTTGAGGACAGCCTTGTGTCCACCTTATCATCAAGTGCTTCTGCTGAACACCAAAGAACTGCCCTGATTTCCCAAACAGATTGAGCACTTGAGCAGTGTTTAGGATCTTACAGCTGTTTCTATTAAATTTTCACTGATGGCAAACTTAAGAGAGACACGCTGAGGTGTTAAAATAAGCAGGGATCAAAATCACTGCAGTTCTGCTGCACGTAAAAGCAAAGGCTGCAAGGAATGGTCCCCACAGAAGGGGTGGTGGGGCTCAGATCCTTGTGGAGGTGCAGAGTTGGGGCCAGGATGGCACAGCACTGCCCTAGCAGGGGATTTCCTGCCTCTAATTCTGTATTGGACATCAAGAAGCAGCTGTGCTCGGCCTTCTGCACTGCGATGTCCCTAGAAGATTTCACTCCACCATCACCCCTTGTGAAGCTGTATGCAGATTTCACACAGGTGCATGGGGACCGTCTGTAGCAACCTAACTTTCTAATTTCAGGTGACTGGTGCATCTGCTAGAGAATTAGGCAACAAAACCGGCCAAGTGATGGTGTCAGTTTTACCTCTCCATTCATTAGTCAAATGTGACAAGATTAAAATGTCACACTGCCTTAGGGCATTTTTGAAAAATGACGAAACTCTTGTTTGACAGTGACACTTAAAAGCATTCGGTAACCTGTAGTTGTACATGGAAATTGTTTCGTATAACCAATACATGTGATTTCATCTACATATTTTGCATAATTTTGCTCTTCCTTTTTGTACTTGCTGCCTGAGATGGCTATGGATGGGATGAGTATTGTGACAGTTCCAATGCATGATGTACGTGGTGCTGTGTTTAACCATACTGAGAAGAGAATGGTCATCCTGAAGTGATCAAGAAGTGGCAGGGCAGAGACAGGTGAAGAACAAATTTGAGGAGTCTTTTAAGGTGGCAGAAAAGGGTCACTCACCAAATGGGAGAAGGTAAGGAGGTCCAACACAGAGGTAAAAGGAGCTGGACTCATGGGGGCCAGGAGTCTGGTATCCGGCCACCAAAATTCATGTTCTACCGACACTGATAGTAGGGCTGGAGAACAGGCCAAAGAGAAGTTGCAATTGTGAGAGATCTGTGTAGTAGATCTCTGCAACAGGCATGACATTTCTCCAACTTTACCTCTCCTTGCATGTGTACATCTGGTTCAACACGTGCCATATGGAAACACTGAAGCCGGTGCTGTAATGCACACCAAGAAGGAGATTAAAGTTGCATGGAGGATTTGATTCTGTAAACACATGCTCTCTTTGTATTAGACTAACCTAAAAATTGTAAATTTGAACCCAGTCCTGTAAGGCACTGATTATCCTCTTCGTTTTTAAATCAGTTCAGGACACTCTGCCCTTTCAGAGTAGGCCCTCTATTCCAAATATAGGAAGCATTTAAGAAGGGAGATCTATTTCAGTGTAATTATCCTGAATTTCCATGCTGACTGACACGCATGATAACAACAGAAAATGGTATAAAAAGTAATTGAGATAAAGAAGAGAAGTGGAATTTTCCTGGCTACTGTGTAGCTTCTGTTTTACACCTTGACCGTTTCAATTGTGGCTGATTAATTGAACTCCAAGTGATTAGATTAGGTCAATGTGCTGACTCAAAATGCAATAGAAATATATGATGTAATGAAAGGGGAAAATCAGGGCAAATATACAACATATTTTACCCATTAACTTTTTTTGCTAGGGCAAGGTTATGCAATTTTATTAACCCATACTAAGTGCATATGGCAGAAATGATGACTACAAAATAAACCTTACAAAACTTTATATTTGAACTACTGCACAAGCTCAAAACAAGACAGAAACAGGAGTATTATGCCTCCGAACATACTTTATACATCTAAAATACACAAAGCAATACAAGCTGCTGATTGAGGAGAAATTTTTAAGGATTTGGACCCTAAGTTCTGAAGCAATGGCTAAGGTCTTCAGAGCCAGGAGCAAGAGAAAAGCGTGGAACTCCTCACCACTGAGAGATTCAAAATTCTTTCTGAATATCAGCATCCCATCAGTCCTACAGCTGACTTTTCTGGATGTTGAATTAGAAGGAAGCAAGCACAGAAGCAATGTCATTATTCCTTGTCAATAAATCGGCTCAGTATCAGGAGTTTATTGGAAGAACTTCTCCAATCATTAACTTCTTATCATGGGTCATGGGAGGTGCCTTTTGCAGCAAGCTCCCATGACCAAACCTAAGTTATTAAGAAATTTGTTATTTAAGATATAAGAGGAACTGAAACATTACTAAACTTGGGAAAATCCTTATCTACTGCCTTTTTTTAGAAAAAGGTTTGCAGAGAAGTCCTCAAGTTGAGCTGAATATATTCCAGTGGCTCAGCTGAATAGATTGTTTGGGTTTTTCAGTAGGAATAGTGAAGCCTCTGGAAGGCTGAGGAAAAGAATGTAAACATGAGTAAAGCTCAGTTTGCAAATGATTTTCTTATCTCATGAAATCTCAGGAATTTTTTTTTTTAGACTTAGAGAAAACAATCCCAATTTCAGATGAAAAACAAAGTCTGCAAGTCTTGGAATCAAATCAACCTGAAAAATTAAAAAAAAAAAAAAAAAAAAAAAGGAGGCCTGTGAAAATGAAAATTGAGAACGTAAAGCATTCCAAAATGTTTTACTTCAGAGCTGAGATATTAAGTTGAATGTTAAAAGCACATTTTTGAGGTCATTTTGAGCAAAAATGGAGCTTTCAGTTTGAAAAATGCTGAATGATGATTTCCACAGATTCAAAAAAACCCCCAAATTTTCAAGTAAGTAATTCAAAACCTAGCTTTACTTGCCTGTCACTTTTGTTTTCTGTTTTATTTACTTATTTATTATTTTGAATATTTTCTGTGGAAAGATTTCAAAATTCTCAACCACTCTTAGTCATGAAATATTTGGATTTAAAGACAATTTGAAGTACCCATCTAAAATTTCCGATTTTTATTGTCCATACTCCTCTTATGGAGACGTATGACAGCTTACAAACTGGTCTTCTGTCCCTCTGTTTCCAAGATGTCTCAGGCTGAAATTCTAAAGTGTTCAAAAATTTATTCCATTGACATCACAGTTTTGAAGCATTCAGAATCACTTTGCACTTTTGAAGATTCAAGCCACCATACATTTGGAAAACAACCCCCTATATATTTTGTTCACACATGTAAAGGAAGACACTGTTTTTGTACTTTTTTGAAAGTACTTCTGGATTTAGCCTTTTTTTTCCTTTAGAAGCAGCAAGTGCTTGCAACAAAGTATAATTTATATGGTAATCATATTAATAACCTTTTATGGGAGTATTTAATTGTTATTTTCTGTAATTAAACTACTTGAGTAGTTTAATCTCCTTTCTTTATCTGGAAATGATAAATGGCATGTATTTTTCATGACAGTGCATTTCAGTTATTTATTAAGGTACCTCTAATATTTCAGTTTTCTTTAACAACTAACCAGAAAAATCAATGTGTGATAGGGCTCCACAGTGTGTAGCGAAGTATATAAGCATGCAGTTTGTATTGCCCGGTCTTTCTCTGCCACTTCAAACTGTCTGCCTTAGAAGTGACTCCTAAATCTGCTTGTCATTTCACTATTATCTGATCTGCAAGAATCCGAGACTTAAGCAAACATGTCCAGCCCCGGTAAGGCAGAACTCATTCATGTGTTTAAGGGAATTCCCTTTACCACTAGGTCATCTCCAGAACTTTTAAAATCCTTGGATAATTTTGATGCTAGAGAAGATGATGTCCTTTTGGTTTCCTACCCAAAATCTGGTAAGTTCTGCTTTTAGATATCTGTCAACTGCAATAAATCTTGATTGTTTGTTTAGTGTTCTCTTCTTAACAAATGTAATGGAAAATGTCTACGTGCAGGAGGCAGAGAAGGATATTTGATTATGGGGATGCATTATTCAAGTGCTGAAGTACAGAAATTCAAGTCATTTATCTAAATTTTGATTCTGTAATTTTAAAAAGTCATGGATGTTTTCATATTGGAAATCAAATAAAGAGCTCTTTCTTAATAAGAAAAATCCATACTTGAAGGATTTGCCTGAAGACTTATTTTGTAGTTAATTATGAGCAACTCAGAGTTGCATTAAGTTGTATGTTTCATGCCTGAAGATGTGTTCATTTCTCCTTCCTTCTTCCTGCTTCTCACTTACACAAGACACACACCAAACTGAGCTAGTTACTTTCCAAAATGTATAGGCTAGTTATTCTAAAATAAACGATAATAGTAATAATGTAACTCTCCACTCCCTGCTGAGATGTAGTTCTTCTAAAGAGAAAATTTTAAAAAAACAACTTGCTTTGGTATTAATAATACTGAAGCCTTCTCAAAGAATTGTTTTATACTTCAGCTACAGGCCTATTTTTTCATTATTTACACATTTGGAGTCAATGGGTTTATTCAATTATATAAAGTTTCTTGAATCTGGAGGCTCAGGACTATCACTTACAAACAAGCAAGCTATTTCCAAATGCAAACTGCAGGATCCATATATTTTTTTCAGTAACAAATCTTCCTTCTTTCTTTCTTCTTTTTTAATTTTTTTTCCTTCAAAATAATTTTTGAAGGCACTCACTGGCTTGCAGGAGTTATAACAAAGCTTTATAAAACTCAAGTTACACTAACATCCCCCATTGAATTTGGAGACACTTCCAAACTGGAGGAACTGGATAAACTTTCATCAAGGAGAATCATCCCAACACACTTAGACTACAACATGCTACCTCAAAACTTTAAGAAGAAAAAATGCAAGGTAAGATATATTATGCATCTATTAGACATCTATTTTATCTCGTTGATCCGTTGATCCCTAATCACTCTTAAAGTTCAATTGTCTTTGGACCAAATTTATTATTTGCCTTTGGAGAAAATTTGGTTTTTAAAAATTCTGTCATAAATCTACTTATTTAAGTAAGTTTTTCTAGATGTAACAGCAGTAATATTGATGGTTAGCCAGAAGAATATTATTTCAGGGCCTAACATAAGGTAGTAAATCTGATTTGTGTGAGCTGTTTAAAACTCCCAGAACTCAGGGTCTAGAATTTCACTAATTACCCATCAGCACCTAGAGCTAAAACACATACAGGTTTTATGAATCCAGGCAGCATAGATTTACCACTTGCAAACACAGTTTGCTCAGTTGTTTTACAGACACACAGCAATAACAAGCAGCCTCAGCGGAGACTTGGTGAGGGTTTGCTCCTGCCCCACAAAATAAAATGTTGATATCTTTTAATAAGAAATATATCATTAAAGGTGGAGTGAGACGTGTGTCTCATCACCCCACATCCTACTAACTGGAGCACCTGCTTAAAAAATAGTCATCTTAGTATCAATAGGCTTTCCTGGGGATGAAGGTACTTGCCTTTCCTGTGGAAGCTTTGTGAAGACCCTCTAAAAAGATATTGGGCAGATATAGGAGAACAAATGTGAAAATGATGATGGTCCAGTAGTTAAGATGCTTAATGCGGTAATGTGCTTCAAAGGTGGGTTTTGATATGTTTTTCTATTTTGTTACTGTTCCATATAAAGCAGGTAAACAGTCTTAGGAACCAGGATCATGTTTTTTTCACTGCTCTAGATCATCATTACTGACCATTCTGTAACACGAAATCATTTGGCTCCACAGATACTATGTATGTAGAATATCCTGTACTGACCAAGAGAATTGGCTTGAAATGGTTGTCCTGATGATTAATCCAGCCATTTCTACCTCCCTATTGATAGTCCTTTGACCATGTGTGTTTGGTGAGGTCCACAGCTAGCAACCTGAAACCCATGTAATGACTGAAATGCAAAGCATTCCGCTTTTGATTTCTAACTGTATTTATTCACTTCTTGTCACATTTTCCTGTTATCTTTCTTTAACACATTATCGTATCTTTGTATCTGTGCTGTGTATCTGTATTCTAACTGTGCTTGGTAAGTCACAGGACTCGGCTTCCAGTCACAAAGCTGATGGGTTTTACCTTCAAGTGAGTGAAGGGGATTCAAAGCACAGTTTTTGGTTCCTGCCACACTAGTGAGGGAGAGCTGTAAAAGAATCACCTCTATGTCTCAGATTTTATAAAGTGAAAATCAAGAATTTTGAAATTTCAGGATTAATCAGATCCAGACTATTGGGTCATGCCTAGTTTAAATGGAATGGTAAAATTTACATTTGTCATACATTATGTAAATATCAGTTGGTAAATGTTTTATCTGTCAGGTATATGAGATACCTAATACGCTCTTGAGTTAAAATTCAAACAGTTTATTTCAGAACATATAATTAGCCATGTGTAAGAAACATTTGTCCATATGTAACTGTACGGTAACCACTGCTGACTTCTGCCTGAAAAGGGACAAATATATTTCTGCCTTAGAGACATAGTCACTGATAAAAGAATCCTAAAGAAAAGGGTTTTGGCATTGCAATGACACATTTATTCACACATATGAAATAAAGGAAGAGTATTATTGTTTTCATTTACAGATGATCTACATCAGCAGAAACCCCAAAGATACTGCAGTTTCCATGTATCATTACTACAGAGATAATCCAAACCTTCCCACTGTAGATACCTGGACTGCTTTCTTTGACTTGTTCTTAGATGGAGATGGTAAGAATAAATGCTATGTTTTCTTCTTATAGCCTATGGTAATAATAAATATTATATTTTCTGCCTGCAGTCTATGTTAGCTTGTCATTCACAGAAAGGGTTGAGAAATATTAATGAAAAGTGAAAACACCTTATTGAACTCCTTATTCATGTGCCCTTGGATTATTTTTAGGCTAAATTCTAATGTCAAATCAAAAAGGGGCAAAAAATATGATATTACTTTTCACCCTCCAAGGAGGCATGTTGACAAGCATCTACATTATATCAATACTCCTGATCTTTGCAGGTTGATGTTCTTTGACACATCTGTTTGTTAAAAAAAATGCTCTCACAAACAAGTTGCTGATTTACTTGTTCCCTCAAAACCAAACACACAATCTGTTGATTCTAAAGTAGATTTGCCAGTATCAAAACATTTTCAGTTATGTCTTGTGAGCTGCAGTAGTGGAATGGTTTACACAAAAAAATATATATTTAATCCTTGCAGAGGAAATAAATACATGTATACAAACAGGCAGCCAGGACCTCTGCAGCCAGAGCATCCCTCCCCCTGGCAGGTGGACCAACAAGGTAGACTTTTCAGTTGAACATGCCCGGAGAGCTCTCCGGACAGTAGTCCCACCAGAGTGTGGATACTACATGGCATGTGAGGCCCTACAGAGGTGGTCCCCAAGCTGAATTGAAAACTATGCTTAGGGACTTGCTCTCTCCTTAAATTCTTTATGATGGTGATGATGGCCTTGGGTAGCCTTTCAAAAGGAGTCTAGACACTCTCATAAAGTGTCTTGCATATTGGCTACCTGATGTGTTGTTTTAGTAGCAGAGTCCAAAGACTAAGGACAAGAGTGAGATTTTTATTAGTGGCAGTGTTAGCGTGGAAGCTGATCACAGGAGCATGTTCCAGGTGCCCACTCCCACTTTTAGTGTTTTATTGCACCTTTGAGGACATGTGCTTATGCTCTACAACCACAGGGATGATAAGAGCAACAATGACCGATGAGATGATAGAAAACATCTGAAAGAAACGTGCTGTTGCAGTCACCATGGGCTTACATCAAAGCTCAAGAAGTCAGTTTTTATTTTCTATTGACTTCTGCAGGCTTTGGTTCAGATGCTGTGTTTCTAGTTCACAGCAGCTCTTAGACATGTTCTTCAAAGATTTGTAGGATCTGGGCCTGTTTAGTATCAATTTTGAACATACAAGAGTCTAAAAAAGAAGGTGGATTATATAAACTTTTTAAAAAAGCACCTCCTATTTATCTGACTAGTAACTTGCTATTTTCTGTGTGTATATGCATGGTGTAAAAGATGATTGTGTTGTTACACGAGAATTTGTGTAAGAGGTGATCTGTGAAGAGACTTTGTCATTGCTGCTCTTAACAGAAACACATGAAAGTTCTGCTGTTTCATTCAGCCCCCCTCACATCCTTTCATAGTTAGTTGGAGTTGAGAACAAGGGCAAGGACACAGAGGCGATGGTGACACTGTCACTGGAGTCTCCTGGCAGGTACTCTGTACCCCGGAAGGCAAAACGATCACTGGCTTTTGATTACTACAAACCAGATCATTCACCCTGATAGTGAGAACCAGTGCAGTAAGAACTCAAGTGCTTTGGGGCAAAAGAGACAGTGATGACCTAATCTGAGAACCTACTGGACAGAAAAGTCATGGCTGTCATTTTTCACTCTATTTTGCTTTGTTTTTAATGGACAGACTTGCACTCTTTGCGTATTTACTTTCTGATACTTTGAAGCCTAGATGGCTTCTTTCCCTGTTAGAAATATATACATATATAAAACAGGAACTCCAACCCTACATGCAAATGTGGAGATCTTCCCTTTCTTAGGCCCCAGATTTGGGCTGAGGAGAAGCAGGAGCAGCCACTGGCTGCTTCACCCATGCGGTTAGCCAAGAGAGCAGGGTTTAACTGCACATTAATCTTGCAGTTAGACAGTGCTTTATGTGCAGGAAAAGACTCTCTTGGAGAATTCAGCAAACTACTTAATTATAGCACAAGGTTAGCAACCAGAATGATGCCCATTACAACGTTGTACTTTTCTAGTAACAACCCAAAAAAAACAAATCTGACTGTGATTGCTCCTTCTGTGCTTTTTCTCTTTGCTCTAGCAGAGGATTTCAACCGAGCCTTAAAACAGAAGGGTCTAAGTTACAAATACTTCACATTTTTCAAATGAAGAGTGAAGAGAGTTGGATGTGCTCCATGCTGAGGGGTTTGGTTTTTTTCAAACAGCATGGTCCACAAAAAGCACAATATCAGCTCTAGAAAATGCTGCTGTTTAATGCCCAAAAAATCTCCTTTGTTTTTGTCATCTGGCTTCTGATCCATTCTAGATACTCCATCCTTCTGTAGTCAGTCTTGCTACCCAACTACAAGAGTCTTTTTTGTTGTTGTTTTTTTTTAATCTGTTGGTTTTTAACTCCCATTGTCCTCCCATAGTTCAGCAAAAGGTACCACAAATCATCTATAAAACCATAGGATCTCTGTTGTTGCCAAATTATGTATTTGGATGATAGCATCTTAGGCACATAATCTTAAAAATACTACAGTATTCTCCTCTGTTGGGCTGAAAAAAAATTAGAAACAACAATGCAGTGCACCAGTGCACCTTTTAAAAAAGATCATGTATTTCCTAGTGAAGTAATTACCTTTCTATTGAGACCACAGACATGTAGACATTTTCTAAGATACTCAGATCTTATTATGTCATTATACTAACCCCAGATACCAGACTTCCAATATGTTTAGAGTCTGTATTCGACTACAAAATCATATTTCAGAATAATATCTGCATCTCTGATATGAAAACAAATTCTTAAAAGAATGTTAATGTCCATGTATTGCAAGTTTGATTCACTTAGCAAAAAGGGTTGAATCAGTTTTAGAGGAGCATGCTAAAAAAGTATTGTGAGAGTTAGAGTCCTTTATGAACCAAGTTTATATGAAGACCTTTTATATATATATTTTCAGTTGTCTGTGGATCCTGGTTTGATCATTTCCTAAGTTGGGAAGAGCATAAAAATGAAAATAATATCCTTTTTTTGTTCTATGAAGACATGAAGAAGGTAAATATGCTTTTTGTTTTTACTTCAAAAAACATTACTTGTAAATCATGATAATTAAAATTTCAAAGAGCAAATTATAATGAAAAAGCACAAAGGTGAATGTTGATGTATGTCTATGAACGCATTTTATATTTGCATAGAACTTTCTGTGTGAAACCAAACTTAGGTGAAATAATTCTAACTGCACATGCTGCATGAATAACGAAGACAAAAAAAAAAAAAAAAAGGCAAGGAGGAGGGTCATTACCCAGGCGTGTCTGACATTTTGGGTGAAACTTCCAAAATGTGACACAAGACAGCAAATCTATCCATGCTCAAGGGAACATGTGCTCCCAATAAAGAAGCAAATCAGAACCTTGGGTGGGTGGGAGAGACATAGTTTTGGCAAAAGGAAATTATTATGTGGAAACTACTTTGCTATCCTTAAAACAGAATTGCAAATTGAACAAATTTCAGTTTCCAGAGAATGAATTTTTGAGTAAATGAATTTTTGAGTAAATATTTTCCAAAGTTTTGATTGAAATAGTTTTGTTAATATTTGTCAAAAATTTCCACTACGAGGAGTACAAATTAGCCTGTTTTGGATCCCAAGTCAGTTGGGACTTGATATGCACTAAAATGAAAATTCCTTCCATAACAACTAAAACTCTCCTCAGAACAGTAAAAAATTTATTTTTCTTGTACCTCAGGATCTCCCTAAGATTGTAAAGGACATCGCTGTATTCCTGGATATAAAAATCAGTGATCATGAAATCCAAGATATTTGCAAGAAGTCGTCATTTTTGGAGATGAAAACAAACACAGAAAAAGAAAATAGTCACCCCAATCATACTGTTTGTGCACTTACTTCCAACACGAAGCTGGTTTTCCGAAAAGGTAAGTGATCTTAACACTGCAAAAAAATTGCCACCTATCTCGAGCCATGGGCTGAAGTCCTTCCCCGACTACAATGAGGTTTTGGATCAGCCCCAGGAAGTGGCAGCAAGAGTCTTCAGATGAAGTCATCTTGAAAATCACTTTCTTTCTGAGTTCTCTGGTTGCAAGTTTATGCTTGTAGTTGAGAAAAAGAGAGGAGTCACAAGAGTTTAATACTGCTCTATATGAGCTTTTGTGCTGAAACAAGAGACTCACATAACATTACTCTTTATTTGCCTTTTTTTTTTTTTTTAATCTGAAGTTTACCAGTATTTAAAAGCAACAACATGTTCCCTCCTGTATCACCTGCGAAGGCTGCTTAGTTTGCTGGAATGGAAAAGAGCTAGACACATTCCTTCTGTTATTAGTGTTCGCCTCTGTACTACCTGCTATCTGTTGAAACGTTCCTCAAAGTAGAATATGCTGACAACCAAAAAGCGTGAAAGAATGAATTAGTCGCTCACATGATGACCTAATAGGAGGCATCTGTAAGATCTTGGCCAAACTCAAGCCACAGTCTGAAGAGTCTTCATGGGTGATGATCCAGCTCCTTCAAGCAGGGTCCCACCACACCTATGAAAACATTACTCATGATCAAGATCTAACAAAGAGACTGTGGCTAATAAAATAATCATAATTTGTGCCAACTATGGCATAAGTAAGAATGGATTACCGCTAAAAGCACAATTAAAATATTTTTTTTGCACAAAATCACATAGTTCTTTTTCTGTTCCTGCTCTCCTAGGTACAGTTGGTGACTGGAAGAATTATTTCACTCCAAAGCAGAACTTGAGATTTGAGGAAATATTTAATGAGAAAATGAAACTGAGCAATATGGCAAAAGATCTCATCTACGAATTCTGACTTCGGGTGAAGAACTGCATCCAGTTATCAAGAGAGAGAGATCTAGTGGGAGAATTTGGAAGGGGACTAGCAGACTTTAGAAGAAAAGAAAAAACATGCCTTTGGAACAGATGCCAGAAAGTTGGAAGCAGCACTGAGGGACCCCATTTTTTTTATCTATCTTTTTTTTTATGTACAAATTTACCTCAGATTATCAACCAATCTTTCACACAGTCAAAAAATAAAAATGTGAAGAGGAGGAATCATGAGCTGGAGGTCTGAGGACAGGAACATTCTGACACAATCCCAGAAACGAACTCCGTTATCAGAGAACAGATATACATGGTGTCAGGCTCATTTTTCTACTGCTAAATCTCTCCCTCCTGCCTTTTTTTTTCTTTCTTTCTTCTTTTTTTTTTCCTTATAGCATATGGCAACAACCAATGAAATTGTGAGTATTTAAGTAGTCTAAAAACACATCAGAACAGTGACCAAAGATTTGACAATGCCTTCCTGATCTGGTATGATTTGGAAAGTGTCTATCTTATCAGATATTGTTACTGAGACTGAAATTGAAAACTGCTTCTGCACATTTGAATATCTGCAGTAAACTTTGTTTAAAAAAGGGGTCTTTTTTTAATTCTATTTTACAAAATGTAGCTCTTTATCATAACTTATTTCTGGGTTAAGGACTGTATAGTGCTTATATCTTAAAGCAATTGATATAAATCCATGCATATTTCTGGACTGTATGTTGGGAATCTAGAAATAAATATATTTTTTCTTTCCAGTGAGTTTCTTCCTGCAAAATGCCAGTTTCCAGTGCTTTTATGAGAACTTCTTTACTTCCCAGTTATTGTGCAATAGCATTCAACAGTTTTACTGTGGTGAACAAGCCAGAGCTCAGAGATAGCTTAATCTGAATGTGACATATTTACCATGTCTTGATAAGACAGGTCTTTCAAGAATCAGTTGCCAGTGTTCACATCCTAGGGACTGCTCCAGGAACTGTGAAGACTTTTCTTATTTTCTGTCTTTGGTTTCAATTTGCCTTGTGGACTGGCTGTATTGACTCTTATCTCCAAACTGCCTTTTCCTCCTGCCCAGCATCAACAGGAAGGAAAAAAAGACAGCAAAAGCAGGAAACTCATGCAAGAAAACTCTGCTCTGGCTTTGTGTGCTCTGGAAAAAGCAATGTAAGCACACCCTCTGCATGAGCTCTCTGAAAGGCTCTCTGAAAGGCTCTTGCATGGCCTTATTTATAGCGAACATAGATGTCCTATTCTCGCATCAGCCCCTTCATTTCCTATCATCTTGCTTGTGCAAGCAGGTATCAGCATCTACAGATTTGGCATCTGCGCAAGTGATACAGAAGAGCTCAGTGAGAGAAAGGCCTGTTCAGCAGCAGTCCCTTGCCAGCTGGACACATTTCAAGGGACAAGCTGCCCTGAGCAAATGTCTCATTGGGAATGTGATGCATGGCTCTCTGGCACCAAAATCTCTCGTTCTCTCTAAAATGCTGCGAACCATCCTTGCCGTGGATGCATCTTTAAGAGATAGCTTTCTCCTGCTACTGAGAGGTAGTAAGAGACTAGAGAATGAAAATATTTGAGCATCTTATTGCACTAATTTTTGCAGCCCTTTGGGGATAGAAGAAAGCAAAATGTCCTTGTGCAAATAAGCAGTTGCAAAGGATTCCTTTAACCTAAGTTAGGTAGTGATATTTAAAGTCCAAATGAAAGGCTCAACAAGAAGCCTTTTAAGAAAACAGGAGTAATGATAGGAGGAATGTTGAGTCACTGTCAAAGGCACAAAGAATAAGGTTTTTACTGTTTTTACTCCCTCCACAACTGAATTCAAGATATGCTTGAAACGGAAAAGCAAGCAAACCCAAACACAACCTCAAACAAATAATGGAAGGGAAAACAATAAAAGAGAAAAACAAGACTAACAAAACAAAGAGGCAGAGGAATGCAGATTTGTACTCCTTTAGAAAACCTTTATAAATATACTCATGCCAGGACTTGGTGTATGAAGGTCTGGGGGCATGCTACTTTGAACGACAAGGACAAGGGGGTTAAGTATGTAGCCCTGAATTGGCTGAAGAGGTAGGACTGGAATATAAGGTAATGAGTATTTTGCAAGCTGGCTGAACTCCAGCATTGCAGAGTTAATTGATCTCTCAGAATAAAGTTCATTTTCATAGAATCATAGAATGCTTAGGGTTGGAAGGGACCTCCAGAGATCATCTAGTCCAACCCCCCTGCATACGCAGGGACACCTAAAGCACGTGGCGCAGGACCGCATCCAAGCGGGTTTTGAAGATCTCCAGAGAAGGAGACTCCACAACCTCTCTGGGCAGCCTGTTCCAGTGCTCTGTCACCCTCACTGTTAAGAAATTTTTCCTTAAGTTCCTATGGAATTTTTGGTGTTTCAGTTTCCGGCCATTTCCTCTAGTCCTATCAGTGGCCACCACTGAAAAGAGACCATGACCGTCCTCTGCACTCCCTCCCTTGAGGTATTTATATACACTGATTAGATCCCCTCTCAGCCTTCTCTTCTCCAGGCTGAACAGGCCCAGCTCCCTCAGCCTCTCCTCATAGGGCAGATGTTCCAGGCCCCTGATCATCCTTGTAGCCCTGCGCTGGACTCTCTCCAGCAGCTCCACATCCCTCTTGTACTGTGGAGCCCAGAACTGGACACAGTACTCCAGATGCGGCCTCACCAGGGCTGAGTAGAGGGGCAGGATCACCTCCCTCGACCTGCTGGAGACGCTCTTCTTAATGCACCCCAGGATCCCATTGGCCTTCTTGGCCACGAGGGCACACTGCTGCCTCATGGTCAACTTGTCGTCCACCATGACACCCAGGTCTTTCTCCGCAGAGCTGCTCTCCAGAAGGTCGGTCCCCAGCCTGTACTGGTGTCTGGGGTTATTCCTCCCCAGGTGCAGGACCTTGCACTTGGCCTTGTTGAATTGCATGAGGTTTTTCACCGCCCAGTTGTCCAGTCTGTCCAGGTCCCTCTGGATGGCAGCACAGCCCTCTGGGGTATCGGCTACTCCTCCCAGTTTGGTATCATCAGCAAACTTGCTGAGGGAGCACTCTGTGCCTTCATCCAGGTCATTGATGAATAAATTGAACAGGACTGGACCAAGGACTGACCCCTGGGGGACCCCACTAGCCACAGGCCTCCAACTAGACTCTGCACCGCTGATCACCACTCTCTGGGCCCTGCCATCCAGCCAGTTCCTAATCCATCTCACTGTCCACTCATCTATCCCACACTTCCGGAGCTTGCCCAGGAGGATGTTGTGAGGGACGGTGTCAAAAGCCTTGGTGAAGTCGAGATAGACGACATCCACCGCTCTCCCCTCATCTATCCAGCCGGTCATTTCATCATAGAAGGCTATCAGGTTAGTCAGGCAAGATTTTCCCTTG
Source organism: Tinamus guttatus (assembly GCF_059628265.1). NCBI lineage: Eukaryota > Metazoa > Chordata > Aves > Tinamiformes > Tinamidae > Tinamus > Tinamus guttatus. Next base: position 1,386,601 of record NW_028288842.1, on the reverse strand, counting down.
GTGAATCCATGCTGACTACTCTTGAGCACCTTCTTGTCCTCCATGTGCCTGGAGACAACAGCCAGTATGAGCCGTTCCATCACTTTTCCGGGGACGGAGGTGAGGCTGACTGGCCTGTAGTTGCCTGGGTCCTCCTTCTTGCCTTTTTTGAAGACTGGCGTGACATTGGCCTTCTTCCAGTCTTCCGGCACCTCCCCCGTTCTCCAGGATCTTTCAAAGATGATGGAGAGCGGCTTAGCTATGGCATCTGCCAGCTCCCGCAGCACTCTGGGGTGCATCCCATCAGGGCCCATGGATTTGTGGGTATCGAGGTTCCTTAGGTGCTCTCTGACCCAATCTTCCTCTACCCAGGGCAAGTCTTCCTCTCCACCAGCTTCTTCTCTTGCCTCTAGGGCCTGGGGCTCTAAAGGGCTGCCCTTGGTAAACACCGAAGCAAAGAAGGCATTGAGCAACTCTGCTTTTTCTGTGTTATTTGTAACCAAGGTGCCCATCCCGTCCTCCAGCGGACCCACGTTCTCCCTGATCTTCCTTTTGCTGTTAATGTATTTGAAGAATTTTTTTTTGTTATTTTTAACGTCCCTTGCCAGCTTGCCTTCCAGACGTGCCTTAGCTTTCCTTGTCGCATCTCTGCACTCCCTGACTACGTTCCTGTATTTCTCCCAGGGGGCCTGTCCTTTTTTCCACATTCTGTATACCGCTGCCTTCTGCTTGAGCATTGCCACAAGCTCCCGGCTCATCCACGCAGGTCGCCTGCCCCCTCTGCCTCCCTTCCTACACACAGGGATGCACTGTTGCTGGACGTGGAGGAAGTGCCGCTTGAAAACTAACCAGCTCTCTTGGGCCCCCCTGCCTTCTAGAGCACTAGCCCATGGGATTCTACCGAGGAGGTCTCTGAAGAGGCTAAAGTTGGCCCTCCTGAAGTCCATCGTCGCAAGGCTACTTACAGCCCTGCCTCCTCCTCGTTGAATCCTGAACTCCACCAACTCATGGTCACTGCAGCCGAGGCTACCCCCCACCTTAACATCTCCTACTAGGCCCTCCCTATTTGATAGCACAAGGTCCAGTAGCCCACCTCTCCTCGTCGGCTCCTCCACAACCTGCGTCAAAAAGTTATCGTCGACGCTCTGCAGGAACCTCCAGGACTGCTTATGCCTGGCTGTGTTGTCCTCCCAGTTGATGTCGGGGTAGTTGAAGTCCCCCATGAGAACCAGGGCCTGTGACCGTGAGGCAACATCCAGCTGCCTATAGAAGGCCTCATCAACCTCCTCGTCCTGGTCAGGTGGCCGGTAGCAGACACCCACCACAGTGTCTCCCACATTAGCCTGCCCTCTAATCCTTACCCACAAGCTCTCAACTCGCTCATCCTCGACTCCCAGGTTGAGCTCCATGCATTCCAGTTGCTCTCTCACATAAAGAGCAACTCCACCACCTCGCCTTCCCAGCCTGTCCTTCCTAAAGAGCACATAGCCTTCCATGGCAGCGCTCCAGTCGTGTGAGCTATCCCACCACGTCTCTGTGATTCCGATGAGATCATGACGCTGGGACCGCACATTTTAGTAACAGTTTGTGTTTATATGGCATGTTACATATCCAAGTGCTTTAAATATAGCTTTACCCAGGTGAGAAAATACAACCAACCTTGGAGTGCAGCAGCTAGTTGACAGTGAGTTATAGCTTGAGAAGGAAACTAACTGGTTGCTTAATGCTGTCAAGGCCAGTATATTAAAACTTGCCTATGTCAGAGGAAAAGAGTTATGTGAGCCACTGGCATCCAGGATCTCCCAGTGATTATCATTCCCTTCATTCTGTTTCCTCTTCCCCTTCCTAGGCATTCTCAGCAGTCTCACTCTGCAGGTCATTTTGGCAGGCCTTGGAGATTTTCAAAAGGTTTTCAAAATTTCCATACGAATAAATTTTAAAAAAAAAACACAACAACTACTACAACAACAAAAATCTCCCCCTGCCTTTCATGTCTTTTCTTAAGCAGTTAAAACTTTTGGAGAGAGAGAAAATTCAGCCCTGCAAAATATAAAAATACTTGTCCGAATGTGCTTAGTCCAGTGCAAGCCTTATTACATACAAATGGTTGCAAATTACTTTCCTGCCGCAGTATGATGTGCCACCTTCCTGAGTATAGGCTCTTCCCCAGATCATTTGAATTAGGGAGAACGACGTTAGACATTTATGCCACAGATCCTGGGATGTGCGGGCTCTAGCAACTCTTGTTGACAGTTTTCTGGTTTATGCTGATCTGGGCTTTGTGTCAAATGAGAATGAGAACAAAAGCATCTGAACGGCTGAAACACTTGGAAGGGGAACATGTGAATTCTAGGCCTTGCTTCAAGGACTTTTTCCTGACAACGTGGCACACTTATTTGCTAAAGTAGCTCTCAGAGCATCGAAAGTGCTCAGGTAAGCATCCTAACAACCTGACTTCAGTCACATTAGTTCTGATGCAATGAGTTTGATGCCTGGAGCAGTTTCTTGGAGGAAAACAGTGGCTGGGGAAAGATCTCTAGGAATACATCAAAAACAGCCTGTAAAAGCAGCAAGTCAGGCTGGAGAAGATGAGGGTAGAAAAGGAAGTGGAAGGAATCTGAGCTGGTTCTGGTAAACTTTGATACCAGAAGGCACAGGGAGCTACAAAAAACTCAGGGCAGGAGATCATGTATGGGTTTGTGCACTGGATTAATGTAGAGCAGAGGTGCCCAGGGGTTTGAGACAGGGCTATACTTGTTATCGTCTGTCACCTGGTTAACGTGCATGACCACAGCACTTGCTTAAAGAACAGCCAATGACAGAAACGACAGTGACAAGTCACAGTCTGAAAGCCAAGGCTGTTCCTACACTGGAGCCTGCATGGGGATGGGAAGGGCAACAGGAGGAACCCAGCCTGCCCGGAAGGGCTGGGTCTGTGAGTGAACATGACTGCTGAAAGGAAATATTTACAAAAGCACGGTAGGTGCTCAATTGCTCTCTCACCAGTTTTAGCCTCCCAGGAGGCCACGATCTTACTTGCTTTGAAGGAACCAGCAGCTTCCTCTATGAGGAGTTTGCCTTAATGCTTCTATTAACTTTGAGAGCAGAAAGCCCTCCCTTTTCCTGGGTCTACTTACACTCTCATGCCTATCATTGTGGACAACCTGTACTACAGGCAAGCAGTGGGCAGACAGGGACACAAGGTGGCTCTGGGCAATCTGCCGTGCCCCTTGCAGGCCTCCCTGGAAAGGCTCTTCCCGCAGGCCAAGCATAGAGGAGCGGCGGCACCTCGCGGCCCAGGGAGAGAGAGCAAGAGCATCGGAAACCTGCTTGAGAGACAAGTGCGGCGACAGGAGTACACGAGTCACAAACTACATCACCATGTATCCTCCTGGCCTCTGCGAAACTGGCCCCCCAGGCTGATACTCATCTGAGAAACAGCAGCCTTGGGAAGTGATTTCAGGTCCTGGGCACAAGGAATATTTATGCTCGGCCTGGGCTCCAGAGGCATCGAGCAAGCTCTGTATCAATACAGCAGCAAGTAGCACCGCTTCTCAAAGGAACGCAAGTGTATCTTCTTCAGCATCTGTCAGCTCTAGTGTTCTAACTGCAAAGCCCATACACATTTTGGCACATGCTTTCACAGGAGCTTGTGAGGGCCAAAAGCAGAAACAGGCTCTAAAAGGGAAAGACTCAGATTTGAGGGGAACAGGTCTCTCTGAATATCTATTGCCCACCCCAATGCAGAGCCTGCTTAAGAAATCCCCTTCATTTCTGACTGCCAAAATCCACAAGGAGCACCACATTAACCTGCACCACGGAGAGTCTACCAGACTCTACTAGCATATGTGAGAATATACTTGCCCGTTCCAGTGCTCAGGAGCAATAAAAGTAGATTTTCCCTTTCTGTCTGCAAGGCCCTGCACTAAAACAAAGGATAACTGGGGCTTTTTGTTCTCTCTGTCACTTGTGACCTTGGAGACTAAGGGATTTAATCCTCAAAGGGCCCTAATCCTCAAAGGGACTTCTTCCAGACAGCCAGGTAGGAATCACTGTGCTGAAGTTGGCTGTCAAGCTACTTCAAAGGGATGAGGAATTAGTCTATCTATAGCGTTGCCTGCTGGTTAAATTAAGGATTTACCTACATTACGATTAAAATAAAGGCACAGCAGGCCTTCATTACCAGGTGAATGAAGCACAGGAGAAAACTAGATCATGTACCCATGTGCTAGCCAATCTCAGATGCCAGTGACAGCAGTTCTGCTGCAGCCCAGACCGAGCTCCCTTTGTTCTTGGCCAGGGCATCAACAAAATGCGCCATAGGGACAGCTGGGCACAGATCCAGGCAGCTTGTTCTCTACATTGCCATGCACGGGCCAGCATTTTTACCCTGAACTCCCCTGAAATCCTTTGGTTTTCATTATAAATCACACATGCTTTCAGTAAACAAACAACAAAGCTGGGAAGCCTCGCTTTTATTAACTGCAAGGCGCTCAGTGACAAGCTGATAAAAAGCTGGCCGTGTATCATGCACATGTGAGCAAAGAGTTAATCGCAGCAAGGCTTGCAGAAAACCCACAGGTTTATTTTATAGCGAGAGTGCATAAAGCCACAAATCTGTTGATATGTTGACCTGGCATGTCAGGACTAAAGCTTGTTTGTGAGGCATCAGAACTACTACTAAAAAAATCCTTCCATAACCCAGTTTGGTGAAATTGAAGCTGCAGCTCCCTTAACAAACAGGAATACACATAGAACTCAATTAAAAAGCAGACCATGACACTTGAATGTGGGTGTATCCACCTACATCATGTTACTCCATCCCATTCCCAGGCTTTCCAGCCTAGACTTCACCTAGTCAGTTGGGACTCTTAGCTGGGAATCCCTGATCAGAAGGCTCAACTGATTGGCAACTCATCCTTCCAAGTTGAGGCTGTGTGTGGACAAGATATGATGAGAAGAGACAGAATAATAAGAGCAGCTAAATTTCTAAACAGGCATTACAGCCAATCAACAAGTACAGCTTTCATCTCTCTGGGGATGTAACTCCTGACTAATTCCACACCTAACTTTAACCTAAGGGTGACCTTCAGTCATCCTTCTTCCGAAGGATTCTTACCTACTTAGCTATTCCTCACACAGAAGTTGATTCCTTTCTTTGATCTGCTTTATCCTTCCAAGGACCTTCCGAGTCCTACTTTAACTTTTTTTTTTTTTTTTTATATGTAATGACAAAAAACACACAGTATTCAAGATATGGGCAAGCCATTTATTTGTACATTGGAATAATGACTGTTTTCTTGTTTAGTCTATATTATTTTCCTAACAATTTCTAAAACTCATAGTCTGCTTTTCACTGCTATTACATACTACTAACTGATAGATGTCTTTATAGATTACCTCTGTCAGTAAAATTTAAATCCATCAGTAAAAATACAAGCTTTGATATGTGATATTACCACAGATTTACTATTATGTACCTCTCAACATTGCTAGTGGAAGTGGTCTTGATGCTAGAGATGGGCAGGACAGCTGTAAAACCAAATAATGTATTTCTCTGTCCTCCAAAATTTCTAGCAATGTAAAGCCGTTAAACCAGAACCATATCCTTAAAATATACCTAGAATCAGAAATAAGGAAAAAGAAATATGTACCAGGGCAAGGAAGATGAGAAACAACTCACAAAGAATCTTTCAGGCAAATTAATGAGTGGTAATTATTTTCTAGCTAATTGATGCAACAGGTTAATACATAATAAATAGAGTGGTTTTGCGCCACTTGACATACCTCATTATTGCTCTTATAACACTGTCCTTTAGGATAATTAGTCATGCTGGATGTACTGCATTGTAACTAGACTCGCTTGAAACAGATAAGCATGTCTTAGAAGAGTATTGATTGAAAATATAATTAAAAATCTCCCTTTCCCACAGAGGCACTGGAAAGGCTAGGTAACTAACGTGCACTCAAGGTTTAAAAGTATTAAGACCTTGAAATCACCAAGTATTACAAAATCTCTCCAAATTCAAATGGCCTTGGAGTCATATACGCATTGTATATGGACCACCCTACAGGAAACAGCACAGAACTTGAGGGAAACGTGTAGCGAACAGGACAAAAATCAGACCCAAATAAATAAACTGGGCTTCCAGTGAAGGGCTCCTTTTGGACAGGTTGGCAAATGCAAGAGTCATGTATCACTATCCATCTTTTTCCCCACTCCTCAACCCTCCTGGCAGAGCCATGCAATAGCTAAAGCTAGTAGTTATTGAGGCCTACCCAAAAAATAGCAGAAGAACAAAAAAAATCAGAATTTTGTCAAGGAATGTCTTGTCAAATAATCCTCAGCAGGTCCTGCTCAATTTACAAGATTATCCTGCTACAGAAATACTGGGCTGGCCTTGACAGCTCAGAAAACTAAGAGGATGACGAATCTTATCTTTCACAAGCACAGACATAAATCACACAGCACTGCCGAGCGGCTATTTGAAAACACAGAAGACGTGCAAGTGCAGAAGAAGGCACTTAACAGAACATAGCCACGCATAAACGTGGTGAAGAGCTGTCCCCAAGAGCAGATCACAACAAAGATCTTGGGAACTGATCAACCATATGTCTATGTGATAAATTTGGGCATGAGGCGGGCAGGAGGCTTCCCTGCCTGTGTATATTCCATTCATCTGGCACATAACTTTGGACGAGTGTAATTCATATTGCACAAATTCATTATAATGTACCCCATAATCATTTTACACTAAAAGGACTATAGAAACCTATTTATTTCAAATTCCAGTTACTCTAAGAAGTATATTTCCTTTATATATACACACACCTGAATATAAATTACATGGTTTCTTAGCTTTTCCTGTTTAACCAAATTGTGAATTGTTTCATGACATTTTTTCTGCAATGCTTTCATATTAAGTAGGCTACTAAAATGTTTTAAATAAGTACTAGATAATTAAACTAAAAATATGCTCATTTAATAATTTTTATTCAATTTTGATAATCAAATTATACTAAAAATCAGCCCATTTTAAAGAAAATGATGTTTCAAGTACAAGTCTGAGTGCACCACACACCCTTAATGAAAGACAAGCATGGTGCAGGGTATGTACTGGAACAGTCATTAGTAAAAAGTATTATATACATGAAGGCAACGCAGGTCCCAGAATTTTCTTTTTAGGGTGACTATTATAGTCATATTCACTGTCTCTGCCCTTTTGTGATATCTAATTCCTCCATAGCACGGAATATTTTCTGGAAAGTCAAGAGAAGGTATTGAGACATGTCCTGTTCTACTCTAATCTGGTTAAGCTTTCTCTTTCAGCGTGGGCAATGCAATTCCGAATCCTTTAGGCAACGGATCCTGCGTTTCCCACACCCCATCCTGACATTGGGAATATGAGGTTGTTAAGTATTTACCAGATCAGAGCCTAAATTAGAACAGACAAATGGGGTTTACTTTGTAAGTTACCTCTAGTGGTCTTTCATTCTTCATTTCTTGCTTCCACATACTTCTTGAATATCCAGTGTAAGATGTTTATAGCAAGTTTTTCTAAACAAGAATTTGCCGTAATGAAAATACTTATGGACTAACTACCATTTTTTCTGCCCAACACAAACACTCATACAAAAGTGTTTCTACATTTAATTTTTGAGACATGTAGATATTTTGGGGTGCGACATACTGTATACACAGGATATACTGCAAAGTTACCAAAACATTAAAAGAAGTTGGGGTTCAGAGAGAAACCTCCAAATAAACAGTATTGCCAACTCGTATTTCTTCTATAATATTTGTACTTATTCATATATTTTCCTTCTCTACTATAGAAAGAACACATATCAAGTTCAGCACCATGGCCTTGTTTAAGGCTACCTATTCACAAGAAAATGCTTTTCAAAATCAAGTCAAAAACATAATCGGCTATGATGGAGCAAAATAAAAATGTGGCCAATTTTAAATGACGTATTAACAGTGATTTGTTAATCCAATCTGAACTCTAGCACAGGTAGATAAATCATTTTCTTGTACAGACTAATGTGATAAAACTGCTTAAGTTCACGGTGTTGTCCAAAATCTCTCTCCCCTTAACAAAGTCCACAGACTTATCCAATGCAGAATCCTACAACCTCATGAAAAGGAAATATTTAAAGATAACCTGGAGTCAATTACTGCAGCAAACTACCTACCTGCTAATAGAAGCTGATAGGTGATAAAAGAATTTCACTTATAAACTTTGCATAGCAATGGAAAGGAAACATAAAGTTAATTATTAGAGAGCAGTAGATCAGAAGATACCATATTGGGAGTGTATATTTAGCAGAGAAATATAAAATGATAAATTATTATTACTCATCTCAGCAGCAACTGCCTGTGTGCAACTATTATTTATTTTTTATCATAACCCAAGGCCCAGATTGATAAAACACAAGGACTGAAAACAGATCCTTGTTTTTAGTGTTGATTATACAAATATTTATAGATCATTGAGTTAATTACATCAAAACGGGATAAAAAATGACATAAATACACATACACACCAGTTTTAAATTAACATGCTAAAATAGCCTGAATATATGCTTTACATAGCCCCACGAACATCAACTATGATTTTTGGTTTTTACAACAATTACTTTTTCACACAATAAAGATATTTTCTGTTGTTATTATAATAAAGACTTCATAGAAAGAAATAGTTTCTGCAATAGGTAGATTTCACAGTAAATGGGAGATTTCGCTTCAAATTCAGTGAAGCATTTGGGTATGTTAATTTACACTGAGTTCCATTTAAGTGCTTAAAGATATTCAGAATTAAGAGGCAAAATTCCAAGCACCATTTAATTACTCAGGAGCTGAAAACTGAGCACATGCTTAAATGCTCTTTTTTGCTAACATTAAGTGGCTTTATAGTATTCAAATTCTCTTTTAGAAATATAGGAAAAGATTTGATTGGTATTTTATACCTGACTTTCCTACCATATCTTAAGACTCATGCCTATTAGAGACGCACCACATAAAAAGCAAGCTGCGGGTGCAATGTCATGTTGACATTCAACAGAGGAAATGTATGTAAAAGGATCACTACTGACAGAACAAAGTTGTCAAAAATCTGTGACATAAATCCTCAAACCATAAAAAGAAATCATTTCTGAAAATACTTGATATGAAGTAATTCCTGCAGAATAGGTATAATAATTATGGACGCTACCTTTTGTAGCGTTCCTTCCATTGCACTTATATGGCTTTTAAAATGATTATGAATATAAACGTTCTCGGTCTTTAATCAAAGCGGAACCTTCAAACTGGAGGGAAACACCCTTTTAACTCTACTTGCTAAATTTGAAAGGAAAGCTTTCCTTTGGGATACAGACATATACAAAGGGGAAGGAGAAAAACAAGAAAATAATTGTCTTATTTCTTTTTCATTTGCTCCTTATTTCCTATCCTGCTGTTATCACTTCCCCCAGGTTTTTCTCCTACTGAAGTCACTTCTTCCATCTGCTTTCTCGCAGAGTTCACTTTCTCCAACAAGAGGAAGATGTGTTCTGCAAACTCCCGGATGGCTCCACAGCCGCCGTTGCTTTTACAAATGTAGCCCGCAGCCTTCTGAGCAACTGTACAAGCATCAGCAGGGACGCCACTCAGGCCTGCATTTTTTAGGCACTCCACATCAGACTCTTCGTTACCTGTTGAGAAAGATGACACACACGCAAATATCACATAGGGGATAAACTCTGCAAAACTCACTTTTTCCTTACACACACTAATCTATTTCTAAGAACTGTATTCTTGCAGCAACTTTCATCTGAGAAGCTCAACAGCACTTTGTGTATGTGAGTCAGTTCTTAAAAAACCTCCATGATATATGGCAATACTAATCACACTTTACACAAACAATAAGCAAAAGGATAGCACTTTTAGGACTGGTAAAACTGTTTAAGCAACTGATTAAGCATTTGCACAATTACCTACCTAAGCTGCTATGGAAATGTAGTTTGTACAGGGCTACATAGCTTTAACACTTTAGCTTCCATTTCATAATTTATGTAATATTCACTTGGAACTAAATTGAAATAATTTCAAACTTGTAAACTTCAGCTTGTATGTGTATGCAACAATATCAAAGGCTTAACAGCTAAGACTTATGAAATTAGATTTTCATTCATTAATGTATTTAATATTTAGCTTGCACCTCAGCAGAACTTAAAATGTGTATTTACTTTTAGTGATCGTATGCTGCAATTTGCACTTAAGTCTAGTTTATCTTCAAAGTACTTTGCCCTTTGTTGATACATAGTGTCATGAAGCTCACTATTTCTATATGAAATTTTAGTAAAAAAGAAAAGACACTGACCTAAGTAAGCCACTTCTTTCCAGCTCAAAGCAATATCTTTTCGCCAGTCCTCTAGGACTTGTAATTTATTTGTTGCATTAACTTTTGCTATACATCCCAGCTGCATGGCAGACAGTGTTTTCAAGCAATCTCTTTCAGAGATGAGTCGAACCTATTAAATTAAGACAAGTTAAAATAAATTCTACACACAAAGAATCAAGACATAGATTAATTTACAAGGAAAAGGAGAAATTTTGCTCATAGAGGCTCTCTTTGATATCTGAGATGTTGCACAACTGATTTCTTCATTCAAAAGTCGTAGCAAAAGTGATTAGGGTTCAAAAAAAAAGGCAAAAAGAAGCACATTACAGTCTTCAACTGCAACTTGTTAAGACAGAATGCATCATCAGTCTCTAGGCTTCCTTGAAGTTCACAGAAAAGGAAACTGTTTTCTTTTTTAATGAAATGAACTAAATTAAATATCGGATATCAGTATTGTTTTTTACAATAGGACTTTTAAGCATCAACAGAACATTAAATAATGTTCTGCACATTCACCTGAGGAATTTCATTCTGATTTTGAAATTTAAGAACACACCAGAAAAGAAATTAGTTATCCTGCTGCAGTTAACGTTATGTCCAGACCCATTTTCCCGCACCAAGTTTTAAGTCCAAGTTATGGACAAATGTATTCTCCCTAACTACTACTATCTGATAATGCATATTTGGCATATCCGATTTTAAATAACGGGACTCATGCACAAAGTGCAAGTGGAGTAGAAAGCCCAAGACATTTCTAATGAAAGATTGCAAGACACAGTAGCAATAGACACAGGTGCAAGGTTCCTCTCCTTTGCTTCCTAGAAAACAGAGCTGGAATCTCGAAAACCCATCTACTCCTTTCTATTGCCCCAAGGCAGCATCAGCTTTTTCAAGAACGTCTTGCCTAACCTGTTTTAAGAACTCCTACTATTGAGACTGCAAAATGTATCTAAACAGTCTCCTCAGGGCTTGGCTAAGTTTACTTTGTCCATACCTATCTTCACTTTTAAATAAAGCTCTCTGAAGACTGCCTGTATCAGTTAGTTCTTACCCGCTCTGAAAATTCTTCTGACTATATTGAAGGCAGCAGCACATACAGAAAACCGCAGGATGGCTAATATAACCTAAAAGTTACTAGATCCTCAGTTTAGCAGAATCCAGTACGAATAATTCAGGAAAGCAACCATTAATAATCTGTGTTGTTCCAGTTTGCCTTGAATTCTTGAAGTTTCAGAGAGTATACATTGTAGTTAATGCAACTACATGGACAAAAGCAACTGGTGTTTGATTTTCCCACTTTGCCACCATCATGGGTAATCTAGGATTAACTAATGAATTTCCCTGTGTACCCCTTCCTCTTCCATAACTAAGACATAACAACATATCCCTCCTTGGCAGAACTACTGCAAAACCATGTTCATAGTTTCTGTGACATGCAGATGTCACAGTAAACAAAAACATATAATTAATGTGCATCTAAAACACCACACAAAATGACTGAGGATAGCAAAACACTTCTTCCGATTTTTCCAGGACAGGAAGAGACAAAAAATGCCATGATCGTAATGATTGAGAGCAAGAACTTTATGGAAAAGCATAAATTTCCTTGAGAGAATCCGGGCATTTGCCCCAGCCCTGTACTGACACCATCACTTTGCTCTCAAGTACTCTGAAGGAACTTCAAGTGCTGTAGATTTCAGAAACTTTTAATGTTCGGTTTACATCAGAAACAAAGCTCGAGCATTTCAGAATAATGCTTACCTGAATTCCTCTCTTCTTTAAGAGTTCAATCCCAACAATATCTCTATAATCATAAGAGACCATTTCCTTCTGATCTTCTGTCACATAAATGCGACCATTTGTCAGGCATCCATCGATACTGCAAACCAAGAGCTTCACCTCTTTTAATGGCTCTTTACCAAAATATCCAAAGCTAGACAAAGAAGTTATCTTTTCAGGACGGAAGCTTTTGCACAGTCAAAAAATAAACAAATTCTTTTGTGTGAAGATCACAGTTCTAACACCTTTGAAATTGTGTTAAGAAAAGAAAATTCTTTTTAGAAGAGTCTTTTCTCATCTTCATTCATCAATTATATTCTCCCCCATCAAAGAAGAAAAATCCAAGGCAACTTGGATATGCTTTCTCTTTAAAAAACAGGAAGAGACTTATTTCCTTAGGATAAAATGTTATGTTCTACAGCACCAGTAACATGTATCAGTAAACATGGAAGTCCAAGACAGCACAGACAAAAAAGGCTATAGCTGATACTAATATCTCTGGGATATAGTGGGAGTTACAATCTCCTTTTGCCCTAGGTTGAAATCTTAAAAATGAAATAGCAAAGGTAATTCATCAGATTTCAACAGAGGAAAAAATGATGGATCCTTACTTTAAGTTATAATCTCAAAACTAAACAAACATTATGAATTCATAGGATCATAATTCGAAACAGTGAGCGATACAGAAGTCGTAAGGGAACCAAAAGTGTTTTTACCTCAGCACTCTTTGCTCCGCAATCGGCCAGTCAATGTCTATATCAATATCGACGCTGTGCTCTGCACGCATTTCATAGTAGGCCATTTTACCACCCTAAATGAAAAATAACATATTAACATTTTCCATTTGGACTAATACAACCATAAAACTGTACCAAGGAGCAAGCAATAAAGCCTAGAGACCCATTTATGCAGCAGTCATAGTGGCTTAAAAACAACTGAACCACCAACAATGACATTTTGCCAATTACACAGAATTTTAAGTAACTCTACATGGGCAAAACAATTAATAAATATCTTCAGTTTACAACTGCACAAAGTGTGCTATAAGGATGTTATGCCTTCTAGTCAATAGATCATAGTGATTTGACTAGGTTTTTTTATCTAATACAGTAAAATAGTAACACATTTGGCATTGACTCAGAAGTACACTTTTTTTTTTTGTTACCTACACAGACTTCATATCAACCAGAAACACATCCACTAAATCCTAATTTAATTACAACAGAAGAGAACCAACAAAAAGAGAGAGAGAGAGAGAGAGAGAGAGAGAGAGAGAAAAGAATGATCATCAAAAATTTAGCACCTCAGTCTTCACAGAATGTACAAAACAATGAAGCTCAGTGCTTTAAGTCCACACAGCACCTGCTGGCACTACATGGATCTACCCAAATTATAGAGACCTAAGTTAGTAACTAGTGAGTTATTTTCAAAAGACAAGAGCCTTATATTCTTGCCATACCTCATAAAGTACTTCCAGTAGAAATATGGAAATACTGGTGTTAGACTTTTGTGTAGTTCTGGTGACAAACGTTGGAAATAATTTGTGATGGAAAGCCTGTCTTACATGAGAAAAATTAAGGGGCTATGCGAGTGGACAAATAAAAGCTGAAGTAAATACACTTGTTCTGTATTACCTCACTGGTAATGCACTACATGAGGTAGTGGGAAAAGACCCTTTTTAAATTACAGTACAAAACTGGTACAAGACCAAAGGTTTAAACTGGCCATGAATAAGCCAACTGATGTGAATCTCAATACCATATCCTTTTTGGCTTCTATCCAGACATACAAATATTATTTGTATGAATATATTTCCTGTGGAGGAAGCTATTACCAGAACTGCCCTACCTACAGTGGGCAATGTTCAATCACACTGAAGTTAACCATCCTGAGGTCAGGGTGCTGGTACTAGACACTGCCAGAAGAGAGACATTACTGAATCCAGGACCTCCACGTCAGAAGTGCAAGAAGCATTATTCTAGAAAGCCATAAAGGACAAAAAGACTAACCTGCAAGTAGCCTTTCTCAATCAAATGCCTCTTAGCAAAGTAAAATGAGCCATTTTCATACAGCTCTCCAGGCCAATCTTGTCGCCGGTATCGTTTCGCTGGGTTTAGGTTTTGGGGCTCTGTCATTTTGTTTTCTGTTATAGCAAAGAAAAACAACAAAATAAGTTTTCCAGAAATCCTTCTTCGAAGACACTTCGTAACTTTTTTTTTTTTAATATAACAGAAAGCTATTTAAAGAATTAAGGAATAATTCAGATGCTCACTTCTTTCACTGCTGTTTCTCATAGCTTAGCTTTACAAAGAATCACTGAACTGTGTGTTCTTTGTTATAACTGGTAATAACAAATTGGGGGACTGCCCTACATTTCTAGCAGAGGAAAAACAATGTTTTTCATTCCAATTTGAAAACAAAAATTCTTGAGAGGCCCTCAGCTCCATAGTTGGTTAATAAATTTTCTTCTGGAGAGTTCTTGCCTGTGTGAAGGAAACATCAGACTTTCCATGTTCTATGTATCTGCCAGCACACTACAGGAAGGGTTAAACTTAAACACGCACACAATTATCTACCTACACCTAAAAACAAAGATGCCCTAAATAAACTCTGAAAGCTGAGGGAACCAGCCTGAAATCTGGTAGGTATAAAGGCATTATGAGAAGCAGTTTTGCCTATGGAAACACATCATCACTTCCTACTTGAAAAGTAGCCATATTAGCCATTCTCAACTGGTTTAATCAGTGTCCATAAATAAACAAAACACAGACCTTGAAGAAGTAATAGTTGTAGTGAATCAAGCAGAAACAAAGCCAAGGACCAGAGACACCTATGCTTAGGTCACTCAAATTCGTCCACAAAACAGCTAAAATGCACCAGCTCTCATGATACGATGACCCACAAAAAAAATGGTGGGAATTCTCAAATACACCAAACATCCTGATGCTTTCATATACACACATTTTACATTTAATAACTACATTACAGCTTTGTGTTCCAGGAAGTATGCAGCCAACCACAGAGACACTGTTCTCCTTCAGGGTGCACATATATTAATCCGCTAAGGAGAAGGAACAATAAAAATACACGTAAAAAGATACAAAATACTTGTAACATACTTTAAAACTGCCTGAAAAGAGTCCGACACTGCATTCTACTTTTGTAATTGCTGTTACCTGAAACACCACATTCCTGTTAGCATCACAAGATGTTAAATGGACTTAGTCCTGGATGCCTAAAACGTAATTCACAGAATCCTAACTTTCAGCCATGATTTTAATGTTCCTCTTCTAAGTTACATACAAATTGCATAACATTATTTTTCCTCTTTTCAGAAACAATTAGGATGTTCAAATTGTCTATTCAAAAACCTAACTTTCATTCCATCTCTAGTACCATGCTTCAATTATATTTCACATACTCTTCTATAACACAGTGTGATATAAACCAGTAAAAAAAAAAATTCTGCTTTAGCCACAGAAATTAAAAAAAAGTGTGGGGAGGAGATCTTTGTACAAGAATGCCAGGTAGTTCTGCAACTACAATAATGCACAATCTTTAATTACTAGCGAAGAGTTCAGTCTTTATTCATCTTGGCAACTGTAGTTGAGAAGCACACTTTGCAATGAGAAATAGGCACATTTCTTCATATGAGCCAATTAACATGAGCTCAGAATTAATGATTCAAAGGCAGTTTGCAAACTGACATAAGTCCACAGTCTAATTAACATGCTGAAATAAACCCTAAGCCTTCAGGCTATGAGATTGCAATCCCACCTTCACTTAGACTTTACACTAGCCTTTCACTAGCCAGAGCAAAGAAAGAACAAAATACTTTCCTAATTAAGACCTCAGGGTCATGTTAGTATACACCTGAATACCTGCCAAGCAGAAGTTAACACATACAGTTTGGGAAATTTTTGTTTTGAGCCTGGGCATGCTAATAATGTTTGCACTTTCAGCATCTCATCACTTCTGCAAAACAATGAGCAACAACTATACATAAACTTGATATATAAATGATGATCATATAAAACCATATAAAGAAATTTCCAAGTGATCTCATTACTTGGACTTAAGTCTGTGCCTCTGGTACCACTTCCTACTGTACCACAACATTTTTATTGAGTATAATTGTAACAAGAGAAAACAAACAAACAAACAAACAAACATTACCTCCTTTTTTCACCTCGCTCCATCTAAACTGATGCCTTCTTACAACAGAGAAGACGGAATCAAAGCCCTCCTTCTGGATCAGATCTGCCACTTTTATAAGGTCACTGGGATGTAAACAGGGAGATGTTGCTTGAATATTTCCTACAACATCAACCTCTAAAGAAAAACAAACATTTATGAAACAGTGATTTTTTAATATGCACGATTTCAGAGTGTGGCATGAGCAAATGCCACGTAAAAAAGAGAACATTACTAGCTTCTATTTGGTATAGGCTTTACTTTCCTTTTTTTTTCCCAAATAAAATAAACACATCATCCTTCTAGTCTTTAATAAAATACAAGAACTCAGCACATTTCCCTACTGAAACTTAATGAATAATGCTCATGTACCATGATGATGATTCAGAAACTCTCTGATAGTTTCTAGAGAAGTAGAGGAGTCTTGAGACACTTCACGGCTTCTGCGATGAACTTGAGCCCCAAACTGCTTAGCAACCTTCTCAATTTCATCGTGGTCTGTAGAAACCCACACACTGTTGGCAGAAAGTGACAGAGATGAATGAGCATAAAAGAACAACAACTTATTTTGCCTTGAATCCTATTAAAATAAGACATAATGGTTACAGAAGCAGGAGGTTGCTAACACAACATTACTAACTTGCCTGTCATAGTGTGCTAAACTGAACAATGCCCTGTTTCATCCATGGACTAAATTTGGAAAGAAAGAAAGGGGAACTAGTTATTAAACTGTTCCTGTTGATACAAGGATGAACCACTTTTAGAAATGAAGAACAAATTTGCTAGATCATAAAATGTCAAGCCTGAGCTGCACTTCGATTTAAGCCAGTATGGCACCTGATCTAGCATGCAGGTAGGTACCTTGAGTAACATGGGAGTCAGAAATGTTACCATAAATACGCAACCCCAGCATGCTACAGTCCGCTAGGCACAACGGGTGGAAGGGCACATTCAAAAAAGAGTCACTTAAGAATTCAGAAACAACCCTGACAACAGACAAAACTGCTATTCAGTTACAGAACTAGCTTTTTCTTCAAGGAACATGAAACATATTAGTTAGGTTCCATCCAAACTTCCAGCAAGAGCTTTTTAAGATGCAACCGCAGATAATTTGGTGAGGGAAAAATAAAAAAAAAGTTTTCACAATGGCAAAGCAAGATCATTTTTGTTTCGTTACGATAAACATTTATAAAGGAAAACGGCCAAATCTGGCTCTTAGGAGGTGACAACACCCACATTACTGCTGCCACCAGTCTCAGAAGCAGGACAGCAGAGAGCCACGTCAAGTCACACCCATGTAAACAAGCGCCAAAGCAAGAAGCACTCTCCTTATGCTTCGGGCTGCCTGGTTCAAACATACCCACCCGTTTGACCAACAACAGCTGGGCTGGGTAACGTCTACACCGACGCGGTTCTAAAGGCATTTTTTGACTCCGAGGGGTGCACCCCTCCCTCTATAAAATCAGAAGGCGCCTCACTAGGGGGTTTATACGCACGCATGTACACAGGCACACGCATATATACGAAAGACCCCGAAGCGCCCAAACGCTTCCCCGGCCCTCAGGCTTCCCCCGCCCGCCATGGAGCCCCCCTCGGCCCGCAACGCCCATGCGCACACGAGCGGCGGGGGCGACGGCGGAGCTATGCGCATGCGCACCTGTCGAACACGCCGGCGTCGAGGGCGGCGCGCAGCACCCAGCCGATGAGCGGCACCCCGGCCAGCAGCTTGATGTTCTTCAGCGGGATCCCCTTGCTGCCGCCGCGGGCCAACACCAGCGCGGCCAGGTGGCCCCGCGGCCGCGCGTCGCCCGGCGGCAGCGCGCGGGAGCCCCCGACCTCGGCCTCCATGTTGCCGCGACCGGCTCCTCGCCGCTCCCCACGCCCCGGGGAGCGGCGCTGCCGGCCGCCCGGCGCGCCGGGCATGCTGGGAACTGTAGTCTGCCACGGGGGTGTGGTGGTGTCACCGCGCATGCGCGGAGCTGTTGGGAGCGGGAACGGCCGTTGGGAGAGCCGGGGCGTGTTGGGCCGGCTGGGCACCTCGGTGGGGTTGTGACGGGGACAGTGGGCATGAGACATAGAGTCACCGCACGTTTTCCTCAGATAACGTTTTCCAAGGTGCCGCTGCTTGTGTACCTACCTGCGCACAGGTGTAGCGGCATCTCCTACCTTATATCCAAGGTGGCTTTCGGTGCTGCTCAACAGCACATAGCCCGGTGTGTTGCTGGGCATGCGCTTTCGCATCATGTCTAGGAAGCTGCATAAACCAGATGCTGTTTTCCTTCAACTCCTTCAGTATAAATCCTCACTCTTTATGCGTTTGGCCTGTGTCGTTTCCTTCTGCGTGATGAGTCCCGGCAGAGGGCAGAGTAATCACACGAGGGGGAATTTTCTTCCCATCATCGCTTCTATTTTCCATTTGCTGAAGGCATATGAAAACACCCTATCTTAAGTTCTATGAGCGAAGCCATGGAAGGTGGGATGGCTGCAATAAAGTATTACACTACCAATATAAGGCTGTACAGGAGTGTGATGTTTAGTGCTCATAAGAAAATGAAAAATAGAGGGTGGCGAAGCACGTCAGCTCAGTCTTGAACACTGACATGCTCACTCCATAATGGAAATGTTTCACGCCCAGTTCAGTGCAGTTTTCATTTTTTTTTTTTTTTTTTTTTAGGTGTGTGGCAGGCTGGAAGGAGGGTCTCTAGGAGAGTCTGAAGCAAAGTGCTTTTAGTGGTGACTTCTTCACCTGATGCAACCAGTGTTACTACACCCTACCTATCAGTTCTTTTAGGACTATATATAAGAAAAACAAATATGTCAAATTCTAGCCTAACTTCTTAGTAAAGACAACATTTACTTCTTTTGCAAACAAAAAAAAACCTAAATCTTTTTTGTGTCACGGAAAGATGCAAGTACATTTGGGGTCAGTTTTATGGACTAACCTTTATTTTAAATCATATGAGTTTGTAATGATCTTTGAGATAGTTCTTTAAAGAAGCCATAAACAGGACTTTATTATATAGAGAGTCTGGTGGATGTACTATTATGTAACGTGTGCATTAATTCCTAAATCACATTTCTTACTGCATTGTCTTTTCCATACATTTTGAAACATGAATTTTCATTTTGGAAGGTATTATGATAAAGTTACTCATGTTGCAAAGAGAATGTACAAAGATTTATCAACTGAAGAATAAGAAAAATATATACTCTAGTAAATCTCTTTCTAAGTGACTTAGGTAATTGTTACACTATCCAATATTCCTGCCTGCTAAGTGAGAATGTGTTAAAAACATTGTGTTTCTGTATTTTGGTTCATCACATTATGGAAATTGGACGATTTATCAATAGTAATAATATAATAATTTTTTTAAAAAATAGATCATCTACAAAATTAACTTCAGTATCTCAAAGTCCAGGGGTATCCTAAATCGGGAGCTGAGTCTAGATTCCACTTTCATTTACTGATAAGAGAAACTGCATTGGAAGATCTGGCAAACATCATTGATCTTTCTAGATGAGGTTCCTCTAGTACAATTTTCTTTACAAGACCATACTTAATGTAAAACCTTTTGCATTCACTTTTCCCTTTGCACCAGGAGCGAATGTACTTAAATACCTTCTGACCTGTTTCCTCTGTATTATATTGGCATCTTGCTCCTGAAAGAACTGCTGGTAACATTTCCTGATAAGATAGAACATTTGCTATTCTTAATAACAGAACAAAACAAAGTAAGGATTTTATTTTGTTATCAACATAAAACTTCTCATTTCTTTGGAGAGTTTCATGCAGTCATGAGGTGGCCTAAAGGTGCAGATTTCCCCATGCGGAGGAAAGAGTTTCAGCTCTCCGTCATCACTAAGTAGCAGCCTTCACGTTCCCACGTTAAATGCCGTGGTCACAGCCTTGTGACTGTACAACCTGCCTGTCCCATGTCATGTCATGACCAACCATCTCTGAACAAACAAGGCCAAATGTGCTCATTTCAAGGAAATACTGATATATTAGAAAAATTAGTGGGAAAAGATCTCTATTAAAAACATGTTCCATGCTGCATGATTCCATTGGGGATAATAAAACTTGTGAATTTCCTTTCTGGCCACAGTTCAGTTGCTGTAAAGTATCACATTGTAGTTTCTCTCAAGAAAGTCTATTCATTCATGTTTGTATACAGGGGTATGAACAATGTATACAGGGAGATGAACAAAATCTGAGGTATCAGGCAGATCTGTGCTCAGGTATTACTGTAATCACCATTAAAAAAAACAGTAATCATATGCTAACAAGGACCGCACTTTGGAATTAACACATATTAGCCCCCTGCATGTGTGGGGCAGTATTTGAGTATGCACTATGTTATTAGTAACTGTTATTGATGCGTATCAGCTGTGGCAGAGATGAAACCTGAGTCCTAACGACAGCTGGGGCCTGATTTCAAACCGATGCCCTCTGAACTGCCAGTCAGGAGATCTACTCTGCTTTTTCTACCATTCATGCTAATTTTAACATTGCTCTCAGTCCTGAAGATAGGCAAAGTATACGGTAATCATTCCCTGAAGCTCACATGGGGGCTGCAGGAGAAGAGCCTTCTGATGGGCTGAGGGAAGCCTGACTCCTTGGAAACCAGTGGTAAAACCAGCATTGACCTAACAGGGGACAGAACAGGATTTTGTGTGTCTGAAGTGACTTCCATTTATGTGAAAGAAAAAAAACCCACGATCATTGCAGGCAGATCCAACTGCCTTTTCCTAGGACATACGTAATCATGAATGCTACGGATACATGTATGATACTGTCAGTGGCAGCATGTGGTGGAAGTCTATGATACCCAGCGTAATACTGAAATAGGTAAACTGGAAATTACTCTTTCTTTGCTCCTGTACAGCAATAGAGACATTCAGATATCCAGGTCTTACCTTTCCCTGCAATGAATCATGAAAGCTCCAGTGAAATCATTGGAGTTGCACTTGAATCAAATCACTATAAGTGAAATGAAAATTGGGCCTCAGAATGCCAAGACAATCACCTGTTCTTGTTATTCGAAACTTTATGCAGGTCCTGGGTTAATATTATGTGTCTGTCCATAAGAGTTAGATAAATAAGGGTTAAAACTTATTTTTTAAAAAGGTCAAGGAAGTGCCTGTGGGCCTGAGATTGCTGTAAGTCACCCCTGAAAAGCAGATGGAAAGAAGCATGATTACTTAGAGCTTACACTTGACTTGCTGTATTGCTCAGATGTTCTGCAGAGATGATGTGAAACAATCTGCTTTGCTGAAAGGTACTGAAATACACGGTTGTTTAATTCAGTGTCCAGGGATGGATTGTTTTCCCTTTGGCCATCTAATGAATACAGAAGAAATCAGAGAGAACTGAAATGTGTATATTTAAAAGGGATTTCAGACAGCTCAGCTGAAGTCTGTATTATTATTACTAACTCTATTACATTATTTGACAAATGTTGTTGACATTACATATCTGGCTATAAAATAATTATTAATTCTTGTAGCAACAACACTAATTTCACCTTTATTTTTCACTGTAAGAGAACCCAAATCACTCTGCAAAACAAATCCTTGATGCTGCAAATGTTTATGCAAAAATTATGCGTATACTTTATTTCCCATATCATGTTTACCAGCATTCATCCTACCTAAGTCATTAAATGAGACAATAAAACAGGGAGCCTGAATACCTCCATTTCTTGTATAGCCAAAGGAAGGATACCTTTAAGTAAGCTTCCAGGGGTTCCTGTGTCTGAAGGCAAAATCTTTGAATTATTCTCTAGATAGGTGATATTAAGCTTTGCAAAAAATAAAACAGGACACAAATCTTCAATGACAAGAAAAAAACCCATGTAAAATAGGGTGACTAGAGAAGGGGTGAGTCTCTCGTATCAGCAGCTTGATCCTGGAAAAAAAAAAAAAAAGGATTTTATTAGTGCTAGGGATCCTGCAACCCTCATTCTTTAACCTCATCTTTCCTGCATGCCAAGTTAGTGTGTCCTGTTAACACAGGCACGGCTGAGCCCCCGGCCACCACGCTGGCAAAGACCTTTAGGACCTTTCTTGGTAGTTTTTGATTTTTATTTTGTAGTGTTGCTTAGGTGTGATCCTCCCTAAAGTCTTCTGATATTAAGTTCCCTACTACTTAAAGGGTTTTGTACGCATGTGGTATCTTTTTCCAATGGTTAGTCGCTTTCAGTCTTCTGACTTAATCTTAGGTCTTGGTACAGAATGTCAGGAGATGTCACGGTTTGGCATTGTGGCGTTTTTTGAACTAATGCTTTTTCACACTTAGGACTGGCTGATTTTTTTTCCTAGCCTGCTGTTCTTGCATCTCCCTTCCACCAAGCAGGCTATGGGGGGCCGAAACAGGAAGACGTTGTTGGCAGCTGCTAAAGCGAAAGAATTAAATTCCTTCGTGGTTTCCCTTACTAAACTGTAACTGTGAAGAAAGGCTGAGGAAAAGGAGTTTTTTCAATTACAAGAAGCAGAAACTGAGAGGAAATATGTTAATAGTCTTCAAATAAATATGTGCAAGAAAAGAGAAAATAATGTGTCATGTCAGTGTGGACAAGCAGTTATAAACTTGAGTTATATTGCAGGATGCTCAGACTGTCTACTAGAAATTTAATCCGAAAAATAACTGCACTCTCTAATAAATTGCCTATGGGGATGTGATATCTCCCTCATTGACAGATGACACTGTCACAGAGTTAGAGTTTGCTGTAGGTATAGTTGCTGCTTCCTTGGATAACAAGTGAAATAAATTATCTTTTTTCAGACCCATTTCTTGTAATTTTATCAACATTATGACTGGCAAAGAAACAGCCAGAGAAAATGTGTTTTATTTCTTAACTCAGTGCCTCCATAAATTACTATGGGGAGTTAAGAGACATGGGAATGTAAGTGAAAGATGCTGTAGGAAAATTCAGTGAAGGATCTCAAACAAGGGCGAGTTTATATTTAATTACAAAATATGTAAGTTAATATGATGAACTAAACATTCACTTGTGGGCAACAGAGGTGACAAGGGACACTGGCTTTTGGGTCTTTTTTTATGTCTTAGCAGAGTGCAGGCCTCCTGGGCTTGACACAAACATCACATTTCAGCCAGCAATGCGTTCTTCCAACAGAAGCACAGGAATATACAGGAATGTGTCTATCCGGCCTCCTTTTTGTCTGGCACTGAGCATCCCTGGCTGCAGGTCACCTTCCCAGATGTGGAGAAATCCATGATGTACAATTGTGGCCTAATCAGAACATAACTCACTTTATCCATACCTAGTCTAAAGCAATTTATATCTTACTTTATCTAAAGCAGTAGATTTAATTGTAGATTTATATGGCTCATACATCTCTATCTGTTTCCTGAAACTGCTCCTGCCTTATAACATGGCACAACCCAGCATAGCCCAAAATTAACAACGCGGGTAGCATTCGCACTCACATATATTGCAGCTGATGAGAACAGTGCCATCTACTGACACTATTTTAACAGCGGTAGCACCTATCCTGTGGAAGCAATTAACATCAGCTGAGGAAATCATTGTCAGAGATGGAATAAGAATTGGAGAATTATAACTTTACTTAAATTGCCTTTCTAGCCCTGACAGTGATGTAGAAGTTTTTCCATGGAGAACTAAATAATATCACCGGCTGTTTTTTACTATATGTGCATTGCCAGACAATTATCTGGGAGTATCGCCCATTACTTAGCTTCTGCAGATGCTATTCTGCTATTACTGTTTCAAGTTTCTACTGACTGTGTTTTTTGATTTCTCTTATGATTATATTGAATTGGATTTGCTATGCATTAGAGAACAGAATGTAGGGGTATAGCTTCCTTTTAATTCAAATGATTCACTTGTGCACACTTGTTGCTCTTCTTTCTTTCAGTGTAAACACCCTCTCTGTATCAAGGCCTCAAGCTGGATGGGAAGCAAGTATAGTAAAGTGTTGTTGTTTGGACTGGTTCCTATTTCCAAGCTCATCGCTGGCTGATGACCTGCAGAACAAGCCGTAGATAGAAAGCACATGCACAGCCTGAACATAATTTTTCAGGGTCAGATAAGTAGTCTTCTTAATAATTTTTCTATGATCATATGAGCCAATGAGTGCTGTACAAAAGATCAGACAGATCAGATTTTCCTGATGCTACTCATGCTCTTAAGAAATCTACTTCCCACTCACCATTGCTTAGGCAATGGCCAACAGCGTCATAAAGTTCTTCTTTCTCTCATGCCCCTGTGTTTAGCAAAGTGTCTTCTCAGTCTCAAAGATACTTTCTGTCATGTTTCTGTAGGGTCACTTGCCTCAAAACAGCTGCTGAGAGCTCAGGTCTGCACATACAATCTTCCTGTTTTGTTACAATGGAAACTTTTGACAGACAGTTCTCACACTCCAACTAATACATGTAGTTACTTTGGACTATGCACAGCAAGACGTGAGCCACCCTGTAGCCTGAAATACTGCTGGAAAGGCAATGTCATTGAGTATATGTTATAGAGACTGACATACAGCTGTGAAACATTTGACCTAGGTTTTAATTTTTGGTAGAAAACACCCTCAAAACTAGAACTACGCTGATTTTGGATTAGAGATTAAATTATTATGGATTAAAGGATTTCCTTTTTTTTTTTTTTTGAGAAAGATATAGAACATTCAAAACATCTGGAATATAAAATAACTCTATAGGTTACTCTCAAACAAGTTCAATCACATGCTTTTGATTAATTTAGTGATGACTGCAGTGACCTTGAGTACCTGACTGAAGTAGAACAGGTAGCTAAACTGATCAGTAGAGCTAAAATGACTCAAGTGCCTGAACT
The DNA here is from genome assembly GCF_059628265.1 of Tinamus guttatus. Lineage (NCBI taxonomy): Eukaryota > Metazoa > Chordata > Aves > Tinamiformes > Tinamidae > Tinamus > Tinamus guttatus. The sequence continues at coordinate 1,361,436 of NW_028288842.1, read as the reverse complement.
ACCTCAGGTGTACCTTAGTACCTCAAGTACCCTGAACTGCGTCTTGGAAGAGGCTTAGATCTGTGCATCCAACCTCTAGAAACCTCTGCTTTCTAGAGATAGAAGTTGTCTATCAGCAGGCCTCATAAGTAGACCGATTTGCGGATGGGCCAGTAAGATCCCCAAATATAATTTCAGTGATTTTTGAGAAGATGCTGGAGCATTTGGAACTACAGAACTACTTTTTTGTGGTTTAAGACTGTGCTAAAGCTCAACGGTGACATACTTTCTAATTCTAGCTTCAACCTCACAAGAATAGGAAGTCTCAACCCAGCTCCAGAAGAACTTCCATCCTATGACATAGCTTTCTTATCCTTGCCTTTCAAAGATTTTTGTCGTTTTCCAATAAGATTTGTTGGAAATTTACAATTCATGAGCTTTTGGTAACAATGTGGGACCAAAAATTCAGTCTGACCTACCATGTACTCTCAAATTGTATTTCCAACCCACAGCCTCTGCTGAACAGACATCTGTTCTCTAAGATACAGCACTTCAGTATTACACAGTGGACTCTCGCTGGAGCAGGGGGGTTGGACTAGATGATCTCTAGAGGTCCCTTCCAACCTTAAGCATTTGTGGATCTGTGATTCTGTGATTTGAGCTACAATTTGCATGCATTGCATGTCACTTGTTCCCTACTGCGTCTTAAAACAATTTAGAGAATTCAAAATTGTTCTAGTTGATGAAATACAAGGATCTGTGTTCAAACAAGCAAGCTTCCCTGGGAAGCTTAAGGCAAGTCATTTAGCACATCTGCATCTCGATTTTTGGAAAACCTTGCTATCTGTTCTCACTCAAGCACTTGCAAAGGCCACTACAGTGAATGCCACTTAAATACTCATTGGTTACCTGTTACATTATCTCAAACATACTTATGTTCCTTTTCCTGTCACTAGCTTTGGAAGCCTCCTGAAAATATGTGTAATGTGGAAATAAGTATTTTTTTAGGCTGGATTACTTGTGTCTCAGGCAGAACGTGCACTGATGGCTGCAGTGGGATTCCCTTCTGGAGTTGGAGCTCCTCCTCGGGCTGAACATGGCCATGCTGACCATGAGAATCAGCATCTAACTGTTTTATAAGGCATCTTTCTCTTCAGGCTCCATTTCCCCCATAATTATCACTGCAGACTAATTTTCCCTTGTCTTTCCCTAATGAGTGACTCTCTTAGCTCAGGTCTGTGTAGACCTCAGAGGCAATGACACCTATTTGGTCCAGTAGTAAGTGTTGATATGGAACAGGAAATTTCCCCTGTATCCCTCTTTTCTTCTGTAACTGTGCAAAGATGGAAGATGCCTGAATACTAGTACATTTTGTTTCAGGGGAGTTTTGTATGCTTCAAAGTATGAAAACTGGCTTGTGTTAACGTGATAGTGGAATCAATATGAACAGTTACATGCCCAGAACAGGCAGTAATAAAAGTCCTTTTAAGAACTGCCACACTTTGGACCAGTGTATTTTCATCATGGTTTTGTTCTTCAGCCAAATATTCGGTCCAAATGAAGCCACCTGGCCTTTCAAAAGTGTCTGCTTAATGTAGGTCAGAAGGGGATGTGCAGATGTGTTTTTCCTCCAAGACAGATGTTCTCAGAGTCATCCTCTAATGTGACTCTTCTTTCTTTCACCTCACTTGTTCTCACAGTTTGTTTCCCCATTCTGTGTGGCCGCACTAATCAAAATGTCATTAGCTACTGGTCTCCAAAAATAAAATATTGCCATGAGGACAATTTTTTTTTTTGTGTAAGTAAAGAGTGCATATACACATCAGCTACTCACATTACAGCGCATGCAACAGATGTTGACAATCTTGTTTCATGAACTCATATTTTCATCTGGATCTTCTGCAATGGTAAATAGGAAATCTACCTCCTGAAGATGCCATTTCATCTGTTCACATATAGCATGCCATACATACATATACCATAAATGACTGTTGCCTTGTGTTTCAAAGCCCAAACCAACTACATTCTGCTACTCTCAGGCATCACTGAGCCACGGCTAGTGGTCAGATGCTGCAAGCTAACACACAGGATCCGTCTTACTGGAGGAAAAAATGTGCCTTTTAGTTTGAAACATCTGCTGGATGATGACTCATTTACAGGCCAGATCTGTATCTGAGTTGTGCAGATGGGGCTCATTCTTAATTGCCACTGGAATGATAAGCGATATGTTACTGCGCACGTAAGACACACACATGTCCCTGTACTAGTTTATTCTTCATGTCCTTGGGATAACTTGGAGAACACATAAATTAATTCATCAGAATACTCACAACATCATGTGTCATCGAGTTAGAAAAACACTTCATAAACAGAAAATTTGGCCAGAATCATTCTGATCATACTAGTTCGACGATCTCCAGATTGCCTCAGCATTTCAGCATTTCACTTGGAAAGTTCTAAAATAATCCGCTGGTCCACTTGAAATGAGACAGTGCTCCCAGCCAATCCTGTGACCATTACAGGAACAAGATGTAAAACAGAGAGTGACTGCTGACAAAAGTCTACTTAATTCGTTTTTACATTGCTCAGATAATTTACTTTATTGTGATAAAAATGATGTAAATCTCCCTTAAGTCATATTAATAAATCTTACATGTCTGCCAAGAGTCTGCCTTGAAGCACTAAGCACTTCGTGCTGCTGTTTGTCCACTACTGTGCTCTACAAACTATCATCTTCATCCCAAAGACTTTTATTTTCTACCCTATGGTGTCATATTATTGAAGTCTTGTATTTGGACCAAGTTGTGCTTTAACAATTTACCCTACTCTTTCTGTGCTGAGCTGAGAGGAAGGGTAATGCTGATTGCTACATAACTGAGGATATTTTAGTTTGTTGTCGTTAATGGTCTTCTGTGTCTTCTGATAAGCCGTTGCCTTCCCCTAGCCTGCCATTGCCATATCCTGCTCTAAGGCAATAGAGTTATTTTAAGGTAACCTCAGTCCCTTGAACTAAATTCTGCTGGAGCTTTTAATCCATGTAACTATGGGGATTTAGTAGAATTTTATGTTTTGTAAGATAAATATTGGGCTTTTTTTTTTTCCTGCTTTCAGCAAGGGTCACAGATGACACCGGCAAAGAGAGAATAACAGAAGATCAGAGATCAGGACATTAGCATTTAGCTCCCCCATTTCAGGATTAGTTAACGCGAAAGAACAAAGCTGGCCTGTTTTTTAATGAAAGTGAATTTTAATAGAAGTTCTTTTTTTATTCCCTGGGAACTTTAACATGGGCTTTGCAAAAATTTCCTTGTTTTGAGACACAGAACTTCAGAGAATGGAGTATGATGGTTTAGAGAGAAGTAAGGAAATTACACCACGTATCTTGCCTGAAAAAAAAAAAGGAAAAGATATGACTTCTCTTAAGGAATGGTCCTTAGTCCTGCCATGTTTGTAGACAGGATGAAATCAAGTTAGTAGGTTTGCCTGTTTAGAAATAAGATAAAATTTTGAGGAGTAACACACAAGAGTACAGGAAATCCCTGTTGAAGTCTGCTGGCTTTAGCTACCCCTTCATGCTGGTGAATTCTGACTTTGGAAATTTCCTTGTAGTTCTCCTTATAGAGTTCCTCTCTGTGTGGACCGCTCTGTTAAACTTTTGCTGTATATATTTTTCCACAACATTTTTCCCCATAGAAACAAGGAATAATAACTTTAAAAAAAGCTGTGGAAAATATTTCAAATAATACTGAGCTTCTTGCAGCTTCCCCCCGCCAAGCTTAATCACGATGAATATGCAACAGGGAGAAAGAAGTTATTCAAAGACCAGGCTGCATTTTCCATTGCATAAAACAAAAAACAAAAACAAAACAATAGAATAATGCATCTTTGCTGCTTCATTAACATTTCTGAGATAAAGTAAGCAAGGTGTAACTAAAACCAACACAGCAAGTATTTTATTTTATTTTTAATAGGGCTGTATGCGCAGACAAAATGAAGATTGAAGTCATGTCAAGCTGATCTTTTTATACGATGGCAAGAGCTGTGACACCGTATTAATGGGATTCTGTCGCCGCAACAAATCTAGAAGTAAAACAAAGACGGAATAGAGCGTAGCTTATAGAATTTACTTATGCATTTGTTTATAAAAGCTTAAATCAAAGGGCAAAAAGCCCCAGTATAACTGATCTATGTAAATTTAAAAAATATCAGATAATTTTCCACCGCTTGTTCAGCACAATGTGCATGAGAGGGTTTCTGCAAGACACCTACTTCAGTGTCACCAACTCTAACAAAATTACCTGTGTGCCATGGCACAAAGAGGGGATTTCAACCCACTGCCCAGCACGTGGAGAGCCCGGGGTACCCCCGTTCATCTAGTATTGGCCGAGGGCTCGTTTGGGCCCGGTGACTTGGTTGCTTGGGGCTGATGTGCCCGTGGACCGCGCTCAGCGGGAGCCCTGCGGCCCAGGCTGCAACGTGGGAGTTGTCGGAGCTACGGGCTCCTGAGAGCGCAGCTGCTGCAGAGTGCCGGCTCTGCGGACACTGTCCACGCTGCAAATGGCCTTTCCTGTTCAGTGACTTACATAAACCAAGGAAATGCACGTGGAAAGTGCGCAACGGCAAACTACAGCAAATTGACCCGCCACCGCAACAGTCAGTCCAGGCAATTTCCTCATGTAGCAGAGTGCTAATTTATTAAAGCATTTTTCTGCTCCTGACTCCCCTTCTCAATTTAGGTTTTGAGGGCATTTTAATGCGTTTTTCCCCTTGATGGCTGCCTGCTGGGGAACAAACGACCCAAACGCAGCGCTCTGTAAGATTTTTTTCCTTTTGCACTGATTTCCCCCCCCCAAAAATCCTGCGGTGTTTCTGCCCAAGGGCGCTGCAAGGGGCCGCGGCGGGAGGGAGCCGCGTTGCGCGAGGCGAGCCGCGGCGCGCCGGCGGCCGAGCACCGCAGCGAGCACCGCAGCGAGCACCGCACCGCGTTGCGCGGCCGCCGCGTCCCGCACCGCGCAGGCACCCGCCGCTCATCCCGCGCGCGGCACCGGGAGCACCCAGGCCTTGGGAGCCGCAGCCGGGGTCCTCCAGGAGCAAACGTGGGGGATGTGGTGCAGAATTTCAGTTGACGCTACCTGCAACCTGGCCTGTGTTGTCTTTTTTTTTGTCTTTTTTTCCATTTAATTACGGCTCCAAACACATCGTGAAACATAAATTGAAGCATATAATCCTGAAGCATATAATCCTGTGCTCTGTTCCCCGCTATTTTTTCCTGGCAAAATGAAAAGCCTAAGCGAATACAAAAAAAAAGAAAAAAAAAAGAAAAGTCAGAAAGATCGAAATAAGATCGAAAAAGTGTGTTCTATCATCTTGGAGCTTTCTGTTTTTTCTTTATCCTTTCAAAAAACACATTTCAAAGCATCCTAGCTTTGCGAGTGGAGGCTTCTGCTAGAAAACAGCACGGTAAAAGGTAAAGCAAAAATGCAAAGCAAAAAGGTAAAGCGCTTCTGTTAGAAAATAGCAAGATGAAATGAAACATGTCGGTTGCTTCCACATGTATTTTAGCTTTTTATTTTTTTCTTCCTATATATTTTCTTCAATAGCAACAATGGAAATGATTGATAATGAGCAAAATTTTCATGTTCTGATAGAGGAAATTCTGACTACAAACTTCACTCGACACTGTAATTATGTCCATCTTCAGAAATGTCATGCTATGGTGCTCTTGTTAAATGGGTTTAAGATTTATTTTTTATCTTCTTAAAGAAAACATACATATGTAGCAGAACTTATGATGAACTCAATGACTTTTAAAAAAATGTGGAATGAAAACTCCTATAAGTCATTGAAATTTAAAAGAAAATCAGAAAGGAAAGGAAAGAAAGCAGAAAAATCTGCTATGCATATGCATCTGAGGTGCCATGTCGGACTGCCTCAGTTACTCAGTGTAATGAGGTGCTGGTAGTCGCAGGTCAATGGGACGTAACAAAGGGCAGTAATATTCTGAAGATCTGAGGTTGCTGCTTTCTTGACCTTACAGTCATGAGGTAAAAAGTTACAGGAAAAAGATAAGGAGGGGCTTACAAGATTTTGATGCATCCTGCCAATATCCAGCCCCAACCATCCAGCTATGTTCTCAGCTCAGATTTCCTTCACTCTCTTTCATGGTATCAGAACAAACTTGACCCCAAGCCACTGATGAACATTTGTGCTCTAGCAGCCTATGTATAACCACCAAATTCTGCTAGGTCCAAGCAAAACCTATCCCCAAGGATCTCCAGCTGCAATACTTCACTAAGGACTGCTTGTGCTCAAACACACGCTGAGCTGTGGTGCATCCTGTAATGCACCACAGAGTCCTGCATCTGGCAGTATGATCTCTGCCATTCGTGGCCTCAGGTTTTATGGCTGAAGTGAAAGTTATTGTGATGGAAAAGCCTGATATATGTTGCTTCAGTAGCACCGCAGGAAAATAAACAAACAAACCTACCAACAGCATGCAGGCTCTCTAGGGACCTCTTTCTCTTTCAATAGGGAAACATATTCAAAGTTGCAAGTGCTAATGCTGCAAAAATATGAATTCCATGTAAATAAGTGCAATGACATTGAAAATGTATTCCCAGTATATATTTTTATTTAAGATTAAAAAAAAATCTGATTAAAGAAAAAAGATACCCACTATCTCAATTTCCTCTTTTTCTGTATGAAAAAAAAAGGGAGGGGAATTTGCTCTGTATTTTACGCAGCAGAATCTGCAGGAATCAAAGGTAAAATAAAATATTCGAGTAGACTTTTTTTGCCTTTGGCTTGGGATGATGGAAGATTTGCAAAATTCTATTGTCAAATTCAAACGAGGAGAGATTAAATTGCAAAAATTCACAAGCTGATACTCCCGTGGCTGCCAGAAGAGTTAGGCTACCTCGTGTCATGCTCAGTTATTTCGGAAGAGCCGTCAGACACCGGTGCCTGTTCTTGAGTGCAGCTGAGCTGGCTGCATCTGTGAGCCAATGTGAAAATATAAAAGAGAGCGGAAGAAATCCCAGGGGACTGTCGCTTCAAGAAGGCGAAAAATTGGTGGTTTTTGCTTGCCTGTCTCTTCCCAGCTTCCTGCCCCCTTTAGCGTGTGAGAAAGGCAAGAAGAGCTCGTGCACTTTGGAAATTCGATAGGAGGCAGCAGCTGATCTTCCCATCACCAGCCTAAAAATAATCCACTCCAGGGCTTGGAGCTGCTTCACCAAGTGGAGGAAAATCCTGCCATCGGGATGATATTGATCACATAGCAGAGCCGAGGGAAAATTGGGGTTGGTATTTTGTTTTTTGGTGTGTGCCAAGGTAAGCGAGAGAGTTTGATCTAACGCTGAGCGGCCAGATGGGGACCCTCCCCTCTCATTCCCCACTAACCACCTCCTCCTCCTCCTTCCCGATGCCTGTGGGACAGCACTGCTCCTTTGCTCCTTGCCGGACTTCCAGCTTGGATCTCTTCCCCTTTTCCCCTTTGCATTCACAGGCGTCCTCAGGCTTTACAGCCCCCTCCTCTTGATGTTTTTCCTTGCTGCTGCTCGCAGGGCTGTGTTGCTTTTTTTAAACCGTCCTGGCTCGCCATGGGAAGTGCGGGCTGCGCAGCACGCAGGGCAGCACGCTGATGCTCACCGTGTTAGGAAGCTTACCAAAAGGAAAAGGCAACGTGCTGGGGGTGTGAGAGCACGGCAGATGTTTTTGGGAAACGCTTTGCAGTGCCAATGTTGGGCTGAGCTGCACGCTCTTGGGGTTTTCTCTGTGTGTGATCCAAAATGTGCTGAAATCAGTGAGCTTCTCTGCATTAAATTCACAAGGCTTTGGATCAGCCTGCTGCTATATACCCATTAGCGATGCGAATGCTGGCAGCAATCTCAAATAACTGATCACCTGATGGCCCCAGATGGACAGGGCTTACAAACATAGCAGGATATCTCTAGGATAGGTGGTCACTGCTGAAACAGTAATAATAAGGAAAATTATGTTTTTTTAGAGTATCGTATTTGCTAAAATATGTCTTACATGGTTAGCACTTTCTCAGAGTTCTTTGCAAATAATGCGCAAACTATAAAATACGTAGCTTCCATTAGAACACGTGATTTTAAGGAGATAAAAAGAACAAAATGAAAGGTTTGTACCTTTAGTAAAGGTACCTTAATAAAAGGAAAGGAAAGGTACTTTAAAAAAAAGGAAAGGAAAAGGATTCAGAATATTAACCTAAAATCTGTGGCAAAACTCAGGGTTAGACCTTCCGTTGTGCTTATCCAAATCTATACATTCAGAATCCAACCTTTGTTAACTTTTGGGTCTGTTGTGAAATTTCACAAGGAAAGAAAAATTCTTGCCTTTGTAATGTCTCAGTAATTCAGAAGATAAACACTAACTACTTCTGTATAACTCTTGAATATTTTCTCCAACCTGCATATATATGAGTATGCATGTCCATATATAGAGATCTATAAGTATATATACATGTATATATGCGTATCTGTGTAGGTGGGCATATAATGCACATTATATGTGTAAGACAAAGAAGAAAATAAAATCTGAATTGAAATATATGTCCTGTAAACTACTATAATTGGGAAGTGCAGACCTGCAGTAGCTATTGAACTTTTTAAAAATATATGCAGAACTCCTGAAATAAAAAAATTGCAAAAGATTCCAATATCCCCCAGATAAGGTCCACCTGAGGACTCTTTTCTTTAGAGTGAGGAGCACACTCCTGGCAGAGCACACAGAACAGTTGTAATCCATGTAAGATGAAACTCTTGAACATGAAGATTTTTAAGCTCATTCCACAAGAACTAAAAGGAATTAACATGTACTTAAGCAGAATTCTTACAGCTTTTGCAGTTAGTGAGGATGTTCTCTCTTGGGAATTAAAATCTGCCATTTTCCTATTATCTTCTTAATTGTTTATGGAAAATATATCTCAGCAATTGATCTGGTGCCTTGGGAATCCCCAATTATCTTTCTGAAAATTAGTTCCTTTAATTTTTTTTAAAGTGTTCAGGTTAAATGCTACATCATATTCTTGCTAACAAGAATACTTTTTCCTTTCTCTACAAAACACTTTTCTCATACAGTGCAAGCATTTTTTCCTGAATTTCTTTTGTACCGACTTCTGTTTGATATGTTATGACAATGTCTGTATATTTTAACCCTAAAATAGAAATGCTTGTCTTGCCAGTGATGGGGATCTTCAGATGAAATTTTAAATGCTTTAAGGACACAATTTTATTTAGCTGTTTCATTCCAGAGTGAACAGCCATTCAGATAGTTACATCCTCATTACATAAACCAACAGGGAAACTGATATGAGGAACTGCTGTAAATGCTGGGGAGGTGAAACTTGCTCTCATGGCACCACCATGGGCCCATTCTCTCAGTACTTCTTTCTATCTTCTCCCCTCCTTTGAAGTGTTGCTCATGTCTTTAGCTGACTGCTCAATAAAGGCCATTTTCGAAGAGAGGAGTGAAAAACACCTGTAAAACTTTTTGACTCATTCTAAAGTTTGTAGAGACTGAAATTAAAGGGAACAATTTGCCACTAAATTACAATGAATGTCCAGCCATTATTTGAATCAATAACACCCATGTTGGGGTGTTGAATGTAACTGGTGCATTTAGATAGCAGCACATACTTCTTATCAGATGATTGCATTTATCACATGGCTGTATTTTCCCTGACTGAAATGCTAAGTTAAACCTAGTGTGCTGGCATCAGTATCATGAGGGGTAACATTCCTGTTAGAATTAGTTGTGAAGCCAGTATATTGCAATGTACTCACTTCGGTGCACTCAAATTTTCGTGACCTACTCTAGGCAAATAGAAAGGGAAATAATTTCCGTGAGAACACATCTGCCTCCAGGAGATGTTCTGGGTGCCTGTCCTGAGCATTCAATATTATTCTCCTAGCAGCTTGTGTAATGGGTCTTTATGCAGGTCTTTGGAGCTTTCACCTGTGTATTAGAGATCTGCAGAGTACTGATCTTGTGGTAAAAAATGTCTATTGACATGGAGAGGCAGGAGCAATCCAGGACATGCATGTGCCATGCATGGCAGGCCTTTACAAAGGGGTCCAGGCAAAGCAGGAGCACAGTCCCAGCGTATTTTAGCAGAGTTATTTGTCTGTCACTAGTGGCTTAAGAAACTTTAAAGCTTGGTGAGATATTTTGTCACTTTTTTATCCAACAAATTGTTAGAATATGTTATTGCAGGTATTCTCTTCCCTGTATTCATTCCAAACAGTGAGAAAACCTCAGTGACTATGGATAGGACTGTTTTCTGAAATGAGTATAAGAGCATCTCAACAGTTTTTCTGAAAGGCTGCTTCTTTCGGATGGGAAAGAGTGGTCAAGCAAAGTTGCCTTCATGTAAAAGAAAAAAACAAACAAACCCTCAAAGCTCCAGAGATTCCTAACTGAACATGACTGCACGAATTTAGGAAAAAAAAAGGTGTTATTAATACATACAAGAAAAAGAGGCCTGTGCACTTTCCAATAGCCATCATTTCCATTGGAATGCAGAGATACAAGTACAGATTCACTAAAAAAAACGGTGGGCATTTCTTGGCTATACACATCCTGTGGTTCATGATCCTTTAGGTGGTCCCAAAGGACCTCGCTTTGAAACTGAAGTATGGTGCCCCTGAGCTCCATGCCCGTGAGCATATTTAAGCACGAAGCTCAAACTTGTTGCAATCAGACCGAGTTATCATGGGAATAACACTGTGGTCATATTGGACCATTAATTTGGAGACTGAACTAACGTTTCCCTTGCAAATTTGCCTTTACACTAGGCCGTGTAGACCACGGTGAAGCAGGTAGCTGCTGGGGGCAGCACATTGTTGTGGGTGGTAAAATGATCTGGCTTTGCTGCTTACCTCACCTACATGCCATGCCAGGAGGCCAAGCTTTGGGCTGCTGCTGCCAGTGCTACCAAGGATGGGTTCTTTGCAAGTGGAGTTGGGGGTGGGTTGACTGCTCTTCACTGCAACAGTCACTGCTTTTCTCTTTTCCCTTGCCTGACTCCAGAAATCTCTTCAGATCTCTACCTCCTCTTACACCCTGCTTTTCCTCTTTGATACTTAGTGAAAAGTATGTCTCCTCCTCTATGGGCAGGTTAAAATCACCTTTGCCTAAACTGTGGGAAGCCTTGAGTGGGAATAATAACAATAATCTTTCTTCTAACTTTCTTGGAGTTAATTGTGAGATCTTCAACCTGGCTCTTCATTACATGGTTTCCAGTGGGTACCAGATCAGACTGTTCAGTCACTACTTGGTCTTAAGCAGTAATCAAAAACTCTGCTTAGGAAAAAATATTTTAAAAGTCTTTAGTGTATTTAAATACATACTTTTACAATGCTCTGCACAGAACGATTCCTCACGTAGCCAATATACCTCTGTTCCCCTTTCTGCAGGTCTAGTTCTGCCTGGAATGTGTAGGCTTTAGATTCGATTTAGATTCTTAAATTAGTCAGATACTTTTGAAAGTGCCACATGCACTATTGCAGCCCTAAGGAAGTGCTCACCATTAGCCACAGTAATCTTTGCAAGCATGGGATCTTAGTGTGGGCACACTATTTCTGCCATTATGTTATCCAGTTTCTCAAGAAGCCTTGAGAAGACACTGCTCCCTTGGAGGAGCACTTGCACCTGGAAATTTGTTGTCCAACTGCTGTTAACTTTGATGGAGCTGTACAACCATTGCTGGAAAATGCTCAATACTATCTAGAAAAATCAAGGATTTATTTTTCTGCCTTAGGGTCTTTTTTTTTGTTGTTGTTCTATCCTTTAATCCTTGCAGATGAGCAGAGTATATAAATACTGAGGCAGTTTGAAATGAGTATCTGGAGACATGCCTTGAGGCAGCAGAAAATCATGGCTAACTTTAGCCTTGAACCAAATGGGACTGTCACATGCAGAGAGCCTACCCTTGCATTTCAGTAGAATATAATCCAGTTCATTTGCACTATCTGTGAAAGTTGATCAAAGAAAGACATGGAAACTACATAAGGGCATTTATGCTTCATGCCATGAGCATGTGCATCTGTGCATCTCCAGAGCCTCCTACATGAGGTTTCCAGAAAGGGAGCTGGAGCCAGTGCTTTTGGGCCGTACGTGGACATCACTGCAAATCATAAGCTGCAGTGGATCAACACTGCACTGTGATACTGGTCTGAATGCCCGAATAGATGTTAAATATTTGGAGCTTTAATGAAGATGATCACCAAATGTGCTGATCAATGATAAAGTATTGGTGGTTCACAGGCAACACAATACTTTACAATACTTTTGACTTTTTTTTTCTTTCAACATATAGTAACCAGCCTGTTGCCCTTGATTTTCTCCCTTGTTTTTTAGATAAAACACTTAAATTCTGTCTCCTTTCTGAAATGAGCCTGTAACACAAGTATTGTATTTGAATAGACTGCTCATACGTACTATGGAGAACTATCATATGTAGTATGGAGAACTATGATTAGTCAGATGGGCACCATCTCTGTCTGTCAGGACTGAAGATAGGGCCAGATCTTTTTTTAGCACTACCAATATGCAAAGGACAACTATTTTTAAGAGGATGTGGTGCTGGACATACGACAGTGTCACAATATTAGGCCCAGCACAGCTGTTACGCATCATCCTGGGGAGATCCTAGGGATGAGGGTTTGAGGTGCAATACAAAACCTCTATAAACTGTTAGTAGGTCCTAGGTGAGAAAAGCTGAGTTAGTAGTCCATTACTCCATGGGAACATCTACTGCCTACATTTCATTTCTCTTCCAGAATAAATAAATTAAGAAAAAAAAACAGTTTCCTCTTATCTTGCTCTCTTGGACACAGTTTTAATACTTTCTCCCAGTTTTATTGTTGACTAGAAGCCAAAAGCTACACTGAGAGTCACTTGAGCGCAGGATACTCCTACCTTTTAGTACCAATCCAACCACTAGACCGCAATAGCAACTTATGCTGTGTCAGAAGAGTCATATTTGTGGGAAAGGGAGGAAAATTCCCAGCAGGACTTCCTTGGACTTCTGACCTTCAATAAAGATGAGGAAACAACACTTTTGATTTTCAAGATTATTTTGCTATTATGTTTCTCTTAAAGGAGACATGTCAAGTTTTCAGAAAGAAAGAAAACATCAAATAATCTCTTTGTAGTTCTTTTGAAAAACAGATTTTCCACATTCCTACTGAAGATTGAATAAGTTTTCTTGTCAGCAGGTAATTTTGATGCTGAAAATTCTTCCTTATGCACTTAATTTTTTGAATGTGAATAATTCAACTGCTTCTCTTATTTCTTGTAAGATCACATTTGTACACCAAGTATTTTTGCAAAACGTGGTCCACCATATGACCCCGAGTTATGCCTAACTTCTGGCTAATGTCAGTCCTTGACTTGCTAGTATGTTTGGAAAAGGCCTACGTTTGACACATTCTTTTCACTGGAACTCCAACTCCTTTACATGTTTCACTGAAATAGTTCAATTTGGGTTATACTTTGCAGAGCAAACAAAAAGCAAGCACAGAGCAAAAAGGGGGTTTAGCAGAGGTGCAAGGTTTGTCTTTGAACTCTATAACCTTTTAAAAATCTCTATATTTATGTTCACTCCAAGGATACACTTGAGCAGCTTATGCATTCTTTTATTGTTTTCTTTGTTTAAATAAGGAGAGTAATATAACTTATCATCTGAGCTATTTGAGAAAAGAAAAAAAACATTGTTTTCTTACCCAACTAACCTATTTCTTCATTACATTCTTGCATTTTTGCATGTCTATATTGTTCTGATTCCACAAAGCTCATTTGTGTCGAAGTTGCTGCAAAAAGATACATTCACCAAAGCATGCATATGCTTTACTGAATTTACATGAATTAATGACAAGCTTTGTATTTTAAAAAAAGATCAAATAAGCTTATATAATCTATTCTACAGAAGTATGTTACTGCATATAACTTGCAGAGAAAGAAGCCTGCATGGAAGCATTTGGTTCCCGTCTTGTTTGATCTTCTGATAAAGAAAAATGAGCAAATAAGTAACACATAGGCTGATAAAAAACAGAAGCTAGCTATAATTCTGGGTCATACTATACACTGTACAGACCCCCCCACTATACAGGCCCCTACTATACAGACATGGCTATGTAAGTTCATCTTGGTGCACAAATGTAACCATAGAAGCCATTGAACTACTCAGATGAAGCTAAGCATTTGCATAAGAATTTAAAGGTTCGAACATAAATACTGATTTACCACCCATGCAATCTTCAACACAACCTACTTTGGTTAACAGTTTGGCATGTAGCATCTGTAATAGCAATTATAATGTAACCATTGTTGTTCTCTGGGGCAATGAGGGAACACAAAATATCAGTGAAAGCAAAACTGCCAAGCCACAAATATCAAAAGTTCAGAGCTTGCACTGAAAATGAACTACAACAGAGGATATGAACAGAGATATTGCATAGATATGTGCAGAATGTGGCCTCATTAAATAATCAGTAACATACAGGCTTCAGTTTATGTGCCTTTGAATTTTCTTGCAAGAAACAGAAATAAAAATTTTCAAAACTTTTTCTCAATATACTCTTTTGAATATAGAGCTCTTCAACACGGTATTTATGCATTTAATCAACACTAAAATTAATTGCACAGGATAGTCAATGTCCAGGTACTTAATAATACATTTATTATAAACACAACTTTAGCTCTGTTGTGCTTGGATGAGCACATAATCATTTTTTGTTTAGCTAAAAGAAATGTTATAAGTCTTGCTGGCCACCCTCTTGGTTCAACAAGTTCCTGGTATCTTTTTTTTGTAGTGGACAGACCTTCTGGAAGCAATGAGGCTCGCATTCTGTGGTAATGACAACACTTCAGCCTATAACATCACTGCTGGGGTCCTAAGAAATGTCTGCTTTGTGGATGCCCTCAACTTGGTTCCCCATGTCTTTTTGCTCTTTATCACCTTTCCAATTTTGTTCATCGGTGAGTTAGTCAATGGAGCTGTGCAATCCTGCAAACACTTGACTGTGTATTTAAACTTGACCAGGTTTATATGTGCTTGGAGGCGTGTGGTCTTTTAACATTACAAAGGTGCTGGTGCCTTAGGTTATTGTATTCAATAGTTTTCAGAAAGAAGAGATAAAACAGCCTGACCAAGAAGCCTTGAAGCCAGACCATTTGAAAGGGTGGGAATTTGGGGTACAAATCTGAACTAAAGCAGCATGAAAAGATGAATTAGAACCATATCAAAGCTTTGAAACTTCTCTCTGGATAAGTTTTATTCACGTTCAAACTTGGCAGCTTGCAATCTTCTCTATTATTAGATATAAGACTTAGTATAGTGGAACTGAATTCCCTTGGTGTTAAATGAATTTTGTAGAAACTTTTGTAGGAAACTTTTAAAACAGAATAATTTGATTTTTGTTAACATTTGTAAACAAAAGGAGAGCAAAGCAGATAATATTTTTCCGTGGAAATGAAAATAAGAGATTATAAATCTATCTCTAGGGGAATTTATGACAGTGGAGTGGCTGTGGCTTACATATTCTTGTAGAAAGCCAAATGTAAATGTTTGAATGATACCTCTTCTCTGTAGTAGGATCTTTGTCTCAGTATTTGCAGTGATGAGACAAATGCAGTTGAAAAGACTGTTTCAGGGCTTTTAGTGTCCCCTGAGACACTGCTCTTAACAAGGCCTGAGATAGAGATAATAAATTTGATTTCATTTGTTTGAGTTAAATATATCTCTTTGAGCATACATTGGAGGATAGCATGTTTATAGCCTTTGGAAATTTTATCCATTGGGATACTGGGAAAAAGGAGACAACACCATCATACAAATTCTGTCGGTTCCTCTTATGTGAGAATGAAACTTTTAGATGTTTCTATTGCTTTCCTGCTTTTTTCTCCCCTTGACCAGGGTCCAAAAATTTGCCTTTGCTGTTTCCAGAAGTCTATTTTCCCTATTGTCTTTCGGGTCAGGCCTAAATGAGGAGGTGGGGGGTACATGGCAACTCAGAGACTCCTGTGTCATGCAATTTGTAAGAACAGCCCCTGTAGCCTCCCTGCTCTTTTGCATTCATTATATACCATGGAGCAAGAGGTATGGAATAGAATAGGAGGTTGATAACCTGATCCTTGCTGGCTGCATGACAGCGTTTCTCTTTCACTAATATTATTTTCCAGGCTGGGGAAGCCAAAGCTCCAAAGTCCAGATTCACCACAACACATGGCTGCACTTCCCCGGACACAATCTGCGGTGGATTCTGACATTCACCCTCCTCTTCGTACACGTGTGTGAAATAGCAGAGGGCATAGTTTCAGATACGTAAGTGACTGTCTGCTGGATAATCTAGCTAACTGCATTTGTTAATGGGTAGCATTAATACATGGTAGACCTACTATTAAGGTGTAAGGAGTTTTTCCTAGAAGGATGGGGCTTTGCTTCGCAGACTGTCCAGGTTTTAACAGGATGAAGAGAAAGCAGCTGTTGTTAGCACATTGCTATTCTCCTCTCAAACTACAACCGCCAGTAAATATTGACTGCAGTTAAAGCATTCACATGGACAAAAATCTTTCTCTGTCCAAGGAAGTCATACTCTTCCTTTCAAGAGGCTAGCATAACACCTAGGGATGCAACAATGATCAATAAATCCACCAAACTCACTGATCTATACTTTCCTTATTTTCAGACAAATGAAATCTCGCCATCTGCATCTTTTTCTACCAGCTATAATAGGATTTGTGGCTGCCACAGTATCCATAGTTTATTACCATAATATTGAAACATCTAACTTTCCAAAGTTACTGTTGGGTAAGTCTAAGTCTGACATTTATGTAGTCTTACAAAAACTGGTAGTTTATTCAATTTTTTTTTTTCAGTCAGCTTCCTTAGATTAAAGAGGATGGAAAAAAATGCATGAGAATATTCAAGAGTTTGTCTTCATTCACAAGGACTATTTCCAAAGGCCGCTTTTCATTGTGATCAGACCAGGAACCATCCTGTGTAGGTGGCATTATTTCCCTTTGCAGATGAATTTGGTATTACCCAACCTAGTGATGAATGCAATCTCCCAGGCTTTCCAAAGGGACAAAAGAGAGATTTCCTTGTGAAATATACAGTTGTCTGATATTTGCCATAACTAGCTCAGTAAAAGGATGGTGCAGCAACAGAAGAATTTGACTAGATATTGCTAGATAATATTTTGGGGATGCATACTGCCTAAATTGCCTGTAGCTCACAAAGTTGTCTACCCTGGGCTGATACAAACCAGGTGGCAGGATAAAATTTAAACAGTATAGACTCATTTTCAAAATGAGTGCATTTGCAAATGAGCAGCAGGGATGCACCCTGCTAAGTTTTCCCAGAGGCTAAGTCATACGTATCAGGTTAAGAGATTTCTCTTTCATTTCAATAAGTTCCCCATCAGATTACATTAGATGGCCTTTTGTAATTGTGTGAAGACCCACCATTGTGGAATTCATTGAAAGGTGGTGGCCCAGGAAAGGAAACAACAGCTGGGAGAAATAAAGTACAAAACAGAACTCTCAAGCCTGAGTCCTTAACCATGGCTGATGTCACATGGTGCCCCTGCCAGCCTGCAGGCTAATGATATATAGGATCATCATGCTTGCATTGAATTAAACCATGGAGTATTCCTGCTTGAGAGTGCTACAACTTCTGTGGCACTGACGTAGCTAAAACATGTTGCTTTGGTTTTTAAAAGATCATGGATGTGTGTCTGTTTTCCAGCTCTCTTTCTTTACTGGATAATGGCCTTTGTCACCAAAACAATCAAGCTCGTGAGATACTGCCAGGATGGCGTGCCTTTTTCTCAGCTGCGTTTCTGCATCACTGGAATTATGGTCATCCTCTACGGGCTGCTCATGGCCGTGGAGATCAATGTCATTCGAGTTAGGGTATGTGGTTTCTTTATGGGGATCTGAAAAGTCATCTGTGGTATCTCAGGAAGGAAGTGGGTCTTCAGCCCCACTAGTGTTGGCACGTGTCAGCTTTGGGCCCACGTGAATGTCTGATTATATAGAAATCAGTGGGACCTGTCATCTCTTTAAAATGTGTCCTTGATTTAGATCCTGTATGTGGTGTGTGTGTGTGTGTGTGTATTTGTATGCTTACACACACACACATATACATACACATATGCAGATGTAGGCATGCATGCATATTTGTGTGTGTGCATGTAATCTTTACATTATATATCATGTTAATTCAGATAAACTATATATGAAGTGAATGGATAAGTAAATATATATTTTTTTACCTGTTATAATTTAAAGTGTGGTTATATCCCAAGAGTTCCTTTTTTATTATGAGACAGATGGGCGGGACTGGTGAGCTATGAAGCTGTATCCACATTCCAGCTTGCTCAATTTGTTGCCAGTTATGCTGTCAAAATGGAACTATTCCTGTTTAAATGCAAATTTATATTTAAATTCAATTTGCAATTACTTTCAAATGCAAACTTGACAGTGGAGTTATATTGCATGTCTTTTTTACTAAGAATTGCCATTAATACAGATAATTCCTGAGAATACACTCTCTATTTTTTCTTCTCAGAAATATGTATTTTTCACAAACCCTCAGAAGGTAAAGCCACCAGAGGATCTACAGGACCTGGGTGTGAGGTTTCTGCAGCCATTTGTCAATTTGCTCTCAAAAGCAACTTACTGGTGGATGAATACACTCATTATATCTGCTCACAAGAAACCTGTAGACCTGAAGGCAATCGGGAAGCTTCCAATTGCAATGAGAGCACTAACCAACTACGTTTGTCTCAAAGAAGCATATGAGGAGCAAAAGGTAACCCAAGATGCCCATGTCACTGTTGGGTTTAAAAATGACAGTATCACTTTGAACTTTTCCTGCTGCTATGAAATCCTAGTTTTAGGAATTTTTAACTCAGGAATGCTTGTTCCGAGGTGAAAGTTCATTTAGGAAGTTCTAATCCAATGGTTACTATTTTCATTTTAGAAGTGAAAGCTTACTTTAAACTTTAAATAGTCATGAAAACATCTTAAATCAGACAACATCCTGTCTATAGTTTCAGTTGGAAACATTCTTCTTCACTTATTCTCCATAAATCCTCTCTCGAAAATACTGTACATTTAGGTAATTGCTCTTTGTTTGTATAGTGGGAGGGTGCAAACTAATGAATGTTTAACCTGTGCTAGTTATGCATATTGGGCAGGGGCTCTATTATGACCTTTCCTGTCAGATGTGCACTGGAAGCAGAGGGGAAAGTTGTATAAACAGAGCAGGATATTGGAACACAAAAATCTTTTTGCACATGGAGGCATTATAGCAACCTCTTCCTCCTAATTGTACCCTAATTTCAAAAACACGCATCGAGGAAAAGAAATTTGGATAAACTCACTAGGTTAGGGTGAGGAGTTTTCGAAGAAACTACTGAATGCATTTAGGGAAAACTGTGAGGGTTCATTTGAGCTTAAAATTAAGCTGGTGATTCCATAAGAAAATAAATAATCTATATTGCTGAAAAGAGGGTGGTTGAGAAAGAGTGTTACCCTGATATGTACATACAGATCAATTCTCAAGTATAAACGGAGAGAATACAAAGGATACTTTGGAAAATGTAGCAAATTGAACAAAGGCATATAAACCTTTTCTTCTATGCAACAGATAAACTTGTTTCCAGGCAGTGCAGCCATTTAGAACAGCAATGCAAGGAAAAGCTGGGAATAGCTCTGTTCTCCCAGTAACTAATGGAGCTATGGCCTCTTTGCTGTGCAATCTGAAATGAAGTCATAATTAACATAATGGTTTCTATTTTAATAGATTTAAGTTGCATCTCTGGATCTCTGCAGTTGCATCTGCATTAATGGATTTCTAGAGTACTGGAGAGACCAGAGCCCTTCTGCCTTAAATAGAAAACTACTGAAGTCACTGGAATTGTGCTTTTCACACCCAAGTGCATCTCTTAGGCCAGCTCCTTAATGAGGTATTTGGTGCCTCAATGTTACTTAAAGAAACCAATGGCACTTAGGTGCCTACCTGGCCCTGTGTATCTGGGCTTTTGTGCCAGACTCTTAATGTCGGTCATGCACCCCTGAGTGCAAACTATTGCCTTTAGCTCATTTACATCTGCAGATACTGTGGATACAGATACGCTATTCCAATGCCAGAAAGCCAGTTAATGGTGTTTTACTCATGTGCATGCATTCAGGGTGCAGCTCTCCTGGTATGCATTATGCACATATGAAGATTTGCAAAAATGCATGGATCCAGTTATTTTCACCTACATTTATAAAGGTGGTGTATGTCAGACTTTTTCTTCATATTGTTTTCCTTAATTATTTAAAATCTCCAAATGAGCTTTGCCTCCGGCACATTTGTGTTAATATTCTAAAACAGGCTGTGACCTTAAAATAAACTGATACTTCGTAGATAATGTTAAAGTAAACCAAAGGGCTAGAACCACTCCAAAAAGCCTGACAGCATAGCTCACAGCCATTCCCTCCCCCAGAGAAACGTGTTGGTTTTTTGTATGCTTGAGTTAGAAAACAACTACGGAATTAGGAAAAATCTTCAGTTTGAAACCTTATCTGCGTTCTGGAAGCGATGTTATTTCACAGTCTCTGTTGCCAGTGTGTATTTCATGTTTATCTTCTGTAGCTGGTAAGGGGAGCCCTCCAGAATCCCCTGGATTAAGTTGGGTTATCCCTGCTTCTGCCAGGAAATAGCTGGTCTTGCCTGCACTTTGTAGCCGTGTGGAAAGAAGGCTTCTGTTGCTCTCCAGATCTCTTTTATCACACCTTGATGAAAGACGCTGAGCATGAGCATGAATGTTCAGCATCGTAAAATGCATTTGAAATAACTCATATGGAGTTTTTTTGCTGTGCTTTTTTGTCTGAAATGAAAATTAAAAACAGATGAATCTTTCTACAAAACAATATAACAAGGAAGATGAATCAGGTTAAACTTTAATAACTGTTTCCCCAAAACCACTGCTTCCCAAACCTGTGCCCCAAACATATGGCAGATTAAGTCTGTGGGTCTAAAATTAACATTTTATGGTTGCTATATTTTGTAAGATTATATTATGCCACTGGAGTAGTCATGAAGTCTGTGAATACTTGGTGCAACCTTTTCTGTTTCCTTTGATGGCAGTGGGATTGCTTCTGAAGTCCTTACTCTGCTATTTAGATAGAATTCCTCCAATTCCTACAACAGGAAAGTTTGCCCACTGTTACATTAGACCCGTGCTAATACTCCCCAGTGACAATTTGAATCTCTTCTTCCATTCTTTCTTTTTCTTTTTATTTTTTTGCATTCACAAATTTGTATCAAGCAATTCTTGGATTATGGATACATTCACTATTCAAAATTCTTTAGGCATAAAGGTTTTTTTTCAAAACATCGAGGCATTTAATCTTCTTAATACCATTTTCTTGCTGGTGTACTTCATAGAATTTTTAAGTTAGTTATCAGTATTTTAATTGTGATACAATATAATATATTCCAACACAAAGCTAAGTAAGTGGTGATTGATATTCTTATTAGCTGTTAATCTGGTAGAGGATACTGCAAAAGGTATTCCACTCTTACAAGAAGACATAGGCCACTTGTTACTAATTTTGTGTCTAGTTTGAGGTTCTCAACATAGGAAAACACATAAAAACATAACATATCTTATGTTCTTTAAATGAGAAGATACTATAAACCTGTAGATAAAATATGCTCTTTTGAAAATCATGCTTGCTTAAACATGCTGTTTGCATTTTCTTTCTGAGCAAAGAATTGCCTAAGAAAGCACATTGCAATTAGCTTCCCTTATCTTATTGTTTTCTGCCATTAGTAAATATTCTAAAAGATGGGCACATTATATTTTCTCACTGTTTTCTAGATATTTTGTTACACAAATATTTTTATCATAACTTTCCAGGAGAATTTCAGTGATAGAGGATTTTGGAAAAATTCTAAGTGTGAATAGGAAGCTTGATTCTGCAAAATAAGCAGCAGTCCACATCACACATAATGTTAGACCTGTGACCTTACATCTATGTATTCTTCTTAATACATATTCACAGTTCCTACAATATTAATTGCCATTTTTGCTGAAGATAAAGAATTCTTTAATAAGAATTCTTAAATAAGAATTCTTTAAGAATTCTTTAATAAAGACTTCTTTAATATCTTTCTAAATTCTTTAACTTGGATCAATTTTCTTGGTCCAAATTTTTGGACCAAGAAATTCTATGTGGAACTTGTTGCATAATCCTTAAAAATAAAGATTTGAAATGTTAATTTAATTAATAGAATTCAAAAGAAAGGTAGATAAATTTCATGTAGTGATAACAAGTATGTGCATTTTGTAGTAATACCAAAAATTGCTATTGAAATAGCAAACATTTATGAGAGAAATAAGTTCTTTTTTTAAGGCTGAAATTTAACGATAATTGAAAGTCCTAAACAGTACATGCTATTGTTTCTAACAGACTAAAAATTTTTTCCTAATAAGTGATCTTAGCCCCTCTCAAGAGTTCTTCAAGGCATTAAAGCTCAGAACATTTATTTGAAGATGACGTGAGCTCTTGTATAGCTCAGAGCCTATTAGGCAGCAAATTCTGACTTTATTTTATTTTTTTCCTTGGAAGACTTGCGCTATATCCCTAATCAAAAGAAGTAGTTTACTTCTTCCTACTTTCTGAAATTCTTCTGGAGCTCTTCTGAAGTGATCCAACCTCTCTTTATAACCACTGCAGAGATATAGCCACATTAATGAAAGAGATTCAATTGAACTATTTTAGATGTGTTCTTTCAAACGAAGTGACTCGCACCCAGCTGTGCCTCGTACTGTGCACTGCCACTGTTGTAAATGCCACATTTGATTAGAGGAATCTTTACATGTTTAATGAGATTCCTAGGAGAGCCTGGGCCCAGGTTTGCTGAGATTTAGGGTTTCACACACCTAAGAAGTTAGGTTTTTCACACCTAAATTCTACCGTTTTAATCTCTTTAATTTCTGTCTGGAAGCAATGAGGATATCAATGCGTCTATAGGGCAGAAGCACATGTAGTATCTACTTAGACAAGATCAAGCTGTAAAATACTATGGTTTCAATAAGAAAAGTGCCTTGAGATAATCATTTTCTAATATTCTGGTAGCTAATTTGAAATGAATTCAATAGGAGATTTTTTTTGATTGACATCTTCAAGTGCAAAAACAACTTTAAATTACAGTCTCTACCCTGTAACTTCTCATAACTTCTCTCTGATGTCCATTTTCCTTACCTAGAGACAAAAAAGCTACCTCTAAGAGATGATGAACTTAAAACTAGCATATTCGCTACAATTTGTCCCAGTGCTACTTATTTTTCTATACTGAGCTTCTTACCATTCCTTATGACCACCCTGATCTAAACTGTACAAGCTAGTTAGCAGTTGCTTGGTTCTCTGGAATATTTGCACATTTCTGGCAACTATCTAACTGTTGAAGTGCCATAAGTGAAAAAAAATGAGAAAAGAGAAAGAGAGAGACATGAAACAGACAGGCAGAGTATAGACATACTTGCTTTGCCTAATTTGCTGGGTAGGGGGTTGTTGTTATTACTAGGCCGTACTTAAAATGTCTGTGAACACTCAAGAGGGCTTGGCTTGGCAAGGCATCTGTGTTACTTGAAAAATGACAGATGCTTTTTTAGTGTGTCAAAAGCTGCTGCCTGAAGTGCAAGAAAATATTCTGCAGGCCATAGATCTGTTGAGTAAAGTCTTTCTTCTCTAGATGAAAAGGACTTCAGAAACTTCAGAACTCCTCAGACCAGACATGGAGGTATACACTGGTTGACGTTAAGTGCAAGAGTCCTGATGCTGCTTAGATTAACAGAACTAGAGAGAACAGAACGAGAGGGTAGAGAGGATCATTGGATGATTTAATCTTACTTCCCAACATAACCCACTACTTCCACTTTTTTGCATCCAGTAATTTGTGGTCAGCTGAACTGAATCTTCCTGAAAGGTATCCAAGAGATAGGAAACATCAAGATAAGCAATAAAGTCATATGACACACGAGCAGGTATCTGTCCATGTTTTTGCTAGGTTTGTTCCTTCAATCCCTCATTCATATCAGAAGCTTTTATTAGATCAAGTGGTTTCACAGCTACAGTGAAAGCAATGACCGAGGGCTTGACAGGTCAAACCTTCCCCTGAGCTGCACATGTCTCAAAGAGCAATGGCTGTGTGCCAGTATGATTACTGTGCATTCGTGTTCTGAGTCTATAGGTTCTGAAAAGTGTTAGTATTTCGGGCTGAGAAACCACATTTACCAAGAAGAGACAGAATTTGAATTTTCTCTGAAAAGTGTTTGACATCTGTTGATATCTGTACTGTGTTTGCTGAGTCTTTTGCTTTAAAATATCCTCAGGAACCATTTGTATAACCAGACAGGAATTAAATTAAGACCTCCAGTTGCACTGACACCTGTCCCTCTGTTTTACAGAAAAAGGTAGCAGACCAGCCCAATCGGAGTCCCTCGATATGGTTAGCAATGTACAGCGCCTTTGGACGACCAATTCTTCTCAGCAGCACGTTCCGTTACTTGGCTGACTTGCTGGGTTTTGCTGGGCCGTTATGCATCTCTGGCATTGTCCAGGGCTTCCAGGATACAACCAACAACACAAATACAACAGAAAAGGTAACCTGACAACACTGCTAGAAAGATTTTGTTTGGTATCAGTTTTTGATTCGTATCAGGCATTTAATATGTCTGGCTGCATGGTCCTGTGTCTATGATTCTCATTTTGTTACTGTCATTATTTCCTTCAAGGAAACTGGGTGTTTGTTGGGAGGGACAGTCAAGTTATAATTCTGAGAAGTGGAAGACCCTACTATGAATGTGACACAGGTAGTGCAATGCAGATAGGGCAGGCTTCCACAAAAAAGACAAAGTTAAAATTATTTTACTGGTAGACAGCAGACAAGATATGAGGAATATATTTTCCTACATCTCTTTTTTTTTCTGATATGGAAATACGCATTATGCAGTGAGTGTTTTGCATTTGAATTAGCTGATATATATGTAATGGAATAACGTTCTGCCCTTCAGATAAAGCATTTCACTGACTTCACTTTATCTGAGCATCTTCTGCTTGATTGCTTGCTCCTGAAACTCATGTTCTTGGCTAATGCTCCGAATTTGGCTTCAGACTCTCATTTAGCCATTTCACTGATGAAGCAGATTTCAACTGTGCAAGTTAACAAATTATGCTCTTTATCATCACTGAAACTCCATGTGTTGCATTTAAGGCATAGAGTCAAAAGCAGAATACATCTTTTCCCTAAAAAATAGGTTTTTGTGTGTATTGAGCAAACAGAACATTTTAACTTGAATATGATAATTTCTGGAGCTAAAACTTAGGAATCCATAACTTTCCCCCCTTTCTTCTTTTGCACTCCCCACAGAAGTGGTGTTTAAAGTTTTAATCAACATTGGCCTAAGGGAATCTTAAAATCTTTGGAGAACTTGAAACCACCTCAAGAGACTGACTGACTTAGTGACAGTCACTATTTTTCTTGGACACATTTCAGAATACATTGGTTTTTAATTTATGGATTTTGGTAAACTTTGTCTTGGTTGTTCTTGCTATTATGGCTTACTCCTTTAAAATCTCTCTCTCTTGGATTAATGTGAATTAATTGAATTTCATGCTTATTCCCCCTTAGTTTTCCTGCTTGAGAACTCCATGAACATTCGTGTATCTATAAAGCGTATTTCATTGTTGTTACGCCCACTGTACACATGCAGAAGTCAGATGCAGGAAAACATTAAGAAAAGGATTTTCAAATGCGTATGACCAACCAAACACATAAGTATCTCCATTTCAAAGAGTCTTCAGCTGGTTAAAAGACTTTGTCCTACTACTTCATGGGGATGTACATGTCTTAAAAACATTTGCACATTTGAAAATACCGTTAGGTGGCCATAAATGCTTGAGTACCTATATGACTCTGGAAATTTTATGGTATGTTGATTATCACAGAATACATCTGTCCAGAAATGGGAAACAAAGTCCCCTCTATTATGGACTAAGTCCAGACTTCAAACTACACATCCTTTGGGTCAAACAGAGTAGTGAGTGTGTGGTGAGGCTGGGATCACTGCAGTGATCACTGCAGCACGGGTGGAACAGAGCGCTTCTCTCCTGTCTGCAAGTCTCATGGCAGATGACAATACGAAGAGTGATGAAAGAACTTTTAAGGGTTTAGGTATGGGGCTTACATTCAAGTATTTTCCAAATCTTTCATCTCAAAATCGGGCTGCAGATTTCATGAGAACAGACTTTCTTCTTCACCTTTTTTTCTTTTTCTTTGTGAGAATTCCAATGCATCCTGCTTCCAGCTGGATCGGAAATACCAAAAGAACAGCTTTTCTTGCAGTATTTTGGTACATTTACTTCCTCCTCTGACAGAAACAGGGCAGCCCAGTAACTGTTAAAATGAGAAAATGAAAACAAATAAAGTGATTCAAGCAAGATATCTTTTTATTTTTCCTTTTGAGGCATTTAAATATCATTTTGTGGGAAAGGCTTGAAGGCATATTCTTAATTTATTCAGAATGGTGCCTTACCATAGGTAAAAATTATTATTCCTTAGATTATATTTCTGGAATGAAATTATTTCCTTAATATGCAAATCCATCACAAATAAACAATTCCATATAATAAGTATTTTCTTTCATCTTTTTCATGGTGCAGGTGGAATGGTGTTTATTTTGTACTGAGTAACATATTTGTCCCCAAAAAGAATCATCATAATTCTATTGAGAAACTGAAGATAACATGGACCTGGTAATCTCATTGTCCATTTTCTGCTAATAACAATTCATTTCAGAACTGCTGAAAGGTCTCCTATGTCTTTGGAACATGAGCACCAGAGTTCAATTTCTAGCCAAATGATTATGATATACAGGACAGTACAAATTCTTATTTTCTATTAGTCATGTTTTCTGTAATACCATCAATACTGTTGTTCTAAAGAAATGCCTGGATCTCTTTGTTCTATTTCCTTCAGAAATCCCTCTGATTTTCCTGTCATATAATTTCTTTTTTTTTTTTCTCTTTTCAGATGCAGGATCCATCAAATTCATACCTCTCCTCAGAGGCATTCTTGAGGAATGTTTATGTTTTGGCAGTTCTTCTCTTCTTGGCCCTCATCTTACAGAGGACATTCCTGCAGGCTTCCTACTATGTGACTACAGAAACCGGCATCAACCTGCGAGGTGCTTTATTGGTGAGCTAAGATACTGTTCCTATGATCTGTTAAAAATAATATCTCCATCTTCGTTCTCTCATGTATCTTGCCCTTCATCTAAACAGTCAATTAACAGCAGTATTTTGAGAGAAGATAGGTCTTGTATTTTTACACAGAAAACTGAAAACATGAGTATCACTGACACAGCCAAACTAACCGTAGCAGTTTCTTTTGCTGAAAACACTAAAACACTAACATGTGGAAGTTTTACACTCACTGTGTTCATATAAGAATGCATGATGTTACATATATGAAGATAAATGATTTCATTTTGGCTCTGTGTCTGCTTTGTGCATTTGCTTATGGTGTTAATCTTGCTCGCTGAGAATAGCGTCAACTTGCACAGTATCTTCGGCCAAACTCTGTTTTCCTGGAATACTGTCTATATATCTTGAGTGGTGATTTTTAATATTTATTTCAAAATTTATTTGAGCACTGTCACACATAGCTCTGTCAAATTAGATGGGATGGGACCAGGTCATTTCCAATCCTGTGTACAAATCACGTTTAGGAACTGCAGTCAGTAGCTGTATCTAAGGGTGGGAGCTGAGGCAGGAATATCTGAGCCCAAACTCCTCAGGGAGCAGTAGTACCTTGTGCAAAACAGAACCTGAAACTGATGTTTTCCAGGTAACTAACTGTAGGAATATCCTGTTGACATGGAAAATTCTTTTCTTTTCTTTTTTTTCTTCTCTTTTTTTTTTAATATGCACTGTTTGGTGTAGCTGTTTCGAACATTTTCTGATTTCTACCAGGGTAGATATTACAGCCTTGGTGAGGATTCAGTGCCTGATTATTTTCTTGTGCTTTTGTGACCACCAGTTGCCATACGGGGGATTCTTAGGACCGTATGCAGTGGATATAACTCACCATGGTGTGCAAACATTTCTGTTTAATTCTATGGAAGATCTCTTTCTTACAGACAAAACATGACAAAGAGCACAAATTATATTAAAACCTTACTTAAAGTTGCACTATGTGATATTTGTTCATAGCTAAGGCTTACAATATTTTTCTTTTAAAATTTTAGCAGATATAAGCCTCATTTCCTGCTATTAAGCTACTACAGATTTTATGGAAATAGATAGCCAGGTAAAGGAGAGAAACCGAAAGGAGTACGTGGCCACACAAATCAAAACTCCATAACATGAGTTTAATTTTATTACACATTTGAGTATAACTATTAGCTACCAGAATACTTATGCCAGACAGTGTCACAAAAGGACAGGCTCACTGGAATGTTTATTAAAGAAAACTTGTTAGTCTAGTTCCTTAATTCTGATGTTTGGTTGTGATTTTGTTCTATTTTAGGTCTACATTAAGCTCCTGTCCTTTTAAGAGGAATTTGGGGTGCTTTAAGTCTGTTCTCTCTTTCTCAATCTCTCTCATTCTCTTTCTTTTTCTCAGCTGAGAGACTGAGAGAAAGGCTGTGTAGGTAATCACTGGTAATGATGTTTGCAACATCCTGATGTTGCTATTGCTTTATAATGACACCATTTTCATACATTCCATTTTATTCCTCCCCCACAGGCAATGATATATAATAAGATCCTGAGGCTTTCTACATCAAATTTGTCCATGGGAGAGATGACGCTGGGACAAATCAACAACTTGGTTGCCATAGAAACTAATCAGCTAATGTGGTTCTTGTTCCTGTGCCCCAATCTGTGGGCTATGCCTGTTCAGGTAGAGCACTGAAGTAAGGGCTTATTTTAGAGACCCTCCGACCTCTTTGAAAACACTACACACATACACATCTATGAGACTACTTCAAAATCCAGAGGGGAACCTCTAGTGATTGACTGTTGAATCATGCCCAGAGCACCTGACAGGGAGAGGACTAGCAAGCAGGACTGTGGTTTATCACCTTCTTCAAAGGTTGTGAGGCTACCCCTGCAAGGACTAGCTAGGAGAGAGGATTTTTCTAAGCAGGATTTCAAGGTTGTGGATATGGTCTGCAGCTTTCAGGATGATGACCTGTCATCCTTTCCCTGTTCATACTTCTTCCAGTTCTGACATGAGTAATTGCCTTTATTTCTGCCACATGGCAGCAGCACAATCCTCTGACCAGAACAGAGCTCAAAATATTAATGTGTTTGCAGTGTCCACCTGTAACTATGTGCTGTGACAGGAAGGAAGAGCAATTGGCTTCAGTTCTGTGACTGACAACCTGCAGCATTAAATGCTCAGAGGAGCTCTCATCTAAACAAGAAGTTTAGTTACTGTAAACTTCTGGTTCTTAACAAGGCTGGAACAGAAACAGAAGAAAAACAGATCTGTAGGAAGGAAAGGTGGATATTGTGAGCCTGAATGAAATCTTCAAAAGCGTCTAAATGGCTTGGTAACTTAAACGACATTGATTTTCCATGTAGTCTGGGCTCCTATAACACTTTCCAAATTTTAGCTTGGGGTGGGATGGGCATGGGCATTATTTATAGGTAACACAAACATTAAACAAATTTAAGAAGGAATAGGAGCCATTCTTATACTAGATCTGAATTGCCTTAATTACTGGAGCTGCCTGGTATCAACAATCTGTTGTAATAATCATCAGTATTACTATGGCTAAAGGAAACAAAACTTCCCAGTCATCCAAAACAGCCCAATCACTGCTCTTTGGAGAAAGAAAAAAAGGAAGAAGAAGGAAGTAACCCATGGTAACTGTGGGCTACCATGCAAACTGGAAAAAGTGACCAAATTATCCTGCCATGCCTTATGCAAAGGAGATGATCTTCAAGGAATATCTCAAGAAACAGTAACTGTCGAGGCAGTCCCCTCCTCAAGCAAAACAGCTTCTAGCCAATACTGAAGTTACATTCATCCAGTGTAATCAAATACAGTGTAGTTGGCCATATGTTGCTGAAGACTGTGTTTACTCTTAGAACCTACTTAGTATATCTATCAGTGCATAGACTGGTATCAAGCCCGAAATGTCATTGTAGGATCAGGCTTTGAGTAAGACCTTCAGGCTTTATTCCATGTACACATTTCTGCCTATAATTTGGTACAATTCTGCAAAAGAAACGGTATCTAGGTATATTAACTTACATTACAGGCGCCTGAAAATCTAAATAATGCTTTCAAAACGTTGAACTGAACTGATTCTAGTTTATGAGACTTTATACTGAACAGACAAATTTAATGAGAGAATTGACTCATTTAAGAGAGAACAAAAATAAAAAGTAGGAAACTAATTCTGTATGTCATGTTATCACTGAGGATGCCTCTGCACAATTATGTGGAGCTTTATATAACAACAGTAGTAGTAGATCTTGTATTAGCCCCGAAACCAGAATTACAGCCATTCCCAAATGTGAAAATTGTACCTAAACTCTTTGTAGTACTGAGGTAACATCTTGATGCTTTCCTACAGAGCTGCATGGTGTTGACATGCAAACTCAGGTCTATGCCACTTCTTCATCATCCTTCAGTACAAGTCTGAGCTGTGCCTCCTTCTGTAGTTTGATTCCTACAAACGGTTAAACTGGTTATTAGAATAACACATATATTTTCTTGCTATCATTCTGACACACTGAAATCTACTGTCTTTTCTATGTTTTTTTTTTCTTCATAGATCATAATGGGCGTGATCCTACTCTATAATTTGCTTGGAGTCAGTGCCTTGGTTGGTGCTGCGGTCATTGTACTGTTAGCTCCAATACAGTACTTCATAGCTACAAAGTTGGCTGAGGCTCAGAAGAGCACTCTCGTAAGTAATTTATTTTAGTGACATTTGTGATCCAAAAATTAAAACAAGGAAGCAGAAGTTCTGGATTTTATTCTTGTTTTAGTGCCCGTTCATTTTAAAGGTTTGGACAAGGCATCACTTAATTTCTTCATCCTTTCCTTTCTGTTTTTTCTGTTGTCCAGTGAACCTTCTTTGTCAGAAAAGGAACTGAAAAAGTGTATAGGCCTTGCCTTCTCTACAGAGAACAGCAATTTCAACAAATAGCACAGCCCTCTCTCAGTTAAGAGTCCAGGATATTCTGAACGTTAGCAAATAATACAAACAATACTGACAAATTACATAACTACAATATTAAGAATGTGAACAACTGCCCTCTGAAATGTCTAGAAACTTTATATTCTCACCCCAGATCTGATATCAGCTATCTGATATCAACTGGCATTACTTGATTAATCTGTATTGCACATGCTCTGGGACTGGAAGTTTATTTTACTGTCTAATCTAGTTTATCCATTTTCTAATGTTTTCTGATACTTTGTCTAATTTTTAACTTTATTCTCATGATCTTTGAACTTCTTTATTCAACCTTTGATGTTTAGAGAATTCAAGTATTTAAAGATTCCTCTTATCTTCACATTCAGGAAACAAATTATACTATACAGAAATAATCTTCAGCATATTTGAATCCTCTTGATTATGCCAGTTCCTATCAGCAGAGCATTTTTTCAGAAGTAATCCCAAAATATCTTGTTGCTCTTTTCTGAAATCCTTCTGACTGATTAAAATCTCTTTTTTATCATGATGTTGCCAAACTAAGTGAGCATTGTTTTGCCTGAGGGTCAATTAAAAAAATACTTCAGTAAACATCTCACCTGTTTCATGACTATTCTGTCTGCAGCCCGTATGGAACCTTCTGTCTGTTATTATGGATACCATAGACCTAGAGATCCACCTTCCTGACTTTCACGCAATTTGAAGGATTCAGATATTTTTGTTTGGTTTATTCTCAGAAGAGGATCTCTTTATTTTTTTTTCTCTATGAATGTAATCATTTTTATATTTCCAAAGAACATAAAAGTCTATATTTTACTTTGAATCACAACTGGAGGCATGTAGAAGCTCACAAACAGACAAAATTGCAAATCTTTATTTAAATTTGCAACAAAAATGAGAGGGGGGAAATATTTTCTCTAAAGCTACAAGCCATTCTCAATTTCTTACCTGTGTTTTCCTTTTAAATACAGGACTATTCTACTGAGAGATTAAAGAAAACCAATGAGATATTAAAAGGCATTAAATTATTAAAACTCTATGCTTGGGAGCATATATTTTGTACTAGTGTAGAAGAAACAAGAATGAAGGAACTCACTAGTCTCAAAACCTTTGCTCTTCATACATCTCTTTCCAGTAAGTAACTATGGTTTTATCTCTTGGAAATGGATCCTGCTCTTCTTGTCAAAATTCCTTTACCTAAAGCAAGACCCAGCCGTGCCTGTGACATTTTATTTGTGGGTGGGATGTCATTAAAAAAGACATGACATATATAACACAGAAATTTAAAAGCGTATGGAAAATTTTATTAATGTTTCTTTTGTAGTAAATCTTCTATCAACTTCATTATGACATTATAGTTGTTGGTTGTTTTAAAGAAAGGAGTCTCAGGATAACATCAGTAGTTTTGAATATGTCAAAAGATAAATTATTGCCTACATTTCTTGTGCTGTAGAAGATTTGAGAGGGTAATATTTTAGTAGTGTTGCATAATAGTTGTGCACATTCATTTTTTTTTATCCCAGTTCACAAAAATATACAGATGATATAATTCCTTGGCCTATTTGTATGTTTAAGATCTCTCTCTCTACATCAGGGAAGGAAATTTCTTCCCACAGAGGAATTTTCCTTTGGGAGTTTTAATTGTTTGAACTAGAAATAATTGTAGTGCCATGCAACTAATTGTAAGATTGTTTTTCTTGCTTCATATAGTCTGATGTCTGTTCTATTTCTCTTCCACAGTTTTTATGAATGCAGCCATACCAATAGCAGCTGTTCTTGCAGTAAGAAATGATTTTTTCACCTTTACCTAAAAAAAAAAAAGAGCAAGAAGGAGAGAGAGAGACAGAAATGACACAGTTGCTATTGTGGAAATAATTGCTCATAAAACCTGAAAATGAGTTGGTGTGCCTCTGTTATCTATGAGATAGTGCCCATTTCCAAAGCTGATGTTCCACTGGTTGTGATTTGGATAGATAAAAACAAAAGGAAATATAAAACTTCATTGTCAGAAAATGAACAAACAAACAAAAAACAACAACAAAAATAACTCCCACAAACTTCCTAGCAACTTGAAAGAAGACTTATTTATGAAGCTGTCATTTTGCAGGTTTTTCAGGCTTTTCCATTGTGTAGCAATGCAACTCATTCCTCTAACAGCACAACTTAAGCCATTATTTCAGTATTCAAATAAAATCTTAACTTGGAATTAGAGGAAAAAATAAATTTTACTTTCCTCTGGTGAGGTTCAGACATCAGGTTAGAGGAAATAAAGTCTTGATAGATACAATTCTGAGGTCATTACTCAGCTGTGGGGTATTCCAGAACTGGGTGAAATATGATGATAATTCTATATCTGTGAAAAAAACCCATAACTTTTAACAATACCTTGCTGATTTTTCTGGGTAGTCTGTTTCATTCAATTACAAAACCTTTCAAAACAAAAATGCTTTAATTTTACAAAGGTAATTTTTCCATGCATAAGTGCATAATCACTAAAATAACTGGGAAATTTTAAAAATCTTTTTCATTTTGGCCAAAGACATTTTTCTCTTTGATTTAGTGGAATTCACCCCAGCTAAATAGTATATAGTTCTTGGCGTTGGCTGAGCATAATATTTTGCTTGTTTTCTTTCAGACATTGTTTATACTGACATGCTCTTTTTCTGATATGACAGACTTTCGTGACTTATGCATATACCAATGACAAGCCTCTGCAGCCTGCACAGGCTTTTGCGTCCCTGTCACTGTTCCACATCCTGGTCACACCACTGTTTCTACTCTCCACTGTGGTTCGTTTTGCAGTCAAGGCTATT
This sequence comes from Tinamus guttatus, assembly GCF_059628265.1. Taxonomy (NCBI): domain Eukaryota; kingdom Metazoa; phylum Chordata; class Aves; order Tinamiformes; family Tinamidae; genus Tinamus; species Tinamus guttatus. The sequence continues at coordinate 1,327,376 of NW_028288842.1, read as the reverse complement.
GTAAGGTAAGCAGGGTAGTCCGTTTTGTTCCTCCAACCCTTGACCACCTGCATTCAGTAACGCAACAGGGAAAGTGCTAAAGAAAGGGTTGTTTCCCCCACCTTCGTAGAATTAGAAATAGGGCTCAGAATGATCAAAGACCTGAGAGAAAACAAAAGAAGTGTTTTGATTTATTGTATGACATATAGACAAAGAAATGTTCCCTTCTTTTTTAATTTCACCAGCTTTGTAAGTCTGGTTTCAGAGCCGGATTCTTCTTCCTTCTCAGTGTGGCCAACCACCACTGCTCTCACCTAGCTTAATTTTGGGCTCTAGCCAACACAGGGAGGGTAGGTATAGCTATCTAGCAAGACTGGCCTTGCTCATACAGTGAAAAGCAACTGACTTAACTTTACCTCCATAAAGGGTGCTTTGTGCTTTGTGCTTTGTGTAAGGAAAGACAGGAGTAGGAGGCATAGTAAGACAGACATTTGGCTTAAGCTTTTGAGGGTTCGGGAGCCTCAAAAAGTATGGCAGGAGTATGGCAGGAGTATGGCAGGATGAAAGTGGCATGAAGTAGAAAATACTCAAAATCGAAATTAAAAAAAAAGAACTCATAAAATGTGTTGCTACTTATATGTGCCAGCATTCATTTATTTCTCCAAATAACCTGAAAAAAAAATAACAAAGCCACTTCCTTCATGCTGGGCAATAAAGCATTTAGTCTCAAGGAAGTTTGTAGCAAGTCAAATTTTCAGACTTTCAGTGGTCTATATGGAAAGAGTCATGGTCATGGGCCACTTACGTAGACATGCATACTACCTAGCTGTCCCAAGCTGCACAGGCCAACTCCTGGCTGAGGGCAACCTAGCAGTTGTGGAGCACTAGCAGGATATAAAAACCAGACTAACCTTCTGACACTTAAATATAGTCCCTCCTTGCCAAGTCTGAGGCACTCTGGCAAGACATTGCATTGTTGCTGCCTCTGGTCCCTCTTTCTTGGGTAACAATAATGATTAATAACAATCAAGGAGACATTGGGCTCCACAGCTTTCTGCCAAGCAGCAAGGCCACGTGAGAGAATTTCCCTAGGTTGAAAATGATTTTTTATTAGTCAAAATCTCAAGTCTCCTTTATAAATCATCCTAATCTCTACATCTCTGTGCTATGTTTAGCATACCCCTCATATCAAAATGGCATATGTGTTTTCCTTAGTACTGCTGGCCACCCCTCAGAACATTATTTGAAGACCATATTTGCCAAAACAAACTTCAGCCTTTGGCAAGCTTACTTCCTATCATCTTTCTCCCATGAACCTCATATTCCCCAAGTGCAGAGGCATTAAGATGGAAGCTTGGGTATTCTATGGCCTCTATCATCAGTCAGACATATGTATATGAGTATGTGCTCCTTGATGTTGTGATTATACTTTGGTCAGGATCTCCATTTCATTTTAAAGAGTAGTTCTGGTGACATGAATGCTTTTGGCAGCCTGGTCCTCATTCAAAAGCAAAGTAATGATTGACCCTAGTCTTTTTAGGCAGGCAAAAAAAACCTCTCACCTTCTACAAGAAGATAAATTCCTGCTTGACACACTTTGCCTGATAGAGAAATTTCTGCTTGGCCTTGCTTTTGTCTTCAACTTGTTGATCTTCCTCTGACTTTCTTGTGCTGTCTGTCTCTGGTGTGAAGTGAGAACTCAATCAAACTACTAATCACTGGTTCTGTGAATTTGGGGCAAAAAGATGAAGTACTTTGTTGGGTACCTCGCTTCTGCAGTTGATTCTGTAGGCTTGAGTTAGAACCACGTTTTCCCCATGCAATGAGTTACACATCTCAGACCTGGGCTTATGAAAACAGTGCCATGAGCAAGGATATGCCTTCTTTTACCAGGAACTCAGAGGTGGATGGCCCCAGGCTGGGCTGAAATGAGGGGCAGCCCTGTTGCAGGGGAAGGCCAGGAATTGGAAGGGATGGCAAGGGCTGGAGTAGTTCATGGGGCCCTGACATACTGCATACAAAAGCTGTTGAATTGAAATTTTCAGAGGATATAACTAGATGAATGACCCATTTTTGCATCCTGACTGTGTGCAGAACAGAGCAGAGACAGATGCCAAGACAGAAACTACCCCACAGAGCTCTAGTGGCAATCACAGGACTTCAGCTCTCCTTTTCATTTCTACCTACTAATATTGTGTTTATTTTCTTTTGTCTATCCTTCTTCCACACAGTAATTGTTCATTTGCTGTCTGGGTGGCAGGCAATCCATGAACTTCCATTGGATCCCTTCCAACATATCCTGCTGGCTGGACTGTAGACCACTGGAAAAGTACCCATAGAAATCTGAGTTATTTAACTCACTGTCCTGTTTTTTTCAAGTGTCCAGAAGCTGAATGAGTTTCTCCTCAGCGATGAGATTGGAGACGACAGCTGGAGAGGTGGGGAGAGCTCTCTGACTTATGAATCCTGTAAGAAGCACACAGGACTTGTAAGTTTTGTTTTATGACACTGAATTTCCAAGCAGAGAGGCCATATAGCCCAATAAAAGGCCAAAGACCTAATAAATATGGGTCAGGAGCTTTAGGTTTAGCCTGGCTCTAACTCGCAAATGATTTTAGAGAAGACAGCTCCTCTTGCAGGTTTTTCATCCTCTGCATAGGAACCTGTATGTTTCTATCGCATGAAGGGTCCCCAAACACACTTAGGCACCACGGAAGTGCCGTAGTTGTAAAAAATTCAAAACACACAAATACATTTATGTAGGTTTCAAATTCAACTTCCTCTGTTTTTATAAATGTCCCACATGCGTTTCCTGTGGCTGTGGGGATTGCACAGTGCATTGCCACTATATTATTAGAGATTGTACCATATATTGCCAACATGACGTGCTGGGCATTTTTAGGTAGGTCTCATCCTTGCTCTGGGAAATTGAGAATTAGAGCGGGGGTGAACAACACTGGAGATTGCCAAGGAGAATTTCATTCCAAAATGCTGTTTCTGGAGTGCTAAACATTTTATGAAATTGAGAGAGATTTGAGGAATCTGGGAAGAAAAACAAGAAAAAAAATATAGAAATCAGGGAGATGAGTTTGAAAAAGACATTTTCTATTTTGAGGTTTCTGTAAGACAATATTTCAACTGTTTCAAATTGATTATTTCATTTGAAATGTGACTGAAACTTGAAGATAACAATGGAAAGAAAGGATTAGCATAAAATAAATTTCATTTTGAGCTGAATTAAATAGGTTAGCCAGCCTGAAACAACACTTTCTTTGCTGTTCTGGTTTAGCAATTACAATAAAGGAGAAAAAAAATACATTTTCAGTATTTTTGTTTGTTTGTTTGTTTGTTTCTCTTGTCCATTTTTCACCCAGCCCTGCAGACAGGCAGACAAAGTCTAGATGATGGGGAGAGGGAAAAATAAAGGTAATGTCTATAAAGGTTAAAACCTTCACTATAGAGAGCCCAGCTATAATGAATCACTAAGTTTACGCCTACTCGGCTCAACACAGTGTTGCTTAGAAGTACCCAGAGAGCCCTGAATGATCTAGCTCCATAATCACTATCATGCATTAGCAAGGTGCTCTAGCCAAGCTAATCTGACTCGCTTCTCACTCCCACAGCAAGTCTGCTTCCAAGAACCAAAGTGGTAGCTCTGCATGCCATTGCACTTACTGTGACACAGCTTTGTTTGGAGCTACCCCAGGTAGGGTAGAGTTACCTAGTGGTATCTTGAGAAGGATGACACAGCTAAAATTCCACATGGGAAACCAACATTATGGAGATACTTCCTGTGATTCAGTTAAGGGTGTTTAAAACCTTGCAAAATGTGCTTCAGAGCAGTGTTTCTTTCTTATAGCACATATTGAAAAGCACTGGTTTCTTTTTATGACCTAGGATGGTGGGAGGAAAGGGAGTGGATTGTCCAAGTGACCAAATGGCAACATTTCTTGAGAATTTCAACTTTGCTCCCTTCTGTACTTCACCCTGTAGCACACCAAGGCCATCAACAGGAGACAACCCTTGAGGTATCAGTTGGAAAGCTATGAACAGCCATCAAGGAGGCAAACACGTCCTTTGGAGATAGATGATATCGCAATCAAGGTGGTTTGAAAACATCAGCTCATTCTTTACAAGGAACAGGTTCTCTTGCTCAGTACTACAATAGTATCAGCTCATGCCCAATTGCTGCTGCTGTTCAAAAGGCAAATGGTCCACTGCAAAAACAAGCCCAAAGCCCTAAAATAAACTGATGCTTTTGCCAAAATTAAAATGAGAAGATTTACTTCAGAGCAGCTCTTTATAGTGGATTTGCTTCAGAACACCTCTTTATAGTGATCCCCTGGCTTCTGAGGATCAAGACATCATGAATCTGAAGGGGAAAAAAAACCACAAAATAATCTGATATGAAGAAATTAACATAGATTTTTTTAGACTTTCTGTAATATAGGTTTTTTAGGCCTTCTGTCTTTCACTCCCAATCACAGGATTAAGAAAAGGAAAACTGCTCATTTGTTTTTGCCATTTATTTCTTATAAAGAACATATTTGACTGAATGTGCTGTAGTGTTTCTAATGTTTTCTGACAAAATTCATATGAATTTTGTATGCTAGTTTCAAATGTCTATTTGCACCAAATTTTGTCCTAATATGTCCCTGTTCTCTGTCAGAAGAATGGGTCATGGCCATGCTAACTTCAAAGAAAGTATGTACAAACAAGGCCATGGTCCATTGTTCTACACATTTCTTCTTAGTGATAGAATTGACAGTTTGGTACATGAGTTAACTCAAGACCATCTATATACTGTTTTTCATGCATGTTATATGTGTGTGTATATAACATTTCCTAATCATAAACTTATCTGTGTTTGGCAGTGTTTTCTAACCTAACTTTTATTTTTGTGTGTGTGAGCATGCCTCATTTTATCAAGATTTTTGGTAACATTTTAGGCCCAAGTCAGACATTCTAATTTGTTTCCTCATTTGTTTACATATCTGACATGTGGTAATTGTTTTGTAGGTGACCAACGGATACTTTTCCTGGGGCAGTGGTTTGGCTACATTGTCCAATATAAACATCAGAATCCCAACAGGTAGGATAAACATACAGCTTAAACATGATTTATGTAATATCAGATTGCTGTTAATTCCATTTTTTTATGTTGCAGCATGCACAAAAGTACAAAACATTCAGTTTTTATAAGGAAAAACGAAGGATGAAAAAAAATACAACGTCATGAGCTGTAGGAGTCATGGAACTTTATCATTAGCCTAAAATACTACAAATTAAAAACTTTTATACTTAATGTTTAATTTTTATTTTTACATATTTAAAATATCATTCATTACTTGTTAATAATAAATTATTAATTAATATTGATGATTATTAATAATAAAAATGCCAAATAGTAGGAACAAAATCAACACTAAGAAGAAATATGGAGGATGTCTACACAAAAATTCATTGCTATTTTTACAGTCAATTTTTTAAAAATAATTTTAGATTGGTCTGACTAAGGATGCATCTGCTTCCATATTTTGTTTCTAGCAGTGGCTACCAGTTGGTGCATAGGGATAGGGACACAGCTGGCATATGTTATAACCTCTTCACCCATTCTCCAAACTTACTCTTTCCCAGTGTCCAAGTATTGTCAGCTCAGAGCATTTCCTGAGCCTCATGCAGTTTGTCTGTTCAGTAAGGCCCATTTACCTTTTTTTTAAGTACTTGTCCGGTCTGTCGCTGAGGTCCTGTGCCACCACAGGGGAAGACTACAGCATGGAGGAGGGCATAGGGGAGTACAGCAAAACAGGAAAGAATTAATGGAACTTTTTTTTTTTTTTTTTTTCAGTTGCAATGACCTATTAGATCGACCCAAATTTTCATGGAATCACAGACTGAATAAATACTCCCCACTTTATACCATTTCATCCTAAATAACCTTCCCAATGTAACACGTTTCTACACACTATATGATAACATGTCATAGAGGTATTCTCATTCCACTGGATATTAGTGTGTACCTGCATGCTTTCAAAGTATTTTAAGATGATTACATGCAATATTGATCATTAACATACCGGATAATAGCAAATGTTTCCACCTATTTAAAGTGCTCGAGAATTGCATCTGGTGGTCTTGAATTGAATTGGTTGTTTCTTTTTTAAAAACCTGTTTGTTGTTATCATTATAGGTCAGATGACAATGATTGTGGGTCAAGTTGGCTGTGGCAAGTCTTCACTTCTCCTTGCTATTTTGGGAGAGATGCAGACACTGGAGGGAAAAGTTCACTGGAGCAAGTATGTTTCCTATAGCTGTTAATTGTTGTATTCTTGTAACAAGAAAATGCAGCAAATAGCAGGCATTTCCATCGTATCTCCAAATAGCTGTTTGGTAAGAACAGTGAGGTGCAATTTGCATTAGTTGTGTTTCATCAGAAGTGTTTTGCTGGCTAGTAATGTTTCATACAACACTTGCAAGTTATGAAAATAATGACATTCTGCAAGAAGCATTGAAAGCTGACAAATGCAAAAGAAACTAAAGGATTCCGGTTTGGATTGCTACCTAGATTATTAAGGCAGCCCCTGTGTTTTCCATGTTGTTATCCTGCAACTGTATGTCTGTGATGGAACGACAGGCTGGAGCTTCTTCAATGTGTGGGAGCATGGGCATACAGGAGAGATTATGTTTCCCACTCAGTGATGCTGCTGATAGCAGAAAAAGGTTATACAGTAACATGTGAGTAGTGCTTTCGCCTACCCCTGGTATCTGCCCAAGCCTCAGCCTGTAGAAAACAATGTAATTCTTCACTCTTCGCAGAAAGCAGCTGGGAGGCACTGAATACCAAGAGAGTTAAGGATCAGAAGATGCTGTTCTTGAGGAGAGAGTTGCCAATGAGTTCAGGCCTCTGGATCCACATCAATTCAGGCCCAGTGAATTAGAATTTCACATAGATACTAGTTGGGACTGTCTCTGTGATTTTAAAGATCAATTCTGTTATTCTAAATCTATTATGCTAATGAATATTCTTAATTAATATTTTAATGACTGAATCACAAAATGGCTGGGGTTGAAAGGGGCCTCTGCAGAGGTTCATCATCTGCTCCAACACCCCATCATCTGGTCCAAATAGGGCCAGCTAGAGCACGTTGCCTAGGACCATGTCCAGTTGGGTTCAGGGTTCTGAATATCTCCAAGGATGGAGACTCCACAGCCTCTCTGGGCAATCTGTTCCAATGTTCAACTACCCTCACAGTAAAGAAGTATTTTCTTACATTCAAGTCGAATTTCCTGTGTTTCAGTTTGTACCCATTTCCTCTTGTCCTACAGAAGACAAGGAGGGTCTTTTGTTGCCACATCCCTTGAATTGTTTTGTCATCTTTTTCCTATAGCAAGGTTGAAAGCTGGATACTTTTTCTTTTCCTGTACTAATACATGTGGCGTTTTTTGTTCTCTAGCTGTATGTTACTGTTTGCTATTCTAAAATGTATGATTTCACTGGAGTAGTAGGTACAGTTTGAGCCAAGGCAAGACTTTTTTTTTTTTTAATTAGCCACAAGTTTAAACTTTGATGAACAAAGAATACATGACCTCTAGGAATAGTATGTGACACAGTTAATTCCTTTGAAACATGCAATGAGAATGTTGCCATCACAACGAGACATTTTGTTTTCTGAGTAATTAAAAAAAAAAAACACAGGGATTGACCAGAGTGTGCATTAAAATTATTCTCATGACTTTTCAAAGACGTATTTGAGAAAGACTGTGAGAATCTCTTGGAAGTGAGGTTGACTTGTACTGAAAGGAAATTATGAGAAAAAAAAGGCAGTATCATTATGAGACAGAGACCAGAAGTCATTACTTTGCTGATGCTATATTTTTAAATAGTATTTGGGACTTGCTTAACATTTATCATTTCCTATTGAGACGAGTTTGAGATTTAGCAGATGTTTTCTTAGGATTATTTCCTAAATTCGATAGAGTTCCCAAGTAAAGATTTCCAGTAAAGGTCACATTTTGCCCAGTGCTTTATGAGTGTATGCTGTGATTAGTAATATGCATAGGACCTTTCATGTTTTGTCCTATGTAAACTGTACTTTCCAAGAAACTCTGCTCAGATATCACAATGTTCAAGAGAGACCAAGTTATTATTATCTGTTGATTAACTATCTCTAGATAACCAAACAGATAATTACCATTTGTGAGGATCTGGGGCTTTACTGAGTGACTGTATTAATTCTAGCCTATAATTTGCTACTGCATTGTAGCTGAATGCAAACATGGCTATGTTTGGCTGACAGTGCCAAACTGCCTGAGTTTTCAACTGAGAGTTGAATACAGGAGCATACCTCAGGTGTTTAAATGGATGCTGCTGTTGTGCTCAGCAAAATCCTAGTAAAGGGCCTATTTATGCTCTTGAATCCACAGAATTCTTCATACATGAGTAATTCAGCTACTGATCCAGGGATGAAATGCAGGCTAGGTGAATTCCCCAACAAATTCAGATGGATTAGATTTTAGCCTGATTTATATTGCAACAAACTTGTCATAAATCTTTCTGAAAGCCCATTGTGTATCTTGGGTACAGTATTGCTGCTATTGCACCAGGATTGTCACCAGCTTACTGTATTAAGGAAAGAAAGTGTGTTAGTGCTTCTTTCTGTACGATCTTGGCCAGGACAACTCTTACAGGTAAGATTTCATGTCTTCCCAGTTAAACGAGACATGAAACTGGTTTTTGGTTTCCCAGTGAACAATAGACTAGAGAGATTTCTTAAACACTCAAGTGTGAGACTATGCAGACCCAGTGATTCAGCTAAGCCTTTTATGAGAAGCTGAGAAAGGATATGAGCTTCAAACTTTCTAAGTCCATGTAGAGACAGATGTGAGGAATGAACAGAGACATGTATTCCTCACATCCACACTGCCTTATACAGTCAGAATCATCTTCACTTGATATACATCTTCTATTGAACTTGCTTGTGTGCAGAAAGGTTACTGTGTGCCAAATTAAAAACATGAGCAATGCAGGAATTAGGAATTAGATTCTCACAAATGGATTGTTCTGTACTCAAACAGTGAAAGAGCAACTGCTTAGCAATGTTGCAACCACAGTAGTTTGTAGAACACAAAGAAGGACATCCATAGAGAGATAAGTGGTTGGCTGGGTAAATGTCAACACCCAAAGCCTGCATAACTCCTAGTCCTGCTATGGTGGTTCTGGCTAGTTGCAATGACTGGGAGATAGAACAAGATAAATTGGTCCAAACTACAGGATATAGTACGTGCTTGATCCTTGGAAATCTCTTGCCTGTATTAGAAAGGTAAATGGTCTGTCCCACCGTTATGATGGTATCGTAGAAATTTTGTATCCCTTTATTCTCCTCCATATTCATTTTGCAGGCTAAGGGATTCTGGGCTCAGTTAGAGATGCATTAGTCTGTTTCAAGAGGTCCAGAGTTACAAGTTGTCCAACCTTCAGCTAGGCTTTTTTTAAAAACCTTTGCTTAAAACTTTGATTTAAATATGTTCCTGAGAGATCAGCCTATGTAATCAAAAGTCATATGAATATAGCTCATCAATCTGATCAGTTTGTTCTTTTCTAACATTTTAGAATTGAGCACCCCATGTATTTTGTGGAATACATATATTTTATGATACAGAATAAAAATCAGTATAGACAATTACATTGCAATAAGTAAAGAAATTAGAGTGAAGATTACTTATCCCACTGTGCAAATAAAAGCCTCTTTATAGAAATCTCAGGAGCTTCAGTTTCAGCCCACTCCCATGTCCTGCAAATACATCACATTTTTTGAATTGGGCAATAAAGTATGAGAACAAATACTTACTCTCCTTATTTGTGAAGGCCCCAGCTCAGCATGGTCTTACCCACGTATTTATTTATGAGTTTATTCATGAACATGGGTTCTCACAGACCTCTGAATTCAGGAGAATTAAAGCATATTGTCAAGTTACGCATGCAATAAATATCTAACCAAGGAGAAAGAGTTTGAGAAATTAAGATCCTAAAATTAGTCTTTGTCCATTCAATTAAATTATTTGATTATAATGGAAAGCATGGTAATTCTGGTAAAGAATTAAAAGGGCCAGTTTTTGTGAAACAGTACAAATAGGCACTCCAAAACATATCCTTAGGAGCATTATCTCTTTTGTTGCCTACGATTATCATGCACTACTTGATAAAAGTTTGTTGTTTTGTAATAACAGAAATTTAAGTTTTCTTCTGTTTCTTTTTTGTGTGTTTGTTTCTTTGCTTGACTTGATTGTGTTTCTCTGCATTAGACCCCGTCTTTTGTTTTCTTTTAATTTTTTTTCATTGTGTAGAAGTCTGGAAGCTTCTGCTGAGTAAAGGACCAACTTTTTTGAAGTAATATCTGTTCTGAGCCTTGTTCTGTGGCTCTCTGACCCTTCAGAGATAATGAGCAGGGCTTAATCACCTCTTACATTATAACATCTTGTCTGACTATTGGTGCTCCAAAAACACACTGATAGTGCCTCTCAAGAGACAAGAATTATCAAGAGAATTGGTCTGAGCATGTAAAGAAATGTGTCCCTGTTCTGGGAAGATGTTAAATATGAGAATCCAGCATAACAAGAACTTTGCTATTAGAATGATTCTACCCTTTGCCAGAGTTGGATACTCTACGTCAAAGTGCATCTGCTGTTGCTGGAATCCCAGCAGGCAAGCAGGCACTTCAGTGTCAGCAGTAAAATACTTCATCTGGAAGATTCATAGGCTTGGGAGAGGAAGGTCTATTTTTCTGAAGTTAGGCAAATAACATATTATTTTTTTTTTGGTCCTTTATAATGTCTGCTTCCATTTACCTGGCATAATCTCACAGTTTTAGGTTTTGCAGCTTGCAGCGATGCGTCGTCATTCCTGGCAATGGAGATCATCACTATCCCAGACCTCCTTGGACTAGCATTCCATGTCCTCAACACTGCTGGCATGACAGTTAATAACAAGGGAAAGCTGCAAAATCTTTCATACTGCCATTGCGTGTTCTTGAAAATGTATCCCATGAATCTCACATTCCTTAAGAAGTGAGGACTGACTGGAAAAGCCTACATGTTCTAGTATCATGACTATCTTAATGCAGACTCATTTTACTGTGTTCAAATCCTGTTCTGATTTACAAGTGAAAATGTTTTATCTGTTGCTTACAAAAGATGTCTACAAAGCTTGTCATAAGTCCTAGAGAAATTGGAAATTAGAATAGTTGTTAACTTTTGCGGATCATCAGCGGAACAGTATGGACAGCCTTTTATATATCCAGGCTATATTAATAACTCAGTTTTTAATAGATATTAGACTATCCTTCTCATTTTAAAGACATTTTCTAGCATTACTGTAATTCATATGTTCAGCAGCTACACACTATAAATATGAAACTATTGAAATTAAAAATGTTATATGCAGCTATTTAGACTTTGTTTCCCATTAAGAACAAAAAATCTCGAATTCTTAATATTATGTTTGCCTAAATATCCAGTTTTCCTAAGTATCAAACTTGTACAAAATGTTATTCTCTATATTTCCAGCTTACTAAATGTCATTTACCATAACTTACAGTGTAAATGAAACTGAACCTTCTTTTGAAGTCTCCAGAAGGTATTATTTCATTTTTAGTGTATTTGAATACATTCATTTGTTTCCTCAGAATCTCCTTGAACCTTCACCTGTGTACTTTTCAGCCATTTCTGTTTTCTTATGCCAATAATCATTTACTATAGGATTAGCTGACAAGTTGTATTAAACCCAGTGGATCCCAATCTTTTCTAGCCATTGTACCACTACCTCAATTTAAAGTGTAACGCTTTAGAACGGTCCAAATCTTGGCCGAAGGATACCAAGTGCTCCCAGCTCCTATTATGACACCTCTGGGAGTTTTGTGAGCCTCTGAGACATCACTACCTATGTACATTTGTTTGCGTGTTTTCTGCTCAGCGCTGGGCTTTGTGCTATTCCAGCTTCCCAGCTGTGTGCCAGAGCAAGGTGGACAACATGTACAAAGGGAGCCAGATGTGCTCCAGTTGAAGCCAGCTACTAATGCTAGCCCTGACTTTTTTGAAAGGCCCTGTGGTTTTAAAAGAAGGGCAAACTATATTAAAAACATTTAATCAATGGCAAACAAGTAGTGGCACACATAGCTGTGGTTGGGAGCCACATTATTTATTGATAGCTGATAATCCCAAGGACATACTTCCATACTAGCATATACCAAGCTGCTAAAACTTCTAAGAATTTTGGGGATGCTACTGACTGCTTCTAACCAGCTATTTCTCATACCCCAGTGCCCTCTCTCTCAAAAGCAAACCCTAGATACCTACAGGCAAAACCATGTCAAAATTTTGGTCTGACACAATGTAAACAAAGAGACTGAGAAGGAGCATTAGCATTCAGGTTTGCAAATCATTACCAGTTCACCCCAGCTTCCTTACACATCTCAGGTATCTCATAAAAATGTCTGAGACTGTAGGAACTTCTTTGCCACAGTACACAGGCAAATCAGTCAGAAGAAAAAAAGATCATACCCTAAATGTACGCATTTTATTAGGTATTTAAACATATTTAAATTACTTTAAATTATTAGACATTTAAAATTTTTCTAACAAATAATTGGCAGGCTGCAATGATTTCTTCCAAATATGTATTGAATTGCCCAATTTTTCCAATATCATGTCAGTCCACTGAGGATCTAAAATAAAAAAGCATCCACTGAGAAAAAGTCTTTCAGGTGAACAGGCATGATCTAAAATTTCAGAGCACAATGAATTAAATTAATAATTTGTCTGAAAAGTATTTCAGGTGAACAGCCATGTAAAATTGTAAAATAACCTAAAATTTCAGGGCACAATGAATTAAATTAATAACTTCTCGGAAAATCTCATCATTTTGGCTATTTATAAATCACTTCTGCATTGAAATTGTAGATATGAAATTGAGGTATGTACATACCAGAAATTTATAGTAAAAAAACCTATAATATAGATTTTGCCTATAATATAATATAGATTAACCTATAATATAGATTTCCATTAGAGGAGAGAGTGGGTGCTGTTCTAACCAAAGATCTCATTTAAAGTTCTTATCTCCACCTTTGTAACCATTGCTTTGCTTATGTGTTTCTCTTTTTTTTTTTTTATGAACACTAATTGTTACCCCCAGCTTCTCAAATGTTTTGCAGGGGTATTTTGCTTTTTTGCTCATGTTTTTTATTTGCCTGTCTCTAGTAGGAACAGATACTCAGTGGCTTACGCAGCTCAGAAGCCGTGGCTATTGAACGCAACGGTGGAGGAAAACATTATCTTTGGGAGCCCCTTTAACAAGCAGAGGTAATTACTAACCCTCTTGCAGAAAAGGGAGGTTTGCAGAAAAATATCAGGATACATGTTCTACTGGGGTGGATTTTGATCACCTGACTTCAGCCTTTTCAAAACCAAATTTCTCCTTTAAACTGTTCTTCGGGGGCTTCGTTTCTGAGTGGGATGAGTGTCTAGAACGTGTGAGAAATCAAGCATTGGCAGTGCCGCTCTCTCTGATTTGGATATGTGTATTTTTCAAGCAGCTAAAGTTAGGTGAGATGAATCTCATCCGTGGAGATGAAAGACATCTTTAATTTTGTTTAGTGGAGCCTGAGTTTGCCAGAGGACTCTGGAAGCAGAGATACTAGACAGTTTCCTTTGAGTTTATGTCCTAATACTGCTGTGATCAAGATACCAGAGCAGCCACTTCATGTGCTAAGATGGGGTACCTCAAGAGTGCTTACCTCAAGAAAATAACCTTATTTCTTCTTTGGAAAATACAGAAATAAAAGGATTGTGATAGCTGAGGTGTGCATCTTCTATTTTTCCTATCTTGCATTTGTCCTTAAGCACTTAGGTCCATCTAAAAGGCCAGCTAATGCATACAGTGGAAAAAGTGATTTGGTTCAAGGAAAATAGATTGCTGAAACCTTCAGAAGCAACTCTGACTTTAAGTCATGAAAAAAAATACATCCTATTCTTCTTAGTGTGTGCTTTGCTAAGATCCATGACTACATTCCTGCCCAATAAATATTTGCAATGAGTGAATATCCCACAGTCCAGATAAACCCATAAAATTTCAAGGGACCAAATTCTTACCTAGTGCAAATCAACCTAACTTCACTCATATCAAAGGAGGAAGGCTGAATTACACCACTCAAACAGTCTGATTCCAGCTGCCTGTTAGCATATCATCCAAGATACCCCACAGAGTTAGAAATGTCCTAAGAGATTTTGAGTTCCTGTAAATGGTTTCCTGATTCTGGCAATACTGTAAGAACCCTTTGTCCTGTAACATCACACTGAAGTAAATGAAGAGGCACTAAAAAGGAGAAGAATAAAAACTGTTTTTAAAATGGCTTTAAATACTCCAGAGTCCAGCAAAGTAGTTTCATGGCAGAGAGGTACGTGCTCAGTAATTTAAGTCACCACATTCGTAAAAAGCAGACTTACCAATAATGATCTCTAGTAAAGATGTCATTTTTTTATGATGCTTGGCCAGCTTATTTTTGCAATTATCTGGCCATCATAGAGCCTCAATAGCTTAGCAGTGAATCTGAGCTGGAGATTTTTGTGCTAGCAAAGAAAATCATTGGTTAAATAATTTCAATGACTATATGTTTTTTACAGGTACAAAGCGGTTACAGATGCATGCTCTCTGCAACCTGACATAGACTTACTACCATTTGGTGACCAGACAGAAATTGGAGAAAGGGTAAATAACGTAACGGTGTTTATGTCTGCTTAGCCTATGTATTAAGAAGTCTCTCTCTGTCTGGATCCCAGGCAGAGGCTGGGATCTCAGGCTCATAAATGACTAGTAATTCACCGGGACTTATGGCAGTTAGTCTATATTAATTTCTATAGTATTCTGATAGCCATGACATTGAGTAAGGTATTACGACAGTACACAACATTCGCATGTGATCTCTAATCTGGAGAGCTCAGGATAGAGGTAAATCTAAGTAATTAATTTTGTTTCAGAAATCAGACTTTTCCTCTATGCAAATAATGTTAGATTTTCTTCAACTGGATTGGATTTTACCATGTAAAAAACACAGATACTCAAGGAATTAGTATTTCATCAGAAAACTATGGAAAATTCATACCTGCATTATGTTACAGAATGTTTATATGGCAAGGAGTTTTTGCTAGAAGTACTGCAGTAAATTTATCCTGTATGTTGTGTCCTGAAAGCAAATATGGTTACTTGACACTGACCTTGAACAAGCAAAGTTTTATTCCCAGACTCTTGTCATTCGTACGCTTATTTATCAACAGAATTAGCACTTTAACCAAGTTTTTGCTTTTTATCAGAACTCTGTATATAGTCACAAAATACCACATTTCTCATGTTCTATCATAATGTTTATTCAAATATGCATATTTCTGATCCATTATATTCATTAGGGGATTAATTTAAGTGGTGGCCAGCGACAGAGAATCTGCGTAGCTCGAGCACTCTATCAGAACACCAACATTGTCTTCTTGGTAAGATTATTTGTTCTTATATTAAGCATGGAGAGTTAGTAATAAAACTGTCATTCCTTATATTTAGCTTTCCTATAGGGATTTGCATTTAACTCCCAATCTGAATAATAGAGATAGGGAATAAACAGCCACTGCAGGCAGTACCAAAGGACACTGAGAGCCTGGTGAAGGACGGGTCTTTTACAGAGATTAACAATATGAGTGTAACAGATTGTTTAACTTGCACTCACTTGCAGTGATGACCCAGCATCAACACGATTCCATTAAAATCAACAGGATTTTTGGATAAGGTAAAGCATCACAATGCAGCTTATTCTGGGTAATGAACAGGCTGAACATTCAGCAGTTAACTGTTTAATATTTACATGCGAACTTCCGTGCTGAGAGACCCCGGGAGAAGTCAAGAATTTAAGTCTGAATATTATCTTGCTGCTAGCCATAGTCACTCAAAGTGAAACACCAAGCACTTCTGCAACTTATTTTGGAGGAAACTAATTAACACCTACCTCTGTTCTTCTCATCCATGTCAGATTCTCATCAAGATTAGGCCAAAATTTGTCTTAGATCACAGCATTTTCCATTTTGAATGAGAAGTTTCAAATCTAGTCTCTCTGATCAGATTTACTCCATATTGTCAGTGCCACCAGTACTGCACAGATCTGGACTCAGAACTCAATTAAGTCATTGTTATGAATCAAAGAGTAATGGATCCTAGTTCACTGTTTCATAGTTTAGTCCTCTGACTAGGTTTTAGTCATTAGAGAGTGCTGAAATATTTATAAATGGCAGATGTTTCCAGTTTTTAGAAAACTCTTGAAAGAAAAAAAATAACTCTGTTTTGACTTTAAAAAAAAATTTCTTTCAGGATGATCCGTTCTCTGCACTAGACATTCACTTAAGCGATCACTTAATGCAGGAAGGTATTTTAAAATTTCTCCAAGAAGACAAAAGGACCCTTGTTCTGGTGACCCATAAGTTACAGTATCTACCGCATGCTGACTGGGTAAGAGAGGAGACACTGTGATGCAGACTTACTAATAGTGGACATACAGTTGAAGCAGTGTGGCACGTGATGAGATCACTATTTTTGGCTGTAATTGAATTCCTTCCTCCTGATTCTGTAACCTTATGCAGCATGTATTTTATAGTAATAGGAACAATTTTATGTTTTTTGTACAGTTTTATTGGTTGAAAGCCACAGAAGAATTCTGACTTAATTGCAAGTAAATTTGAGTACAGATAAGAACAGCTGTAGAAATTTCACTTTATGAAAATAGGTGTTTCTTTGTAAACAAACTTTAAAAGTTATTGATAAATATTTATGAATACAAAGAGGAATTTGCATAACGGTAATCGCACAAATTCTGAAACAAGTTTTGCAGTTTCAGGTCAGTGATGATGGTCACATCACTGAGTAGATTTATTGAATACTTTCTCTCTTAGATCATTGCCATGAAGGATGGAATGGTGCTTAGGGAAGGGACACTGAAAGATATCCAAACCAAAGATACGGAGCTTTATGAACACTGGAAAACTCTGATGAATCGCCAGGATCAAGAATTGGAAAAGGTAAATAGGAACATTTGTGCAAGGATGTGCTTTCGGGAAGGATTTTTTTTTCAATTAATTTAAAAAATCAAAACATGTCAGCAAGCAAGTTTCTACCTGCAATTTAAGGAAGAACTTGTGAACTGTAATGAGATTTGAGAAATGGAATGGATTGTTTAGGAAGTGTGTGAAAGGAAGTCTAGGAAGTTTCTCACAATCCTATTTTCTGAGAGCCATATTATCGTTGGTGTTGAAGGGTTTACAGTTGGATTCGATGATCTTGAAGGTATTTTCCAATCATAATGATTTTAAGAGTCTATGATTCCAGACGAGAGGGAATAAAAGAATGAAGGAAGGAAAGAGGGAAGAAAGTCAACAAAGGGGGACAAAGTCAATGAATTTTCTGGAAGATAAATCCTAAAATACAGTGTTTTTTCTTTCAGTTAAATAAGTGATCCAAACAATCTCTCTTTGAAGTTACTTTTGGTGCTATGACAGTGTCACCTGAATTCTCAAATTAATGAGAAGATTTTCTTATTACAGGATATGGAAGCTGACCAGACTACTTTGGAGAGAAAAACTCTTAGAAGGGCAATGTACCCCAGGGAATCCAAAGCACAACTGGAAGATGAAGATGAAGGTAACTCTTCATTACTCTGTTAACATGTAACTTTGCCTTTATCCTTGAATAAGAGGATGCCAACCACAGGGATTCTCATGATGTTGTTAAAATGACTATAGAAAGCACACTGGCTTTTTGAAGGCTCCTGCTTTTGGTCTATACAGGAGAGCCTTGCCAAAAAGCTAATCCCAGATGCTAAAACCTAGTATATTCTTCCTGGGGTAAGATAGAAAAACACAGGGAAAGAAGACGTCCATACAGTAGACAGAATGCCTGCAAAATATAGAAATATTAGGATCATAAAATACTTATCTGTAACTTAGCTGAAAAGTAATCTCACATTACTTTCTAGTCACCCATATTTATGATGTTTTATCTGCATCCCAACATGTGTGTAATTTCAACTTTGGGAACTGCCCTACTAATTCATTTTTCTTGTTCAGAATCAGAAATTTGTTTCAGGTACTGTCAATGTAAGGCTGTCTAGTAAAAGCAGGTCAACATTTGCCTTCCTCCAGTATATACTGCAAGGCTGCAAGATGTTATACCCTTATTATTTGAAAAAAAAAAAGTAATCTTTAAAAGGTAATGTGTATGCATATATGAAATACCCATCTTGCAGAACAGAAGTCTGCCACTGTGTTGTATTTCAGTATGATGTGAATGATTATCATGTAATCAAAGGTAAGACTGGAAGAAATCTTAATCCAGTGTCTGAGCTCCTTTATATAGATAAAATTTTAGCACTTCTAAATAAAGTCAAAGTGAAGTTCTCTTATGCAACAGATGACAGAGTGTCTGGATGGAAAGCTTGAAAGAACATTCTACAACTTTCCACGTAACCCTAAGTGCTCTGTTGACTGTATAATAAAAGAAGTTGAACAAGTTGGGAAAGCCCTTGGAATTTCCAGGCCTAGTATCTACCATAAATGAAATCAAAACTGAAGACTTGACTTACAAAAATCTTTTGTTAACAAAACTATATCTATTCAAAGATCGACAATTTATAGAGTTGCTCAAAAAGCAGGAGGAAAGTCTTACGAAAATATGTCTGTAGTGTGAAGTGTTTGCTTTTTTAAAATGATTAATTTGCCAGAAAAATTGCCGCTAAAAAGAATGATTCAAAACAACAACAAAGTCAATCAAATCCAGTAATACGAGAAATAATTCCCTATTAAGTTCTGAATCCAGACTAATTTGATCAAATGTCTGAGTCACAGAGGAAGAAGAGGAAGAAGATGAAGATGACAATATGTCAACTGTCTTGAGACTCAGGACAAAGATGCCATGGAAAACCTGCTGGAGATATCTAACATCTGGAGGATTCTTCTTGCTATTTCTGATGATTTTCTCAAAGTTGTTAAAACACTCAGTTATAGTAGCCATAGATTATTGGCTAGCTACTTGGACATCCATGGACAATGCAAATGAACCCGGGAACATGGATGATGCTAAAAGCACAAAGAAGGTGGGCCATATCTTAGACTTTGCTAGAAAAAAAATAAAAGTGTTCTGAGATAATTATTTGTTGTTCACATAAAAACTAGAAAGACAGACAAATGTAGTCAGATCATTTTTATATAGAAATTAAAATATAAATCAATTCTTTTTTTAACTTTTTCAAACATACAAGACTGAAAAAGAAGCATGTTTCAGATCTGAAAAAGAATGATTGACTTGTATTTTCAAAGGCAGAAAACTTAAGCTAATCTTTTCCATCTGTGTTTTTTAACTAAGTGAATGACCCCATTATCCTAAGTACTGGGTTTCTAGCAATGTCCTATCAGATAATAACTATTTAAATAGGATCTGCTTATTGCTTTAGATTTGACTTATATACAAATGTCTCACCAGAATTCACTTGGTAAACTTTCAGAATGCTTCTGTTCGTTTTAGTCCTGCCAAATTAGTTTAGGATTTGCTCTGTGAATTTTTGAGGTACTTGATGGTGATGAACTTTCCAAGGTCTCTCAAATGACTAAGTTCTTGAGAGGCTCTACTTTGGTTGCTGAATTTCTCAGCTAACAATTTGCATATTTACAGGCTTATCCAGTCAGTCTATCTTCACAGTTTGAAGTATTTGCACTTCAGCATCTTGAAGGATGCTCATCAGTAGCTCGAGAGATCTTGAACATAGCCAGGTCTTCTAATTATGTGAACTTGATGAACTGCAGTTCCAAGATAGTTCATTTATTTGCCAAAGATTGTATTAATATAACTATGTAATATATGCATTCTGACATACCAGCTGATTAATGCCAGCTACTAATTTTGAAGAGCAGTGGATTGGGGTCTTAATAGTAGGAAAAAAAAAAGTGTGTTTATTTCTAGGATTGATGCATTTGTCATTTTATTAGACCTATCATGTTGCTGTATTCAGCATCCTTTCTGGAGCTGGAATTGTCCTTTGTCTTATCACATCTCTGACTGTGGAGTGGATGGGCCTCACAGCAGCCAAGAACCTACACCATAATCTACTCAACAAGATCATCCTTGGACCAATCAGGTACAGCAAAAATAAATGTACCTCCTGAAAAGCTACTTGGTTGGAAACTGCTCCTCATAACGGGGAGAGTACTCCTGTTAAAAATTATTTTCTTTGTCCTTTTTTCCTTCAAATCCTCAAAAAGTGAAAATAAAGTGATCAAGGAAATAATGTTTTCATGTTGGAACATGTGAAATTGATTGCTTTTTTTATGAGAGGTTGAAATGAAAGTGTCTAGCATTGGTTAGCATCTAGACAGCTAGCAACCCTCAAGGCTTGGATGTTGAGGAAGGTTTTGAGTGCAGACCTAGTTCAAGGCTAGCAAGGCTGAGCAATCAGCCTGCAGTTCAACAATGTGGATGGGACGGGGTCGGCCAACCAGGTGTCTGCAAACTGAGTACAGTTATCATGGTTCTTTCATGAAATGACTGAGTCTCAGTGCCCTGTCCTATACAGGAGATTGAGCAGGACCAGGGACAGGAGGTGACCTTTGGGATGAATTTTAATTCCTAAGGGAGCCAGAGCACGAATGAAAGAGCAAAGAGCAAGACCGCAGATTCTTTGGAATAGGAGGCTTAAAAGTTAGTGGGAAAAAAAAGTTGAGAGAAGCATTTGGATAATCAGAAGGCAGACTTTATCTTCTGCTGTATTATTCATGTTTGCTGCTTGATCTGGAAAATGGCTGGACACAAACTTGTGTTCTATCTGGACTGGCTTTGTATAAAAAAAAAACTGGAATGTCTTGTCAGTTAACTTTTTGCCTTTACTTTGTTTGAAAGGTTCTTCGATACAACTCCATTGGGGCTAATTCTAAATCGCTTCTCTGCTGATACAAATATCATCGATCAGGTATGCATATCAACATATTCTTTTTTAGAACATATTTGTTCTGCAATGTTACCTAGCTACCGAATAGGTGATGTATTAGAATGCTCGGTAGAGAAAGGCATAGTGAATAAAAAACACTTCTGGGGATGATAATAGAAAAAGACAAATGCAAATAGAAATTAAACACATCTTTTCACAGCCAGACTGGGACCGGTTGCTTTTGCTGGAAGTTTGGATTAGCAAAACACAGGATTTGTTACTCAAATCAGAAATATATAGGGTAAAATGTAACAACTTTTAGCATATGCAGTACACATGAAATAATTAGATGACCACTCCTGGCTGTAGCACATGTAATTTTAGAGCATTGAGGAGAGAAAGGAATGCTTCTACTATGCCTATGAATCAAAATGTTTGGATGAGCAATAATCCTGAATGTAAGGGTGGTGGGAACACAGAAGAAAAATTGCAAAGCTCTGAGAAAGAGCATGTTATTTCTGTAAATATTTGGTATATCAGGAACAATATCTATTTCTTGCCTGTTTTTTTAAACAAGATGGAAATGGCTCCTACATCCCCATGTTCTCTGAAACCCTGACCTCTAGAAAATCCTAACGACTCATTTTTAAACTCTGCATGCTACAGTAGTTGACCAGTAGGAACAGAAAGGCCCTTGGTATAAAGGGATTGTCAGTTAGTGGACAGTGATGATTGTTGTATGTTCCGTATGGCTCTACACGGAAAGGCATGTAGTGGTACTATCTGTGATTTTTGTCTTTTGTATTTTCTTTTTGTTGATCCAGCACATTCCTCCTACCCTGGAGTCACTTACACGGTCCACCTTGCTCTGCCTGTCGGCCATTGGAATGATCTCATATGCCACTCCATGGTTCCTTGTTGCACTCGTGCCTCTTGGGATAGCTTTTTATTTCATCCAGAAATATTTCAGAGTTGCATCCAAGTATGTATTTAAAAAACTGTTCTAAAGATGTCTTTTAACAATTTGTATATAAGGATTTTGATGGAATATGAGCTAGCTTCCAATTTGATGGAATTGAAGCTAGTCAAAGGGAAAATTTGCCATAATGACCATGGTATCCTTTCAATCCTGAGGCATGCGTTTGAGCTGTATGTTGGAAGATGTCAGCTGAACTGACCTTAGATGTGGTGTGTTGTGGATGTGATGCTAGCCGCATCACTCTCTTATACTGTTTGTTCCCAAAACTAGTGAGCACAAAGTTTGTCAGCCAGCTGACCCAGCTAAGATCTGGTCAAGGCCTCTTGGGATCAAAAAGGTCAAGAATGGAAAATAACTTCCTGGATTAACATCAATCACACAACTTTTTCCTCATCATAATGAAAGAAAAAAAAATCCACAGAGTCATGTCCACTGTAGAGCAACATTTCATATTCAAAATGGTTTGGCCGATTTGTAAAGATTCTTTTTTTTTTTGTCCTCCAGGAAAACAGTGTTATGATTTTTCAGCATCATGTCTTTCAGTGCTAAATCCAATATATAATTAAGTAAAGCATTCTAGGAAGGCATTCAAGGTTTCTTTTTCTGTTCTTTCTTTTCTTTTTTTTTTTTTTGTAAATATGAATGCTTTTTTTTTTTTTTTTATCTGGCTAGTTATTCTTCACTTCCTGATACTTAAAAATACCCCTCAAGGTGCCTGCTAACAGAAAGTACATGGAGACCAAAACAACCTACCATCATTTGCAATCATCTCTGCAGGTCCCATTTTTGCAGTTGGTACATGATAAAAGATTAGTTAATGTTTTGTAGAATCCATGTAAGAGACACACTGATTTTTCAGCTGGGCATTCCAGTACAGGCGGTCACATAGACAACACTCTTATCTAGATAGCTCAAGAAAGATTTCTTAAATGAATGGATGATATAGAACACAGAGTAACATGTGAGTAACAGAGTAACTGTTCTGCATCTTTCCCCAGAACTTCCAAGAAGATTTATTCAGAGGGAAACTCTGAAATCAGAATTAGCAAAAAAAAAAAAAAAGTTTAATTTTGAAGTAATTTGTATACATTTTCCAGGAACCTTGTACTTTCCTCATCAGTTTTCCAAATCACTGCTGTACCTGGCACTACAACAGGTCTCAGAAGGGACTGAAGAATCGAGAGACCTGTTTGCATTTCTGGCTCCATTATGACTTTCTGAGTGTCATCCTGTCCTGCTACATATAGCAGTGTACACTGCTTAAATGTCTGTCTTAAAAATACATAGGAATAAGCAAAATCTCATGTATTACACCTCAGGGAACCACTAGGGTTTCTCTCTGTGATTTTACATTAGAGTAAAGCCTCCATCCATTTCCAAACCTGCTTTTTCTCACTGACAGTCGTACTGTGTGAGCCAGCTAAAGATTGGTCACTCCTGTAGATCAGCATACACACAGACATATCCACTGGCTCTGCAACTGCTTATGCTTTGCAAGCCCATAACTACCTCATTCCTTTTATTCCATTACAATTTTCTGTGTCAGCAAGTAGTTTTAAAAATCTATCTATGTTAATTTTAATAACCTGTGAAGCACCCAGGATTGAGCTGCGTTCTTTTACTTTACAGTAGAAATGAAGGATGAATGCGATGGTTATTTCTAGAGAAGTTACTCTTGTGAAATGTTTGATGAAGAAATAGACTGAGCCAGTATTTATAACATGCTTGTATGTAGTACTACTATCAAGGCATATGAGCTTAACTAATTTTTAGAAATGCAAATATTTATAGTATTCCTTGCAGCACTTGACTCCTTGTTATATTTTCCATTACATCTTTCAAAAACTGCTGTGTATTTTCCATCATATATTTGAAATAGAATGCATTTATCATCAAAATACAAACAGCAAATTCACTTCTGTATATGTAACATTCAACATCACAGTTATTTTTCCTGAACTATCTAATACTGTATGCCAGTATAGTAGGATTTTAATTGAGAGTTTAAGGGGCTGCAGAAGAGGCTCCTATTATGCTTAGCTGTGACCAAAACCTAGCGACGTCTTGGAGATGAGACTATTCCCTAACTCAGAAGATTTTAATATCAAAAGAGAAATATCAGGTTCTTTTCGATGTGGAAATAGCGTTCTGTATTCTCCTAAAAAGATCGCATGCAATACAATGTATATTGTTATTTGTTGTGCCGTAGGATATCTACGGGCAGAGACGTTTACACTCTAATGGATGCCTTTTGCTTCTCTTACTTCCAGAGACCTCCAAGAACTTGACGATAGCACCCAGCTACCTTTGCTCTGTCACTTCTCAGAAACAGCAGAAGGACTTACTACGATTAGAGCATTCAGGTCTGTAAAACAAATCATATGCAAGGGGGTTGACTTCTGTTCTGGCCCTTGCAGCTTGCTTGGAGTATGTCTGAGGGCAAATTACTTGACTTGGTGAGCTTTAATTAAGACATCTCATAAAAGGGAAGCAGTATTTATTCCGTTCTTTCCTTGTCACACCTTTAAACAGTGGGGCAGACTTTTAATAATACCCATTTTTTTCTGTATTGGTTTGCTGCTGAGTTAAAACTAATTTTCCAACTTTGGAGGGGTTTAATGCCTTATTTTGACAGTAGGGAACTCTCCTTTGCAGGGGAGATCTCACTGCTTCAGGTATCCCGCACTGTCTCCTACAGTCTGTGCTACCCAAGCGCCCCTGAATCATTTCTGTCTTTAGATAGTTTAATCAGGGAAACAGCATTATTTTATTCTCCACCTGAAAGGAAAGCAGGAAACCATGGCAGAGCAGAGACTCAAACTTAATATTCTTAAAACCTAGTCTAGTCCATCAAAACTAAAAAATGAAATTCCAGAATAATTTAGAGAATTCTTCTGATTTTCTATGTACATTTTTTTCTCTTAACGCATGAAAGGTAGGTCAAATTCTCCTCCAACATTGACTAGTTATACATACAGCTAGTATAACTGTTAAAACACCACCTCAATGTTGTCCCCAAGTATATCTCATTTTGTACCTTGAAGGACTTCCATGCAGATCACATTGCACTGCTATTTACACATGCATTTGATCAGCTTCAACTCAGCAGGGAGTTTCTGATATTTTTCCCAGCCCTACTAAAACCAGTTCATCATAGCCAATAAATATTCTTCAGGCTGAATTTAACCCTGCATGCCCGTTTGCAGCAAGATGAAGGTAAGATGGGTAGGGGAGAGCCAAAACCCCAAGAGTCAGTAGCTGGAAGACCTGTCTTTAATTATCACAAAAGTATGACAAATTTCCTCAGACTTTCCCTGCTTAATATCCCAGCATTAGGACCCAGCCTAAGAGTTCAGAATGCTACAGAAAGGACTGTAGCAGGACAAGAAAAATGTTGTTTCTTTGTTGAAGAGATGTGAGCTAATGGTCAACACAAAATGTTCTAACAAGCTTTATTGATCAGGATGATGTATATTAAAACCATAAGTCATATTTAAGGCCTGACACATGATTTGTGAGAGGCTCAGAGTGGCCTTTCATTACATTATTTTCTAAAAAAGGAGCTTAGTGCTCTTCGGAAATCATTCAGCTATACCTTATGACACAGCGATGTGGGCTTGGACAGCAGAGAGCAAAAGGCAGCCCTCAGAAAAGAACAGAAGTCGTAACTGATCATTCAAGTTTTCCAGAATCACCACCATTAGGAATCAAAGCCTTTCCATTGCCCCATCCATGGTCCTCTGTCCACCAAATCTGAAGTCTCCAGAAGTTTTTATCAGCAAGGTCAAACTTGCTAGTAATCCTGTTAGTCACTCACTGTAGTTTGAGTTCAGGGTGTTCTAGGATGAAATAGAGCAACTCCTCACATAACTTACCACGAAGTAGCCCAGTTGGATCAGAAAGTGATTTCAGTGACCTTTGCTGTTTGTCATCTGGCAGGATAAAGGTCTAAGACTGTCCAGAGGATGAGCTGGACGTGGATGAGAAGATACAGATTGAGCATGTCAGATTTTCCATTAGGAAAACAGGCGTTTTGTTGCCAGAAAGACAACACTTTATTCACTGAATCTTTGCTTCTCCCCACGTCTTTTCTGTTTCAAGTTGTTATTCGGGGTGGGTTGCTTGTCCTGTATACAAGCTACACAAAATATAACCAGTAAAATAATGTTTCAGCATGAAAAGGCAAAAATACTCCCAAGTATTTTGGCAGAACCAGGGTTACAGGTGCCTCCCAGCAGAGCCCTGAAACTTTGAAGCAGAAGAGCTTTTCACAGAATGACAGAATCACAGAATGGTTGAGATTGGAAGGAACCTCTAGGGATCATCTAATCCAACCCCCCTGTTCCAGCAGGGACACCTAGAGCATGTGGCACAGGATGACATGTAGGCAGGTTTTTAAGATCTCCAGAGAAGGAGGCTCCACAACCTCTCTGGGCAGCCTGTTCCAGGGCTCTGTTACCCTTTTCAAGATAAAACAGATGATAAGCTGTTGAAAAAAACAGATGATAAGCTGTTGAATGAAGTTTGGCTACTTTTTAAGTAATAGTATTGACAGTGGACTATGACACAACAAGACGTCTTCCATCTGACTGCCCATCAGAGCCTAAAGTGCAGTAAGGTCCCATAAATTTAATGCACTTATGCCAAGAGAGGTTTTGCCCCCTCAAGCCTTAGGCACTCTTTCTTTAACTGTTTCTTAAACACTACCAGCATTATGTGGGAGAGAGAAACAAGGGGCTAAGAAATAACCCCTCATTTCTGTAATTCAGGTCTAATTTAGGCATGATCAGATTTTAAAGTAACAGGTAAGACCTGAACTCTTTCTCTGGAGCATAAGGATTTGCTGCTGGCGTGTAACCACCCACCTGAGAGAGGGCTGCAGAACAAAGGCAGTCTCAGTTTACAGTTATAAAGCTGATAACGACCTGCAAAGGAAAGCAGGTTCCCCTGGATTCCCTTGGCCTCTTCTGGGACACGTGCTCTGATGCGGAATTGAGTCAAACGTAATTGCTTGTAGAAGAAATTGCTCCCCACAGTAACTTTTCCGGGTCAGAGAAAGCACTAACTGCACACATGCTCCTGAAGGGTTTTACCCCAAAGTCTGGCAGCGGCACAAGTGCAACAATGTTCAGCTTGCAGGGAGAGGAGGGAGTTCAATGCTTCATGCGCTTGTGTAGGAGCGTGGATATGTGTTGTAATATAACAACTTCGCTTTTGACAGGCACGAAGCCAGATTTAAACAACGTATGCTGGAACTAACGGACACGAACAACATTGCCTACTTATTTCTGTCAGCTGCCAACAGATGGCTGGAGGTCAGGACGGTACGTTCAGTTTAGTCCCGGCTATGGTTTTGAAACCTTGGAAGCAAACAGAGACTTTGCCTGAGGCAGAGGAGGAGATAATAACGAGAATTAATCTCACAATGAGATTATACGTGATGTTCCTTAAAATAGATTGGATTGTTTAGGTTAAAGTTGTAGGCTTTTTTTTCAGCTTTCTTGGCCAGGAGCAGGAAAATAAAAGGCTCCCTCGTCTTTTGCTGTGGTGATGTCTGCTGTCTGAGGAGAGTGCAAGAAAAAACATTTACATAACTTGAAATAAGGCTCTTTTCTACTACTGTGCAGCATCTTGCAAACTTGTCCTAGAAGAAACTATTTTCAAAGCAGAGCATGGCGTTTAAGTACTTTTTATGCTCTTTGCCATGAACACATCAGGGCTGTGTTCTAGGCACCATTCAGCTTCCAGGCCCTGAGGTATCTCCCCAGCAAAGGGTTTCATCCTGCAACTGTAATGTAGAGCCCCCATCTGCAGTGACCTTGCTCCAGTTGTGAAAATAGACTCCATCTTAAAAGCAAATGGCAGTAAGACACAGTGTGGCCAGCACGAGGGAGTCAGATTCGGTGAGTCTTTGATGAGGACTCTCCCCGGACTGTACAAGAGAAGTTTCCCTGAGGTCTACATGCCTGGAAAGCAAAATAATTTTGATTTCCCCATTTATCTTGCACTACAACAGCAGGGAATAAACAGAGCTGTGAACCTGTTCTTCCAGACCTGTCCAGAAAGCAAAGAACTAAGTTCTGCTAGACACATATAGTGACAGGCATCCTGTATCCTCACTTGCACATCCTGATACACTGTCAAAGCAACAAATTTCTGCGTTTTTTAGGCACAGCATTCGCCTATGCATGAAGCATTTAGCTTCCTACAACACCCAAGATCAAGCTGAACTTGCTTCTAGATCAAAAACAGATAAAGAACAGAGCAGCATCCAACCTTGGAATAAACTGTGGCATTGTTCATTAATGTCTCACACTCTTACACTAGAAATGAATTTGATCCAAGAATATGCATCACTTCATCATAGCACTTGAAATAGCCTAAGCTTAAAATAGATCATTTAGCTCTGCCTAATGGCACAATGAGACTAATATAATTCAAACTTTATAGGATTTAATAGCAACTGTGAAGCCTTATCCCAATAACTGATGGAGATACAAGAGCTTTATGCTTCTAGTGCACGTTTTCATTGTAGATATTAAGTTACAGTCTGTGTCATCTGCTTATCAACACTTCCTACAGACAGATGAACTGGGCAGCCATCATTTCAAATCACACAGGTAAAGATTCCAGGCCGGAAATTATCAAACAGGCCAAGAGCAGTGGCAGTAGGTTAGGGCACCAGTTCCAGCACCTGGAACTCTAAATGGGATCACATGTAGTTGGCATTTGATTCAAAACTGAGGTACACACCAAGAAGGTGGGTTCAAGCCCCTTCAAAGTAATCAGATCTTTCCGATAGCTCCTCCATAGCTTTTTCTGTATGACAGGCCATAACTAGGGCTGAGATCTTTCGGGATCCTGCCTTCAGGTCTCTCAGGGCACAGAAGAAGCAAATGCTTGTAGCCCCAAAACAGCACAGCTCTACACAGTTATGCAGCTATACACAATACACTGCTCTACTACCACTCTACTGCTTTTAGAGTCCACGCTACTATCACTCACAAGCACCCAAATCACCCACAGACTGAGTGTACTAGCAGACTTAAGGCTGCCTTCACTATATGCAGGCAGGGCCCCTTTGTATGGTGTCTGCCCACTTATGTCCATAAAATGTGTGCACGTCCCATATAAAATACAAGCAGTACCAAAATCCTTCGTGAGCTTTCCAAAAACACTGATGCTTCTTCCTTTTTGGGAGTCAAATCCACATAAAGGAGAGCGGAGGGAAAAGGGGGAGAATTTATTTCTTCTAGTGCTAGGAATTAGTGATGTCAGTATAACACAATCCTTATTTTCTTTTAGACTTTTTTTATACCTCCTCTTTTAGGGGTGGCCATGCTGAGATACCCTAGCACAGCTAAATTTGCAGAAAATGCTGACCTGATTCAGCTGCATTCAACAAATTACTTTAAAGTGTTTCAGGCTGGACACCCAAACGAACTGATCTTTCCAGGAAAAAAAAAAAACAGAATTAATGACTAAATATCATTATAGACATAAGCCTTAGTAACAGGTATATGCTTTATAACTTAAGAAATTTTCTTTTTGCTGCATTTTAATGTTGTCTATAATCTTCTTTCTCTCTCATTTTAGGATTACCTTGGTGCTTGTATAGTTCTTACTGCAGCTGTCACGTCCATTACCGAGGAACCTAACTCTGGATTTGTGGGGCTAGGTCTCCTGTATGCCCTGACAGTATGTACTGAAGCGAAGAATAAGAACTATCAGATTAATATACTAGTTTCATGGTAGTTTTAAAAATACGTATATATAGTTATCTTCCAGCTTTCTTAATCTTGAAAAAAACAATCTCGCAAATAATGGATTCAAGCCAAAGTTGAGAGAGTTCAGGGCAACTTGGACTTACTTCAGGTTTCATGAGCCAATTAAAAAAACACAACCATTCCCAGGCCCTGCATGCTCCCAAGAAGAGCAGGAAAATTAAAAGTGCGTAAGAGGACCTGCTGTGCAATCTGTTTTGCACAACACAGTGTTAGTTGCGCCTGCACAGGGCAAAATCAGCCAGAAATTGCTGTCCCACAGACTGCATAAGCAAAATAGCATTTAATTAATGACCAAATAAATTCATTGCTGAAGAAATACCAGTTCCACCTTTTGAGGGAAACCATTTAAATGCCCAATATTGTCCACCAATTTCTAAATGGGTGTAGGGATCGGGACCTTTAGGGCTGGTAGGCATGGTTCAACATAACAAGTAGTATGACGAAAGTAGAGAAATGAGGGTTTGGCCAACTAATTTCAACTCCTATCATTAGCACAGAGGGATTTCAGATCAGTCATGGAGAAGGAACACCGTTTTAGCGTAGTAGACTGCGAGAGGACCTCAGAGTTCTTCACAAGCAGAAATATCATTGAATTAATCCAAGAAGAAGAGGACAAAGCAGGATAAGGATAATAGGAAAAAGAATTTTTGAAATCATGGCTGGCAGGGTAAAATACTGTTTGCTTTACAGCACTGGCAGGAGGAACAGATGCCATAGGGAAGATGGGTTTAATATAATTTGGCTTTGCGCTTGGATGCTGGCTGTCACATGGTTACAACAGAAAATCTTCAGCAACTGCCTTAGGGTGGCCTTAAATTCCCTTTGTGCTGCTGCTGCAGTGCTATGAGAATCTGCCAGCAACTGAGAATCTGTCCCAATGTCTTAACCTCATTCTGAAAACATTCCTGGTAATCCTGCTTCATTATCAGTGAAGCTCTGGAAGCTCTGAGATATCTGCATAAGCAAACCCAAACTTTGCATTTAGTTTGTATCTGCAAACCAAACATCAGAACAAATCTGCAATTTGCTCAAGTCTGGCATAACAGACTAAGAGACTCTCCAGTCACTAAGTTGATACCTATCTCTTTCCTATTCCACAATAAAACCAGTAAAACTTGAGATGCAGTTGGATCCTCAACTGTGTCCCCAAGTGGCTTTTGTATTACTTCTTTCTGGGGCCAAAAATGGGCTGACGTAAGAAACTGGATGAGAGCAAAGTGCATGTACCAACACCGTGTTTACAGGAGACCTTCATAAGCTCATTCTCTTCTCCCATATAAATTCTGCCAACTTTATTGCAAACTGTGGTGAAGATTGAAATGATATGTAAAGCCTTTTGGATGCAAGGCCCCGTTATCAAATCTGCTGGACCTATGATTGCAGTATGTTACTGAGAAACTAGCAGGTCTGCACGTCATTTAGCTTATCTATGGATGCACTCATTTCTGTAAATGCATGATTCAAAAGCAGAACACAAGTTTCTAAAGAACAAAGGAATTCCTTCACACTAGCTTCT
This sequence comes from Tinamus guttatus, assembly GCF_059628265.1. Lineage (NCBI taxonomy): Eukaryota > Metazoa > Chordata > Aves > Tinamiformes > Tinamidae > Tinamus > Tinamus guttatus. The sequence goes on along the minus strand of NW_028288842.1, from coordinate 1,296,116 downwards.
AGAATGACTCTTTATCATTTTGGCAAGCAACCAAATCCTCTAAATGGACAAAATTTATTGTGGAATCTCAGTGAAAATTATTTACTATACTCCCATTGCATCAATATTTGCTAAGAGGAAAACAAGTGAATCTGGGTGATTTATTTATAACAAACTTCTTATTTGGCAGATTCTGCAATCTTTCTAACAAATGAAACGACAAAACTTTTCTCCAGATGTATTTGTACATAGGATGTTTTCCTTGTCTAAGTTAGGTGTCTAAACCTTTATTTGGGTATTTTAAGTAGCTCAGCTTTTACATGTGCTTGCTCAACAGTTCCTAATGAAATCAGGGGCTTTTTAAACAGGCACCTAAATATAGACTTATGAACCCAAGTTTGGGAAATTGCTTTGAAATTTTCAGCTTACAAATAGTCAGTCCTGTCTGGGGATCAGCTTCCCTAAGCTACTTGGTGTTGTTAGACAAATAATTACCAACCTTTATCTACTGCAAATAATATCTGACTGTTAATCAAATCCCTATAAAGCTGAAGAAAAGTAAAAGGGAAATACCATTGAGATGACCATACATTTTTCTCACATATTTCTATGCTAAAACAACACCATTTTCCATACAGAAAGAAAAGAATTATATAAATATGCACAGAGGGAAACAAAAGAAATGCTCATCAACTTGTTGAAAATATACTTGTGAATAGTAAACTTTCCTATTCTTTATTTGCAGTCTTTGAAAAATTAGAAAATGTACTATTTCCAAATACAGCTACCCATTTTAGTTTCTGCTGTGTCTCTGTGTTTAAAAGACATTGAAAGTGCTTTTCAGTACTGTTTATTAAATGCTCAGAACAAGAGATTCATTCCCTTAATCAGTCACATCTTCAGACTGTAGATATAACCTTTCCATATTTCTCTTTCAAAAAATAGAGATGAGAATACTGAGCATTAAATCACTGTGTTCGGATTGTTTGGGTTGGAATCTGACTGGCCAGTTCCATTTTTAATGCTAATGTTGCGCTAGGTCTAGACCAACTCTGCTGAGTCAGGCCAAAGACTTTTACAAATTTATCTGACCTTTATTCAAAAAGAGATAGATGAACAGACAGAAACTTAACCTCTGTCTTTGTTTTCCTTTTGCAATGCAGATAACCAACTATTTGAACTGGGTGGTGAGAAATCTGGCTGATTTAGAGGTGCAGATGGGTGCAGTAAAAAAAGTACACAGCTTCCTGAACATGGAGTCGGAGAACTATGAAGGCTACTTGGGTATTGCACTGTAAACTTTTTGATTTTTCTGTGGGTATTCTGGAACCAAGACAAATTTGGTTGTGAAAAAACATATAGGCCCCTTTGGTCAAATTCTGTTCTTGTTGACCATGGGATATCTCCCTTTATATGTAACCCATGCTAATAAATATGAAAAACTACCAAATGCCAGACAGACAGAGCTTCACCCTATAGTATAAGTCGGAAGAACCAAGGCAAAGTTACAGGTAGTATAAAACATCTCTATAGCCATCCAAAGAACAAAAATGTGAATTAAAGTAGAAATGAACTAGCAATCAAATACTTAAAAATTTCTGATTTCGCAGCAAGTTCCGGCCGCAGGACAGGTTATGCTGAGGAATCAGACCTCAGCAGCTCTTCTCTGAACCACACATTGCTGTTCATATTCCACATATTTCAAATTGGCTTGATGGTAGAAATAAGCATTTTAGCAGTGCTAGAAGTACAAGGCCAAAGAAGCCTGTGAGCCAGTAAGATTCTTTGAAAAGCCGAGTCCGTTAGTTCGGAGACAAAACCTGCTGGCATATTTGCAATCCAGCATGAAAAATGAGCTGTGGTAATGTCAACAGCTCCATCTGTGAGGTAGCAACAACATCCTTCTTCCTACTGCCCTTCCTGCAATGATTACTGACCACAGATGATGTTAACACTGCTCTGACATTATGTTCCTTTCTGCTAGTTTGGCTTCATCCCATTTCATTACCAGCAGCCACTTTAGCATTTACCCTCTTACCCTGTGTGTCAAGACCTGGGAGCTAACGTGCTTGCCGGGCACTTCTTGGCTCCCCTGAGAGCCAGCCCAAGCACGCCAGCTTGGAGGAGTGCGCACTCGACACCAGCACTGTCCCCTTTCCCAATGGGACTCAAGATCATAGATTTCTAAGGTGGCTCCAAATGGCTGCCCAGGGAGGAGGGAATGCCATAAAAGGTGACCTCTGATTTCTTTTATTTTTGGTAAATATTTCAGATCCCTCCCAAGTCCCAAAAGACTGGCCCCAAGAGGGAGAAATCAAGATTGAAAATTTGTGTGTTCGGTATGAAAACAACCTGAAGCCTGTTCTTAAGCACGTGAAGGCTTACATCAAACCAGGACAGAAGGTACTGTGCTCTGCAGTGGCATACCATCCTTATTCTAAGCCATGTCCCTCCTAATTTGTTTTTTCTTCTAAGCTGGCAGAAGAGCAAGAATAAAAGAAGATGCATAAATTGATAGTCCTCTTTGAGGACCTTGGGCCTAATTAAGACATTTTACCCAATGACATCTTATTATTGGATGGGATCTGTTGTCCTTCTTAGAGTCCCATGTTTTTCCATGTCCATCCACCTAGCACAGAGCAACCCTAGGTGGCAATTCTCCACCAGCTCTAGGTGATGAAGCTCCTTGTTAAATTAGCAGAGATACGAACTCATTGCATGTGAATGGGAAACAGTCTCAGAGTATAAATTAAATAACAATTTTTTATCAAGCTGAGATCAGCTAGCTTTTATGAAGTGATGATTAAGAATGTTCTGGAGGGAAAGTGGTAATCCTTAGTGCATGAATTGTTTGATCTCTTCACTTTACACACGTGCTTCTCATGCAGAGAGCCAGAAATGAAGAGCGTGCTCTCATTTGCTTTATCCCTAATATCTGGCAGTGGCCATTGGGAAGGACCCTATTTACCCCAACAGAGCCACTTTCACAATACGTCTGATCTGCTCCTTCTGTTAGCAAATAACATCTTCCTTTCTTTTACAGGTTGGCATCTGTGGTCGCACTGGCAGCGGCAAATCCTCCTTGTCTTTGGCATTCTTCAGAATGGTGGACATATTCGATGGTTAGTTTTCACTGGAGTTTTTTTGTCACTCCTGAGCTCCTCCCCCTTTATTTCTTCAGAAAAGATGAGACTTTTTGCTAACTTATATCCTGCCTTTCTGGCTTGGAATATACTTGATTAGAGTGGGGTGCGTTATGCCTGCTCCTTCAAAGTACAAACTGTCCCGCTGTGAGCAGCACTCGCCTCTTCCAGGAAATGTTATACGCCTCGTAGATTATGCTTCTAAATCTCTTTTTCTTTTTTTTTTTCATATGCTCTGACAAAATAGTATTCCACGCTCTAGATAGGAGAAAAAATATGCAACTCTCTGGAGCCTCTAAATTTCTCCCTATAAAATAGCAGCATTAAATTATGATAACTGACAAAATATTAGTGAAATAGAAACTAGACCTCAACAAGTGCATTCCCTCATTATTTGTTTTTTTATTTTATTGTGGTTTCCCACAGCTACAGCAGAAATTGATTAAGGATTTTGGAAACTTCTTGCTATGCCTTCACTCCTACAGTATTTCACTCTCCCGGATAGTTGGAATAAACTGGTATGCAGCTATATGCATACTGGCATTTATAATTAATATATTCTCATATTCAATACATATGTACTGCTGCTGGAGAATGTAAACCTATTGGAAAGTCACCTTTTTGTTTCAAAGATTTCCATGTTTCCACATGGAATATTTGCTAGGGAAACCCCAGAAGGATGTGGGAGGATAAGTAAATCTGATGCTTCTAATACAAGCTTTTGCTCTTGTTCTGTGTCTATATGTATCTGTAGTAACAAGTTTCTGATTTGTCACTGGAGTTTCTGGATACTGCAAAAGTGCATGCAAATAGTAAATTTATTTATGTCTGACTTTTACTTTTCTTTTACTTTAATCTGTCTTGTATATCTTTTCTTTGTCATTTCTTCCTATATCCCTGATTTTCTCACTGGGAAAACTTAACTCTTTTTAACCAAGTTTTGTGTAGCCTTTATCCAAACCCTTCCTCTCTCTTGCTACGCTATGTCAGGCCTCTATGCTGTCCTTCCTTCTCCTCTCTGTGTGTAGTCCTAACTTAAAGAAAAAAAACCCAACTAAATAACAAAATTTACTGGAACCAAGATTTCATTTATGATGTTCATCTGGGCTCATTGTATCTCTGCTATTTCTTTGCATTTGTTTATGTTTGATGTTATTCCCCCACAACTCTCCCTTCTTTTCTCGGTAGCATTTTTCTCTTCTTGCCCTCTGGTGAAACTACCTCTCATTTCTCCTGTCTTGCCTGACTGCCCTTCGCTCTCCTAGTTTTCCAGCTCCTCTCTATTTTCATTTTTCTCTTAGGTTTCCTCATCTGCTCTTTATTCTCCTGAGCACCTGAGCACCTTATCAAAAGTGCATTCCCCCATTCCCAAGCAATGCCTAATTATTTTTTTTCCAATTAGTCCATCTCCTTTTCCTGAAACTTTCTCTTGTGTTTGCATTTGGAATAGAAGAACAATTGGTCAAGTTCATGTTACTACTGGCATGTCATGTTGATGTTTCATGACCTAATTCTACAAACAATTGGACTTTGCACCTCCCAGATGAAATCATGGCTCCTCTGAAATTCTAGTAAAAGCACAAACCTAACTTTAGACCAAGTAGGTTGGGTTTCAGGTTTTTGGCCATTGTCTCCAGACACATGGAGGACAAGAAGGTGCTCAAGAGTAGTCAGCATGGATTCACCAAGGGGAAATCTTGCCTGACTAACCTGATAGCCTTCTATGATGAAATGACCGGCTGGATAGATGAGGGGTGAGCGATGGATGTCGTCTATCTCGACTTCACCAAGGCTTTTGACTCCGTCCCTCGCAACATCCTCCTGGGCAAGCTCCGGAAGTGTGGGATAGATGAGTGCACAGTGAGGTGGATAAGGAACTGGCTGGATGGCAGGGCCCAGAGAGTGGTGATCAGCGGTGCAGAGTCTAGTTGGAGGCCTGTAGCTAGCAGTGTCCCCCAGGGGTCAGTCCTTGGTCCAGTCCTGTGCAATTTATTCATCAATGACCTGGATGAAGGGATGGAGTGCTCCCTCAGCAAGTTTGCTGATGACACAAAACTGGGAGGAGTAGCCGATACCCCAGAGGGCTGCACTGCCATCCAGAGGGACCTGGACAGACTGGACAACTGGGCGGTGAAAAACCTCATGCAATTCAACAAGGCCAAGTGCAAGGTCCTGCACCTGGGGAGAAATAACCCCAGACACCAGTACAGGCTGGGGACTGACCTTGTGGAGAGCAGCTCTGCGGAGAAAGACCTGGGTGTCATGGTGGATGATAAGTTGACCATGCGGCAGCAGGGTGCCCTCGTGGCCAAGAAGGCCAATGAGATCCTGGGGTGCATTAAGAAGAGCATCTCCAGCAGGTCGAGGGAGGTGATCCTGCCCCCTCTACTCAGCCCTGGTGAGGTCGCATCTGGAGTATTGTGTCCAGTCCTGGGCTCCCCAGTACAAGAGGGATGTGGAGCTGCTGGAGAGAGTCCAGCTCAGGGCCACAAGAATGATCAGGGGCCTGGAACATCTGCCCTACGAGGAGAGGCTGAGGGAGCTGAGCCTGTTCAGCCTGGAGAAGAGAAGGCTGAGAGGGGATCTAATCAGTGTCTATAAGTACCTCAAGGGAGGGAGTGAGGAGGATGGTGCTGGGCTCTTTTCAGTGGTGGCCACTGACAGAACTAGAGGTAATGGCCACAAACTGAAGCACCAAAAGTTCCACAGGAACTTAAGGAAAAATGTTTTAACAGTGAGGGTGCCAGAGCACTGGAACAGGCTGCCCAGAGAGGTTGTGGAGTCTCCTTCTCTGGAGATCTTCAAAACCCTCTTGGACGCAGTCCTATGCCATGTGCTCTAGGTGACCCTGCATGTGCAGGGGGGTTGGACTAGATGATCTCTTGAGGTTCCTTCCAACCCTAAGCATTCTATGATTCTATGATTCTATGATTTTCATTAGATTAGGACTACACACGTTAACCTAGAAATTGCAGCGTCATGACAATTGGTCATGACAACAGGGCTGGATATCCACAGCCTTCAAAATCCACACATTTGCCACACTTCATGGTTAGCTTCACTTCTCATTGTTGGGAGAGAGAACTAATAAATTTAATGTAGGCCCTTTCCAAGGGTTGGTGCAGCTGCTCAGCTAAGAAATACACAGAGAAAATGCAGAATTGAGACTGATGAAAATACCCCTTATCATATCTTCTCTCTGTTTGCTTTGTCCCATCTTCTGCTACAGTTGAAGTTAAGGAGAGCAAAGGCAGAGAACATGGCTAATTATATTGGTTGCTCTTGTGCTTGCTCTGTTTGGTTGTAGAGCTCACGTTGCCTCATAATAATAAACTATCCTTCTGCTATCATTAATCACGAAGCATGGAAGCCATATATTTCCTTAAGGGAAGAGTGGAAAAAAGAGAGAAAAAGGCCAGTGTCACCAGTAAACTGGATTCCCTCTACTACATGCATTATGCTCTCTGTGTTTATATCGCAATGCTGAGAGAATGCAGAAACTCTCTGCCTCGTAATTTGGAGTCCAGCCCAAAGTTTCTGCTTTACCTTTTTGTCTGCTACTTACAAATCAAACGATCTGTGCAATTCCTTCAGGTGTTTGCACATGTCATTTTAAACAGGGAGGATAGTGATTGACGGGATAGACATCAGCAAATTGCCTCTTCATACTCTGCGTTCCCGACTCTCCATTATTCTCCAGGATCCCATATTGTTCAGTGGTTCTATCCGGTAAGTGCTCGTTGTCCGGGGGGTGAAGAGCAACATTGCATGATGTGTTTGCGGTGGGCAATCGTGGAAAGCACTATGGAATAAGAAGGGATAAAAAATGGGAGTAACCTTCCCTGCTCACTTCAGTTGGTGTGCACAATCTGCCCAAGGAAAATCAAGTGACATAAACAGTTCTAAAATGTCTGCATGAGCTGTAAGTGCAGTGACAAGACTCCTGTTATGCTCTTCTTTGCAGCTTTAATTTGGATCCAGAATGCAAGTGCACTGATGATAGACTTTGGGAAGCACTGGAGATTGCTCAGCTGAAGAACATGGTCAAGTCGCTGCCAGGAGGTCTTGGTATGTGTGAACCAAGCATCCATAAATATCAGCCAATAAAAATATATGCATGCATGAGCATGCATACATATAAACAAATACATGGGAAAAAAATGTACCAAAGTTCTGTATCACGACACTTGATGGGCACCTAAAGAATATTCTTTAGGACAGAACATCTTTACTAAAAAATTAGACAATGATCTATTTTTCCACTCATTCCAGAAAAAAAAATTCCTTTAGGACCTCAGCAGCATGATGTGGTGACCAGTCAGCAAAGAGCTAAAAAAGAGAACTTTACCTCTGCTCCTTCAGCAGAATCTGGCATTGTCAGCAGACCTGTAGCTCTTGGCTAGAACACTACATTTCCCTATCATTTCAGATCTGATCCATGATGGAAACTCACATATTTCCATCCATACTAAGAGTGTTTCATATTACTAAGATGCTTTACTACAGTTTACCAGATTTGTTAACTGTCTGTGCCAACTATTTGTTTGATGATATATTACTCCTTTCCCAACAGCTGTGTTCACTTTTCTTGGTATCACTCTGTTCCAGCGCTCAGTCAAGATTATGCTTTTTGGCTTTTACAGAGATTTTGTTTGATGCTGGAATTGTGCATGAGCAGAGTTTTAACAGTGCCCACTCAAAATCATCTAGTCCTGAGTGTATAAATCTCCTGAGTTTTGTCGGTGCCACATTGAGCCTTATTAATTTTATTACAGATGCAGTGGTTACTGAGGGAGGAGAGAACTTCAGCGTAGGGCAAAGACAGCTCTTCTGTCTAGCCCGAGCCTTCGTTCGTAAGAGTAGTATTCTTATCATGGATGAAGCTACAGCATCTATTGACATGGCCACAGTGAGTATACCAAATTAGTGCTGTTGGTGCAGTTCATGGATCTACCAGGAGAGAAAGTGTTGAGTTCCCTAGATGTCAGTAAAGAAATCTCTTTAGCAAGACTGATAGCCTTTTTGCTTTTGTCTAGCATTTAGTTTCAGTTGATACATTTTTGGGTTTGGTGTCTATGGTGAAGACTAAAAAAAGACAAAGTGAGACATATCAGAAAACCACTGCTTCTCCCTGTGCCATTTCTCATTACCGAGAGTCTGGTGCAGAGATGGGAGATTGTGTGGAATATAATCATCTCTTTTGATTTAAAGACACAAAACCATATAAAACATACAAGGACAAAATAACCATATATCCTTTTCTTTTGATAGGAAAACATTTTGCAGAAGGTTGTGATGACTGCCTTTGCAGACCGCACAGTTGTAACAATAGCTGTAAGTATGCATGTTAGCAGGTGCTGTATTTCCTTATTCCTCAAGCACTGGATCTTGCTTTTCACCAGCTAAGTACCAGTATGCAAGCAAAATAAAAGTAAAGCCCACAGTTAAAATATTCCCAGGTACTGAACAGATCAATACCTTCAAAATGATTTTTGCCCATAATTGCTGTATTTCAAAAATAAACTAAACAGTTAGATCTGAAGATAGACTTTACAGGAAAGTTCAGCATTTCCACTACCTCCATCAGAATTTGAAGTCATTCTCAGTAAACAAATCAAAACTGAACCCATGGGTATAAACATTAATGAAAGTTTCTTCAAAATCTGGATCAAATTTTGCATCTAAGATATACGGTGGACATACTGCCCACAACAGTACCATGAATTTATAAATAGAACTGAGATTTCAAAAACATTTTGGTGACATTTTCAAAGTTAGATATGCTTTTTTCATTCTCCTTCCCAAATAAAAAATTGAATTCACTATAAAGTTTTTAAAAATTGGAGTCAACGGAAATTGTTCAAAAATTTAATTTTGTGACATTTTTCCTGTTTTTCTGCCCTTTTTAGTCATAAGGAACATACCCAAATGGTCTGTGTATCTGTGTAGGTATGTACCTGGGCATATACATGTATGCATATATATGTATGAACATACCTACCCACAGGTACAAAGGATAACTTTAAGATTGATTTCACCTTGTTATAGCATACTTACTGAACAAACATGTGTTTTATCCATGAGATAAATATGTGCTTCAACAGGTGTTTCAGATGCTTTATCTGGAATCCAATTCTACAGTTAGAAATTAGTACTTTGTCTCCTGGATTCTGGTTTCAGAACTGCTGGTGACTAGTTTGTATCGGGCAAATCACTTAACCTAGCTCACTTAAAACATTCCTGTATGCCTAAATGCTGAAAGTTCTAGCAGTAAGCATATTCCCATCCAGTTAATCAAATTTTCAATATTGTCCTTTTTACTGGTTTCTTTTTTTTTTCTTTCCTTTTCTTTTCCAAAGTTGATATTCCAAGCAAAATGATATCAGTTTATATTTAGCTTGCTTCACAGAATTGGCTTAATTTCCTTCCTTCATCTATGGCTGATCTTTCTTCCACCCATCTGTTTCTCTTTTCTTCTTTTCTAGCATCGCGTATCTCACATCTTGGACGCCAACATTGTTCTAGTCCTTTCTGAGGGCTTTCTAGTTGAATGTGACACTGCCTCAAACTTACTCCTCAAAGAGGACGGCCTGTTCACCACTTTGGTGAAGACTCACAAGTAGACTTTCTCAGTCCGCACTGTTCACAAGACCTCTGGCTCTTTGGTAGTTGTCTTTACCTCTTTAGTTTCTTTTCACTCTGCTTCCTTTATACTGCATGCCTTCTTCAGTCACAGTGCAAGGAGGTGTTTACTGCATGGTTTCTGGGTTTAATTTCATAATTGTATTTAGCTAAAGCCTACACATGCAGCTGACATTCAATTCATACTATTAAAGCAATCTACCACTTGTGGATTATGTTAGGAGCTTGTCCTATCTCCAACTGGTTTGCCAAATTCACACAGCAGGGAAATCACATTCAGCCTGTTTTCATCCATGTTTTCATCCATACCTATACAACTGCGCTATACTCAAACACAAATTTCATTTCAGAGGGAGCAAATTGATTTGCAGAAGATGGAGCAGGAGTGATTAGGAGGTGCAGTGTAGGCAGTCAGAGTGCCAGACCGTGCAGTGAAGGAGCAAGCCAAGTCACCTGAGCGCTAAGACATAACCAAGATGTTTCTCACTCATTTACAAAATAGGGATGCATATTTTGGTGATGTGATAGGATTTATTCCAACAGTTGTGTTGTCCATAACTGCAATTAGCTGACCAAAATTGAAGACTGTGCATAAGTACTTTCAGGCTTGGTGCCAGAGGCTGTAAAGTAATTTGAGATCTCTTCAAATTAAAAGATACAGTACAAGGATATATTTCTGTAGATAACGATAGCCTTTCACCAACTTCATAAACTTTGTGTCAAGCCCATTATTGAAATGCAGTGAAAATTATCATACTGAGAATTTTTATGTGCTTTTCTTTATGGCAGCATCGGGTTCACACTATTCTAACTGCAGACCTGGTCATCGTCATGAAGCGAGGAAACATTTTAGAATATGATACGCCTGAGAACCTACTTTCTCAAGAAGATGGCATCTTTGCTTCATTTGTCCGAGCTGACATGTGAATTATCACTAAGTCTTATGATGCATTTTAATAGCTTATTTTTAAACAAACAAAATGCAAATATTTTCTATTCAATGTAACTTCGCTTTGATCTTTTTTCAGAACTTCTTCTTTCTTCACACTTCCATCTTTCCCAAATAATAAAACCTGTTGCAATATATGTATGCTCCAAAACAGTAAAAATGTCACTTCATTCGAAAGCCAATAAGCTTCACACACGCACGCATAAACTGGCAGAAATTTTTATTTCCTGGGAATTCAGCGTGTTCCTAAGACACTTTAGTGACTTTTTTCTCTTATAGAGAGCAAAAGAATGCACTGCTTTTACAAGCTGCATATGTTATGCTGGAACCAACAATCAAATCGTGCAGTTTGTCAAGGAAGCTAGAGATCACCAGACGTATTCTGTCCCCAAGGGGAAAAAATTAAAAGAAAAAAGCCCAAACCCATAACACTCAGGGCATTCTGCTGCATTCCAAAGACATAAACTTTGCTCCTCAAATTAAACACAGGACCAGCTACTGAGGGAAAGGAATCCCATTAGGAGTAAGGAAATTCTTCCTGTCTTTCACTTTAGTTCGCACACTATAGTTGGAACAGTACTATTTTTAAATGCAATTATGGTTCATCCACTCAGCCAGTTTCTAAATCCCTGTTTCTTCTTTGACTTCTTTGAGTCAAAGACCCAGATCATCCTATTTATTCATGCTTCAAAAGGCTTATGGAAGATACACTTTGTACAGTATCTTTAAACTTTGTATTAAAGCTAGCCAGAATTTATAAACATATTAGTCAATCTTTAAAAAAAAATTACAGAAATATTTCACTTTAAATGATGTGCCAACAACTAGTATTATACTATAGACTCCTTCACATTATTCTCTGTCCTGAAAAAGCTTTTCTTTTCACGTTTCTGAAGTATCTCTGCATCAGATCTTAAACAAGAAGGTATGATTTTTAAATGTTTTTGATACCATCACAAATTTAGGTGCATTAGATACATATTTGCCTCATATAGCTTTGGAAAGCTTGTGTGCACTAGTCTAATGCATATGGCTAGTTTCTGAATCGTTACAACTGCACAACTGAGAGTTAAGTCTCCATAAGGTGTTTCCTCTTCATACTTCCAAATGGAAAGTTTGAAACATCAGCTTTACTGCTTCACTAGTAGTTTTCAGTGTGATTCTTCCTCATTAAATGTCATATGATTTAGGAAAAACATCAGGCGCATTTATAACTATTTCTAGTGTAATGAAAAGAACGTAAGAGACTGGATTCAGCAAAAAATGTTCTGACTGTGAGGGTGACAGAGCCCTGGAACCAGCTGCCCGGAGAGATTGTGGAGTCTCCTTCCTCGAAGGTCTTCAAAACCCACCTGGATGAGACGTGTGCTCCAGGCATCCCTGCCTGAGCAGAGAGGTTGGACTAGGTGATCTCTAAAGGTCCCTTCCAACCTCAACCATTCTGTGATTCTGTGTGAATTTCCAATAAGTTTTAGTACTTGAAACTGGGGTTCCATTTAATCTGATAGCATAAAACGATACAGTGATTTATATATTTTTTTTCTTCGTGCTCATTGGAAATAAAAGCTCTGTGTCACAATTAAACAAAATAATCTGTCTTGAACATTTTATGAGGAGAATTACTTCTGTGATGTCCCTGTCTACTGCTGTGAAAATCTTTTACCCTTTTCTGGATTCATTTCCTATGTTGAAGCTTGTCATACAATGAAAGAAAAAAATAAAGTAGATGTTTACTGAAGAAGGGTATGTTGTTAGGCAGATTGCAGAGCCAAAAGGCCAAAATTATTTTATTTGAGTAGTCTTTATGACAATAAAATTCTGATTTATTTTAATGGGAAGCAGTTTAATGGACTGCTTGTACCCACTGAATCAAATGCCTCTAGGAGACTTGAGAAGGGTGAGCAATCATCACCTCTTTCCTTATATTTGTACCATAGCAGTTATAGCAGTAAGAATCACCGTCTTTGCACATCAGTCCCTGCAGAACTACCCAACAGAACAGATACTGCTATTTCAACATGTAGAATAGAAAATGCTGAGAAAAGCCTACCAACATGCTTCATCCGTTTTGAGAAGTATAGGAGTATTTGCCCTAATATTCCTCGACTGTGGTCGAAGTATCCAATAATTGTAGCATAACCTATCACTGTATAGCTGGCTTAAAAACATGGTTTTGTTCCTGAAGAGGTTCTGTTCAGCATACACAAATCCCCAGTGAGACAGCAAACGTAACACAAACTGCCAGAGACCCACCAGAGCTCCTCGCACTACAGCCACTGTGCATCTGATGTTATATACTCACCAAGGGCATAGGCTGAACTTTGCTTTTTTGTGTTTTCTGCTAATGGAAAAGGGTGTCCCCAACAGTCGCACAGGTCAGTTTTGCTACTAGGAATGGTGCAGAAGGGCTGAAGTCTTTGAAACAAATTGCTCTTAGTTTTGTATAAAGGACTTAAATGTGTCCCCCTAAGGAGCAGTTCACTTAGGCTGTGGGACACACAGTAAAGGAAATGTCTGTTTACAGAGATCTTGCTTCTTTCACTCTTTCACACTCCTGCCTCTGCTGCTCAGCCCCTCTTGCTGCAGCCTCCTTGCTTTTTCTTTTGCTTTTTTTTTCTTTTCTTTAACATCTCCTTATATCATCTCCCTCTTTGAGATTAACATCTCCTTATAACATCTCCCTCTTTGAGATTCATGATTGTCACCCTGAATGCTCCCTGCTCTGCCTGTGGCCTCCCACTCCTTCCTGGTTTAACCCAATACCCTCTGCTCTATTTTCCGACATGGTTCAGCACTCTCTCCTCCCTCCTTGGCCTTCCTCTCAGTTCCTATCATCATACCCTCCTCTGCAGGGGGCACGTGTACCCTAGTGTAATGTAGCATATGTAATACCTTTTTTTTTTTCTCATTCAGTAAACTAAAGAAGCTTTCATTATTGCAATATTATGTTCCAAGATTAATAAATTCCTCCTTTCGGAAACGCGCTTCTTATGTAACACTGGCTGATTTGAAAAACAAAAACAGACTATTCATAGCCACGAATGCAACTGCTTGTGGATCCACAAAAGAGTTCCTTAATCTTTAGTTTGCAACCAGTGGGTTATCCTTGACATCCCTTTAGTTGTGTCTGAGAGCTGACATGGGTAGCTCTGCTCCCAGTCCTGTATACAGTCTTTTTTCAAACTAATGACAGCCAACTGCTCATTATTGTTTCTCCCAAACCAGAAATATTCCATACAATCACAATTATTGAGACAGATCCTTAATGTGCTGTGAAACCCATTATAGAGGTTTTAAGTAGTGCTTGGATCAAGTCCGCCAGTCTCTTGTAGCAGCACTGTTGACAGAAACAATAGGAAGCTTCTGCCTTCCCAAAACCCGGCAGGTAAAACAAATCTCTCCAGATACTCAGTCTGCTGGGGAGCTGCATCAACATGGCAGATGCAAAGATTCATCCAAGAGGAGAACTGTTTTCATTTATAGGCAATTGCAGTTTGAGAGAAGATGAGAATCTCTTTAAAAGAATAGCCTGAACCACGAGTGTTCTGCTAATTGTTATTTATGCTCTGGGGATTTTGGGAGCATGATAGTTATTTGGACTTAATATTTCAAACAATACAGTTACTAATTGGAAAGCTTTTTTTAAGGAAATAAATCAAGTCAGTGGCTGTAAGGACTCCTAATTCTGAGCAGAGTTTGTTGCTGATTTTTCTGTAATTTCAAGCTTTCTTTAGTTTTTATTTATTTGTTTATTTATTTCAAAGAATTTCTTACAACTAATTATTCATACTCCCCTCATTTTGTTCTGACAATCTCTAAAAACAAGCTGATAAGTTTGCTATTTGATATATAGCATGCTATGTAGATACAACAACACATGCGCAATTCCAAAGAAGCCTGTGGTTTAAGTAAAGATATACTTCCTTTCTAGTCAAAAGAAATTGCAAGAACAAAGTTATGTTTTCTTGAATGCCAGGTAAAAGTTCTCATGACTCAGGTCATGGGATGTTTCACCCAGTGGAGGGACTTGTTTGTTCACCAATGTCTACAGGAGTCTATGCAGTGAGAGATAGACAGTGCCTTAAAAAAAATCTGTCTGAAAGAATATATTATTAAAGGCTAGAATGTATAAAGACTATATTATTAAAGGATTTGATGAATCCCTCTTAAGCTGGTGTAAATTGGCAGAACAATTCTGCTACAAGTGAATATAACTCCACCGTATTCCATTAATACCAACAGAAAATATGGCCCAAGGGATCTGGCATCTTAATAGATACCCTGTAAAACCCTTGCCAGCTCAATATAAACATAGTAAATTATTTTTTCTTGAAGAAGAGATGACATTAAATTACAACATTGTCTCAACAACATTACAACCGGGTCTCTCCAGATTCCCTATACAATAAATTGCTTGTTTGATTTAATTTGGGGGTTTCTTTTCCATAGACTCTTGTGCTTTGCTCTAAAAAGGTGCTGAAATATTCCCAATCCATCTGTCATGAGGATATGAAGGAAACATGAAATATACATTTTACACAAACTGTGGAACATATTCACAAATGGAGAAAGAGCGTATTTGAGGCAAACAGCTACTTTCATGAGAAATTTCCTTCTGTTGTTGATCCGTGTTTTCACTATCAGGAAATGAATATTTTCAATATGACTATCTAGTGACTAGAGTAATGATCCACCAATCAAATGTGTTAAAAAGTGAAAATGAATTCAACCTAGTTGTTTTATATCCTCAAGTAGTATCTTGGGAGGCCTAATTTGAAATCAAAATATATTATGTAAGTTCTCTGATATGAATTCAAAGATGGCAAGTAAAGAGATCTTTACTTCCCTTCAGAAATAAATCCATTCAAAGTCAACAAAAAGAGAGTACTAAAAAAAGTCTGAAAACAAAACTGTAAATCAAATTCTTCATTGCCACACAAGCATCCCAATCATTTCCACATTGTTTTTTTCTGCTAGTCTGTTTTTTTTCTTTCCAACAGAATTGACCTCTGTGCAGAACTGCAGAGTAAGATTATCAGGTTTTCAAATTATCAAGAAATTATTGTGAGACAAAAGTTCTTTGACTCATGTGGATTAATGTTGTGCTGAGGCTATTTTGGCAAGAGAGCTTAGGGTACTGGCTTAAATGAAGCTGTAGAGTTCGAAGGACCTTCCAAATGCAATTCTTCAGCAGAAGGCAAGTTTTTAGAAAAGACTCAATCTATTTGCTACATAGTTATTATTAATTGTTCACTATTAATAGCAGTTGTCTGCTGTTAGACACCACCCATGGAAAAATAGCTGAGCTTCCCTACAGGACTTACTTATGCCTCTAATACATTCTGAACTCTCTAATGCCTCTAATACATTCTGAACAGGCCATGTAACAATCATTTTATATATATAAAATAAATATATATATTTTACGAATAGAGATTAGTATTTGGGGTACTGGCATTTATCCTGTGTAAGACACCTGCTATCATTTTAACTGAACAAAGAGATTTTCATCCCATGGATTATTATATAATAATTCAGCGTTCATCTTAAAAGCTATTGTGTTGCACATTTCATTGCCCAGTGTATTCATTCCCATGTATGTGTGTTAGTAATTTTTGCATAGAAATGCTTTACATAGGTATTACATACACCCTTTGGATAAAAGTTATAAATAAATGATCAACATTGCCATCAAATATTTCCTGTAAGGCTATCACACAGCTGTTCCCATGTCAGTTCTTAGCTCTCCTTTTAATTTATCTCAGAGTTTTCAAGTTGTACCAATGTACATCCATAAATATCATTTAAATGTCCAGTAAAATATTTAACCATGTAACTAAGGAATTAATGCAGCTCAGTGTAAAAGACATGGTCCAGAACCATCTTCCTTTACTCCACACACACTCTGATGTTGTGTATGCTTTCCTGTTTAGCAGTTATGTATGTCTGCATCGTACCAGTTAGATTAGGCCCTGAGTCTTTCTGTTGTACAGGCTATGGCCATTACTGCCCCTTTACTAGAGGAGGAACCTGAAGATCTGAGAGTTTCTGCATATTGCAGGTATTCATGGCTGAATCCTTCTGGTTTGGGGTCATCTACTTCTCCATGTCATACCACAGCATCGGTGATCAGAGGGCTCCGAGTTGCCAGTTATTCTGTGCCATGATATTAAAGAGGATGGGAGGGGCTTCTATCTTCCATCAATGGCATATTTGATTTTAACCTTCACTGTGCAGCTGGCAGACTTACCTGCTGTAAAAATCACCCACAGGCCAGGGGACCTGGAGATGTCAAAAAAAAAAAAAATCCACAGCTCCATTTCAAAAATTAGAAGAAAAATCCCTTTCAGCTGGTGACAGGGTCTTCTGAGGTAGCTTCAAGTATCTCAGCAATGCAGACAAAATTGAATTATGCTACTCCGAGGCTGAAACCAGCTGCAAGCCTTCCTGCTCCTGCTGCAGGAGAGAGATAGGCAGAGCTAGGACAAGAAGATGGAAAGAAAAATCCTTGCTTTGCTGCCCCAGCTACCAGCAGAGGAGAAGGTGAGGAGGAAACTATTGCATTTTCCAGGTCTAGCAAAAGGATCAAATGTCTGTTTGCAGTGCCTAGGTCTTCAGATTTCCAGCAGAAGAAAAAGAGACAGCAGTTGGTCTTCTGCCTCCAGCACTTTGCTGCCATGACTGTACTACTAAATAAAATGGACCAGAACTTGCTACCTGCCCTGAGAAAATTGTGCAGCAGGTTAGGAGGTTGCAGGAAGCCCTTCAACTGTGGTTCCACGAGCAAACCAAACCATGATGCCTCTCCCTGATGGCCAGTCCTAAGTTTGGTGAAGAGTGAGGAGTGTCCACACCTCCACCAGCTGGAGGGGGCAAAAAGGAGTTTTCACAGGAAAAAAAAAAAAAAAGAAAAAAAATCATTAGGGAAATATATAGCCCTATGGCCCTAGAGAAGAAGTGCCTATGGAGAAAAAAAATGCTTTATTGAAATTGCAGATGGAAACTTATTCTAATTGTGTTCTGCCTGGCTGGAAACTGTTTTACATCATTCCCATAAATTACGATACAGAAAGCAGAAAAAATGAAAAATAAATCCCAACTGATCTCTTGCTAGAGCTTTAGAGGAAACTGTCCCAGGAAGGAGCATGTAACATGGTAGATGTAATTTAGAGTATCAAATATTAAAAAGAAAGTAATATTACTGCCACTCTTGTCCTCTTTCCCTTTAGCAGAGACTGACTGGAGAAGTCCCAGAGGTAAAGTATTTATGAACTTTGAGATAAAGGATGTTAAACTGAAAGATATGAGAGCTAATATCTTCTGTTAACCGGAGAAAACAGAGGATTTCCTAACTTCAACCAAACAGGGATACTCTGACCTCAAAAGTGGATGGTATAAAAGAGGTACCAGTGCTCCTGTGATAAATGTGCTGTGATGGGCTGAGTCTCCGTAGTGCTGAGGTCCAGCCAAGCTGAGCTTTTGTTTTTGAGCCTGTGCTATAAAGCAGGGATTTGGGAAGAATCAAACCCAGCTAAAATTGGATACAAAAATAGAGAGATAATAGATAAGAACAGTGGGGATGCAAGAGATCCCAGTTGGTTTTACACAAGGGTGCAGTACATTCTGGAGGGAAACAAGGCTAGGACTTACGGCAGAGACTGAGTATAAGGATCATTTTGGGATAAAAAGGCATTTCTTCTGACTACCACATTTTTGGCACATGCATGTCCCCAGAGCAGAGGTGGAGTTGGAGAACTGGAGGTTAAAGACACTGGTTTTCACAAAGCAGATGGCTCTGGGAAGCATGTGACGGAGGGCGTTGATCTTTCCTGCCCCGCTCACTGTGCTGGAGGTCAGGCCAGCAGCTCCAGCATGAAGGAGTTTGCCCATCCATCATGAAGGGGTTTGCCAGAGCCTCTAGCTCTGCAGAGGGATGGTGACCCTCACTCCTCAGCTGTTGCTCGCAGAAAATCCAGAGGGTTGGCTTTCCCCTCAGTGCTGGACACATACCCCTTCCCCTTGGTGCAACTGGCCCATGCCTGCCAAACGTGGCAGACACAGGTGAGGGCACCAAAAAGTTGATCTTGACATCCTCCAACTATGGCTGTGCTAATTCAATGCACTGCACCCCGTGCAGTTTCTGCACAAGCAACCTCTGCCCCCATCTGCTCAGTGTAGTAACATCAGAGACACATATGCAGACATTGGTTCCAGAATGTTTTTTGTCAAAGCTTCATGGCACAAGAGCGCTATAGTGAGAGAGAAAGCTGAAAGAAATGGATCTTCCTCCAAAGAGTGGCTAAGATCTCATCAACACATATCATTTCCAAATCAGATAGTTTTAATAGAACATTCACTCTGCTGCTGAACCACAGGACATCTCCAAACTTCACTGTGCAACTCAGGTAGCACTGCCCAAGGGGCAGCAGTTCCCCATATTTTAATGGTAGAGACTATTTTTGTCTGTCTGCTCTTGCATAAGGCAGAAGAAAGCTTGTTCAGGGTAACAGATATCCGTTGCTGCAGCTTGGGTTCTTTCATCTTTGATGCATCTACTGCCTGTTCAGCCAGGGAAGAGTTCATCTACACGCTCCGAATATGGTTTATCTGTCAGCTGAGCACTTGACATCTCTGGGCGCCTGCAAAGTCAGCCTGTCTCTAAGCTAAGATTAGAGTTTCAAACAAAACGTATCAGGAGGCAGGATTTTCCGAAAGTTCTGCACACGGCTATGATGTGGAAATTTCAGATTCATGAAATATAAGCACATTGTTTAATCCTTCTTTAGGTTAGATAGGCATGATTGTAAAGTGATATTCAGCATAGTATCAGTAGTATCCGTAATTCTTATCGGTGGAGAGTAAAGGAGACAGTAAAGAGAGGGAAGCATGATGGGCTGTAACAAAACTGGACCTAAAGCTGGTATCAATACTGCTTTTTTACTCAAAAGACTGTGTTCACAACACTCAGACACTGCCCTCTATATAAAAAAAATGGGGCTAGGAGTCATTTTGAAAGATTTTCCCAGCAATTATATAATTCTCAGGCTTTCAAGTACATATGTCAACTAAGTAAGTTGTTTAAAAGGGCAAAGAGCAACATTTTTAGTAGCTATCCTTCTCTGCAGAATAGTCATGCGCTGTAGCTTGGGGAAGTCCATGCTGTGCTCAAAATCTTGCCAAATATTATTTAACCTGGAAGAGGAGATGATTGTTGTTAATAGTACTCCAGATCTTGGCACCTCAGCATACAATTATAATAACAATAAATCAAAATAAATAAAAGCTAAAATTCCCATTTGTGCAAAGCAGTTGTCGCTTAACTGTGGTGCCTTCAGCTTGTGTGCTGTAATGCAGCATTTTACTGCCCTTATTCCTAAAGCTATAGACTTTCAATAGCAACTTTAAAGGAGACTATGCAGCTGATGGTCAGGCATGAATAAGTGTCACAGAAGCAAAGTAACGTAACTGAAGGTCCTCATGAAAAAGGAGTATGTATTTGCACTCGGCATCTGGCTAGTAGCTACAGGAACTGTTTTAGATGCTGCTGTTTCCAGATCGGAGCTAGTTGTCTGCTTAATTTTAAGCACAAATATTTAGCTATTTTCCAAATACGACTGGGGCCTTGAGCCTGCATCTTCTCCAGCTGCTGGATGCTTGGTACTAAAAAGGGGTAGCGCAAGAAACATTCCTTCATCTGCTTGATGCTGAGCACATGTGTGCCTTCTTCAGGCTCTTCGGCTATCTTCAACAAGTGGATTAGAGGCTTTTTCAGATGTACCTTCTAAATCTTTAAAAAGCCAGAATAGGCTTTAAAACTTCCTGTGAAGCACAAGCCTGTGAAGTGTTTCGATCATTCTCTAATCTACAGAGGGTTGTCACATTATGGGCTCCGTAAAAATTTTATGTACGTCATTACCTCATGCCATACCCAGAAAACCCAAGAAATGTCCTTAAAGTGCACACCCACCTTCCTTGGATGTGGAGGAGTTAATCTGACACAGTGAATTCTGGAGCACTTTGCTTCATTAAAAGCTAAATTTAGACCTTTTCATGAAGTCGATGTACTGTTTATTCTTCCTACTACAAATGCTGTGACTTTGGAAAAAAAAGCTGCAATTTCCAAGAATGCAAGTTTCCATTAAACACAAGAAGCTGAGAAATTGCCAAAGTTGTAAACCTCGACCTGTGGGAAAAAGAATAAACTTCTGTGATTTCACTATTTCAACATTGTGAGTAATCTCTGCTATACCCATCTCATATGCCAAGACCCCTCTGTCAATGCCCATTATACCAGCTGAACATTAAAAGAAGCCTGACTCTGCCCATCCAAGTTAACCAGGTTTTTATACTTTTAAAAGCAACTTTTTTTTTTTTCCTTTTTCAGAAACAGTAATTAAGTTTGTCAAAAGCCGCAGAGGCCATGCGATTCTGGCTCTGGTCCTCCAGACACTTCTGCACATGCTTGCTTTTCTGCCTGTGAGTTTTTTCTCAGTGAGATCGGAGGCAAGATAAAGCTTTAAAACGCAAAATCTTTGGCTTACCGGAGCACGCAAGCAAGTGCGTGGATCCAAAAGAAAAAATGAAAACAAAACCAAAAATGAAAACAAAGGAAGCAAAACAAAAAAGCTAGCTGGAAAGTTTTCTGGATCAAGCCTAAACTGGCAGCAGTGCCTGCAGCACACGCTGAATCTCCTGATAGTCCCGTCGGCCACAGGTACCCATGTGCTTTCACACCACGTGTATACCTGTGTGTGTGACTGTGAGTGGATTCCTGTTTGAGTGTGCATATGTGTGAGTGGGAGTAAATGTTTGTGCTTGTGCATATATGTGTGAGTGCCTGTGTGTGTGTGAATATGTGCTTTTAGTGTGTGCAAGCATGAGTATGTGAGTGTGCAAGCATGAGGGTGTGTGCATGTACGTGTGTGTGTCAGTGCATGTGTGCGTGCGTGCATGTATGAATGTGCATGTGTGGGAGTGTTTAGTGTGTGTATAAGCACAAGTTGAGGAATGTTTTTAGTGTGCCTGCATATAAGCATAAGTGTGAGTGTGTAAGCATGTGTGTGTACGTGTGTGCACATGTGTGAAAGACTGAGTGCATGAGTGTGTGTGTGTGCATGTATGTATGAGCATGAGTGCATATGTGTGTGTGCATGCATGACTGCATGGATGAAAGTGTGTGTGTGCACACGTGCATGTTTTAGAGTGCGTGTGTGCACAGGTATGTGTGTGCATGTGTGAGTGAGCATATGTACACGTGAATGTGGATTTTTAGTGTGAGTGTGCATGAGTGCATAGGCATGTGCACGTATGCATGTGTGTGTGTTTAATGTCTGTGCATGCACAAGAGGGTGTGAGTGCACACACGAGTGTGTGCATGTCCCTACTGTGACCGCGTGTGTGCGAGCGTGTTGGGCTGCTTGCGCAGGGGCTGCCCCCGCGCCACATGGTCACCAGGATGGCCCCTTTGCTGCTGTGGGGATGTTTGGAGCCTGCAGTTCCTCTCCTGGGGACAAAGCCTGGGAAAAAGGGAGGGAATTCTCCACCTCATCGCGGAGAGCGGGAGAAGGGGGAGCCGGGCGCCTGCTCCAAGGAGTCCTGCTTCCTGCCTCCCCGCGGACGCTTGGCGCCAAGGGGGATGCTCCGGGGGCACCGGGAAGTGGCGCTGAGGAGGGGCTCCCAGCTGCACTGCAGGGCCACGTCCAGAAGAAATTTCTCTGTCGGCTCTCGCCACAGCCCCTCTCGGTCCCAGCCTGAGGGATCTTATGCTGCCGCTGCCACGGCATGCGAGTAACTGAGCACTCCCGAGGAGCCGATCTGTCCCACGGCACGTCACTTCAGACCGCATTTTCCTCCAAGAAATAGGGGCTGCAAAAGGCATCTTGCTGTGATGAGGTGCAAGGTGGCCAAGCTAACCCCGTTCTCTCTCTTCGCAGGGCATGGAGTGAGAACTGCAAAGACGTGCTAGTGGAACCGTCCCCCTTTGGCATCCTGCGAGGTAGAGTATGGTGGCAGGAAGATGCTGGCTCGGAAGAGTATCATCCCCGAAGAGTATGTATTGGCACGCATCGCTGCAGAGAACCTGCGCAAGCCGCGAATTCGGGACCGGCCCCGCAAAGCCCGCTTCATCGCCAAGAACGGGGCATGCAACCTGGCGCACAAGAACATCCGCGAGCAGGGACGGTTCTTGCAAGACATCTTCACCACCTTGGTGGACCTGAAGTGGCGTCACACACTGGTCATCTTTACCATGTCCTTCCTGTGCAGCTGGCTGCTCTTCGCCATGATGTGGTGGCTGGTGGCTTTCGCTCACGGGGACATGGACGCGAGCATCGAGTGCGCTGCCAACAGCACCAAGTGGACACCGTGCGTGACATGTGTCAGGTAAGGGCATGAGGTGGGATGAAGAAGGAGGGCAAGCGGAGCTATCTGGGGTCCAGCCCATGCTTCACGTGCACCTGTCACCAACCTTGGTGAGGGACTAAGGAGCAAAGCGCCCTTTGGGGAACATAAGTCTTCTTTGCAAAAGACTTTTGCTAGAGAGCCAAATATGGGGTGCTCCAAATGATGAACACATGGACTATGTGCACATTGCAGGACCCCTGCAAGAGTCTGTGGGGTGGCGAGAGGGGCTGGGGCCCCCCAGCTGTGCACAGCTCTTTTCTCCTTTCTCTTACACATCATTCTGAAGCACCTCGCCAAGTGCGAAGTAATTTTGCATGTGGCTGACGAGGGAGCTGAGGTTTCACTCTTCCTTTGTTTTGACACTTCTCTGCTAAATAGGGATTTTCCCAGCTCTAGTCATCCTCAAGAATTATAGGCATTGGCAGGCGGGGGATGAAGAGAGTGTTGCTGAGTTGTGTTTTTTCCCTTAAGTGGCTACAAGCGATCTCCTGGAGGACAGCAGCAGGGTTTGTCCAACCGGACAGGATTGGTAGGAGGGGTATGACCAAGGAGAGCAAATGATGAATTAGTGTAGCTTTTTCTTCTAGACCATGACTCATGCTAGGACCTGGGGTAGATCAGCCAACGGCTCCTCGAGCGTCTGCTTTCAAGTCATGATATCTTGCTAAACCTGCCCACCAGATCTACCAGGTGAAATAGCAACTTTGCTGTTGGTTGCTTTGGTGGTTGCTAATACTTTTAAGAGTATCGAGTCATTGGGTATGAAATAATATTTAATATTGTAAAGATATACACAAAATAACAAAAAATATTTTAAAATTTATTTCTCAGAGATCTAGGCCCATGAATATCTTACGAGAGCTTTTTTGGGTAGGTCTCATTATAGAGTTATAGGACACCTTGTTTTGGAAATTTTAAGTGGTACATAGAACTTGTACAGCACTTGAATTTTCCAAAATGCTGTGGACTTCCTAAGTCTTGCAGCAATTTTGCCTCGCAAAGAGATTATTATCCGAAGAGGAGTTGGAGAGCACTAAAGTGACAGACCTGGGGATAGAGTGATTTGGAGTTTCTCTCTCCCACTTCACATGTTCAAAATATTAGAAAAAAAAATGCTTCTTTGGTTGAAGAACTTCTATGGAAGAAAGGTGGACTCTCATCTCTTTTTTTCTCTCTCTCTTTTCTTTTTAAGCAGTATTGTTTAGGGAAATCTGAATATTTACTCCACAGACCAAAGAGCTTTTCAAATAGTGAATTAAGTTTTAGTCAAAAAGCTCATTCTGCATGGAAATGAATATTCATTAACAAAGACATCATTCCCTTATTTCTATTAATCAGATCCTTCATCCCTGATTTCCTCACTGTGAAGTGCAAAAATAATCCCCCAAAATAAACAAGGAATTGCACCAAAGATTGAAACAAATGGGAATGAAATAAAAAATCATTCAAAGACATTTCCACAGAGGCTGGGTAGTTTTCTGAAAAATGAATTTTCTCTTTCTACACAAAATAGTGCTATTCTAACTTTGTTTCATGACTCTGACTTCATTGAAAATATATTTAGAAAAAAAAAAGTTAGTATAAAATATATTCTCTCAAAAACACTGACTGATTTAGATGATTTAGAACTGTATTATAGAAAGGTCATATATTTATTGTAGGTAAAGCTATGTTATGCACATAGATGCTTCATGTGCTGCACCACATAAAAAGGGTGACTGTCATTTCAATTCATATGTGAAGACATGTGCTGCATGTCCTGTAGGTGAATCCTGAGATACTGATTTTGTACCTATGAGACTTTGGTGAGTGTCATCATTTGTGTCCAATTAAACAAAGTGACGAAAGACCTGATGTATATGGGGTAGATGATATCATCGTGTACTGTAAAGAACACAGTAGTTTGTATTTGGACTCTATGTGGAAAATACGTTTGGAAAGGTTGCGGACAGTATCCTCTGATGTCTGGAACCGTAATGCATAAGGGCCATTTGAGTTAACTCACATGTCTACATCCCAGTTATGTGATGAAAATTTTCAGCTGGTCATTGCTATGCACAGAGGGGGAATGTGGGGGCCACTGCCCTCCTTCTTGAGCCTGATCTTGCATGGTTTAGTCACAAGGAGAGCAAGTATTTTGGAGGTTGTGTAAATCTAGGAATCTCCCCTTTCCCGTTAAAGGGGTTCACAATACAGAAAGGCAGGTAATATAGGTGAAATGCTGCAGATTTCCCAGTTTTCCAGGCTGGTGGAAGAATTTCTATCTACAAGCCAACTGCTCTCATGTCCCCAAACCCCCGGTCCCCACCGAGATCTTCATGGGATGGAGAAGATGGAAGGTCATGGCCAGTGTTAGAGGCACTGTCCACTAAGATGGGGAGAGTATGTGTTATCTCCTGAGACTCCCAGACCCATCTGATGTTACAGCTGGTCTTTTAGGAGTTCAGGTTCTCAAGTCTTCCCCCTCACTGTTAGATGCCATATTGGTCATGCAAACATTGAGTCATTGACTGTGCAATGCTTTTGCTGACATTACCAGGTCTTAATGTACAAATGTGTCTTAATGTACAAATAGGCTCTAAAGTTTATTTCTAGAAAGTAAGTACTAGGAACTTCTCAGTGTATGTTCAATGAACTTAGAGGTAATTTTGTGCAATCTTCTTCTCCAGGTCTTTCACTTCTGCTTTCCTCTTCTCCATTGAAGTTCAGGTGACCATTGGCTTTGGGGGCAGGATGATGACAGAAGAATGTCCCTTGGCTATCACAGTCTTGATTTTGCAGAATATCGTGGGGCTAATCATCAACGCCGTCATGCTGGGGTGCATATTCATGAAAACCGCGCAAGCTCACAGGCGGGCAGAGACCTTGATTTTCAGCCGTCAGGCAGTCATTGCTGTTCGAAATGGCAAGCTTTGCTTCATGTTTCGAGTGGGAGACCTGCGGAAGAGCATGATCATTAGTGCCTCTGTGAGAATCCAGGTTGTGAGGAAGACTACTACCCCTGAAGGAGAAATCATACCCATTCACCAAGTAGATATCCCTGTGGACAACCCCATTGAAAGCAATAATATTTTCCTTGTGGCTCCCTTAATCATTTGTCATGTCATAGACAAGCGGAGTCCTCTTTATGATATCTCTGCTGCTGACCTGGCTCTCCAAGATCTGGAGCTTATAGTGGTACTTGAAGGAGTTGTAGAAACTACTGGCATCACTACTCAGGCAAGAACCTCCTACATAGCAGAGGAGATCCTATGGGGTCACCGCTTTGTGCCCATTGTCACTGAAGAGGAAGGTGTATATGCAGTTGACTACTCCAAATTTGGCAACACCATCAAAGTTGCAGCACCACGTTGCAGCGCTCGAGAGCTTGATGAGAAGCCATCGATTCTCATCCAGACCCTTCAGAAGAGTGAGCTGTCCCACCAAAACTCCTTGCGGAAACGCAACTCCATGAGAAGGAACAACTCCATCCGGAGGAGCAACTCCATGAGGAGAACAAATTCCTCCCTCATTGTGCCCAAAGTACAGTTTATAACGCCTGAGGGAAGCCAGAGTGCCTCTGAAACATGATATTCAGCTTTCTGCAAGATTGAGGGGCTTTTAAAGGAGGAAGCACCCATAGCATTTTGTTTAAATTTTCTTTTACTTAAGAAAGTGGTATCATGATGCAAACCAGAACTATTTATTCTACTGCTTACTGAAAGCACCACCTAATGGCACTAGGAAACACTTTAGCACTTAGTGTATGAATTAATAAAAAAAAGGCATATACACTAAAGAAAACACTGTTCACTCATGTAATATATCATGTATTTATAGGTGTTTTAGTGGCAGGCTAATTTTAAAAAACATATTTTTCCCATCAAGGGAGTCTTTCCCATCTTTTTTTGCCGGTTGTCACAAAATGTATTTTTTTTTTCCTATGTAACTGACACCTCTCCAGGCAGGAGTGAGTACATTTGCAAAACTGCTGCATATCAACAACTACCATGGACTTTGTGGGGGATTATAGGGATATCTCTCTTTTGGGGCCGAATCCCTTCTTCCCTTGAAATGAGCAGCCAAATTCCTCAGTGATTTCACCGGAGCAGAGTCAGGATTTTACCTTCGACTCTGCGCATCTCTTGTTTCCACTGGTTTATGGTGAAGTCATTGAGAGAGAATTTCAAGTCTGCCAAACCAAACCAACCGTATTTGTGAGCCCCAAGCTCCGCTATGGTGCCCTTATGGGCAAGATGCACTGCTGGAATACAGGGTGCATTTGTAATGCATACTCAAGTCTGCCGTGCTGTCAAATGAGCATCCATTTCTGTAAATTTTTCAAGATGAATATAATATACCATTTTAACATTCTCTGCGTAACACTGGAAGGCCAGTTCTTCTTTCTCTTACAGACTAACATGCTGGAGGTGATGGCTTTACTCCCCTCATTTACATTACTTTTTGTAGGATTAATATTGTATGCTTTAGTAGAAGGTTACTCTTTTACCAGTGGGAACTCACTGATGGGCATGAGAGATTATCAAGCCAATAATCTTAAAGATAATATTTGCAAAACTATCTGAATGTTTTCAGGGGTGGTTGGAATTGGCTGCTGTCACCAAATTATTATTTTTTAGTGCTGTCTTACTTGTGTTTTTGTGTAATAGGACATTGATAATTAAAAAAAAAACTTTTCAGATTAAAATGGGCATTCATTACCTAGAGGCACTGCAAAATGTTACTAGAAGTCTTTCTACAAGCATAAATGTCTGGTAAATAATTGTATCACACAAAGCTAAACTGAGACACACTTTTTCCTAGAGGCACACTTTTTCTTCCCCCTCTGCATAAGAGGTATATGCACAAATTACAACTCATGTTACTTGCAGGAGTTGCCTTATGTCTGTGGTTCAAGGGTATCATTATTGCTGTGCTGTGGTTTCTAAGAGCCATCCAATCTTCTGATTACTTCTGTAATTTTAAATATATGCTTATTCCTATCAGATGAGAGTCAAAACAAAGCTGGAGTCCATGTCTCGGTAGAAGTCAGCTTATTGGCACTTCCATGGACCAACTACAAACCTCATGCATTGCAGGGGGCTGTGGCATTAAGAGGCATTGCTGTGTCATACAGGCTCTGCATATGGAGTAGCTGCTCTACAGAACATAACAGTTGACAAAATACTTCATCTGAAGCACTAGCAGAAACTGCAGTTGTTGATAAAAGTGTCCATTCCCTTGTCTGTCTGTGAGTTTTCTCAGACAATGGCTGGGGAACATCTGCAGATGTTCAGCTGTCCATTGTGCTTCCAAACAATGAACATCTGTAGCTTCCAAGAAGAGTCAAATGGGAGCATGTGCAATTTGTCTCTGGCCTCTATTTCCAGGGCCATGAATTTCTTTGAGGGGGGTTGTCTGCTTATACGTATGAAACAGTTCAAATATGATTAAGTTAGATCCTGTAAAAAGCAAATCTTCTAAAAAATAAAAAGTGCCAACAATGATTTATTCTGTCTCTGATTTTTCCCTCCAATTCTTTCCTTTTCTTTTATTCTGTTCTCTATCCATTCTCTCTATACTTATTTCTTCTTCTCTCCAAGCCTTTTCTGGAATTCTTTGAGCAATATGTTGGTATTATTTCAGTACTCTCAATATTCCAGCTGAGTTCTCTTTCTCACAACCCTTTTCTCATTTTCTTCCAAAGCACATTTTTTCCTCCAATTTTTCCTTTTTTTCTCTTGTCTTTTTCTCTCTTTCACATCTAGCATACTCTTTCAGTTGCTTCTGAGAAATTATCATCACTCTAGGCCTCGTCTCGAGGCAATGATTGAACAAAAGCCCCTTCCTTGAGCAATGAACACTGCATGCATGAGGCAGGGCTGAAGAGCAGCTAGACTGAGCTGGTGTGCCAGGAGGAAGGGATGTTTTGGGGGTCAGCCCTGAAGGGTGGGTTTCAGCTCTGCCTTCACAGCCTAAGACCAACTGAGAGGGGATGAGGTGGCCCTACCACATGTTCCCGGCAACTTTACCCATTGAGAGGGGCTTTATTTGAAATTTGAAATTTCCTCTATTTAAACTGAACCATCAGAATAAAAATGACTAATTAGATTTGTATCATGTGGCGTTGTCAGTTACATTCTGGCACCCTTGTGCAGATGTGAATAAACAGGATTTTCAACAGTGTTGAGCACCCAGCAGCTTCATTTGAAGCCCCTTCTTTTGAAGGTCTCATTGGGGTCCTACGCAGAGGAGTCCTTCTGGCTCCTCTCCCTTCACACATTTCTGAATTATTTGTATTCCTAGCATTGGGTCCTATAGCGGTGTGGTGTAACACACTATGAGTTATGTGACATTGCTTATTCCATGCATTTAATAGGCATTGGGTCTTTGACCAGTCCATCATGCAGATCACCCTTTTGTTAGTGTGGCCTTCAGCAGGGAGCAGAACTATTTTTGAAGAGCAGAAAAGTGATTAAAAGGTCTTTTCAAGACAGGTACAATGTGTGGGACTGCATTTTACTTTTTGGTTCTGTGTCTAGCCTTAATTTAAAGAACTCCTCTGCTTTAACTGGAAACAGAAAGGGAGAGCCTTTGCCCAGGACATTTGCAGTTACTGTTGTGAAGACATAAGGAGCAAACAAACACAGAGTTTATGAGGGATATACAGTTTAGTGCTTCACAGTTTAAGCCAACTTCTGAGTAATAGGTCTTGGAGGAAACTTTTCCTCTTGGCAGGTTATTCCGTAACTGTCACCTTCAGGTTTTCTTGCACTATCTTTTAAAACATCTGGTGCAAGCCACTCTCTGGAGCAGGCTGGCAAGCAGCTCGCTTGCATGGTCTTCCTCCCTTATCTGGGACAAGGCCCCCAGTGCTTCCCAGCAATTGCTTCATGCCTGTGGACCCAGGTGGCTCTGGAGCATCATCAGGTCATGGGGTTGACACCAAATGCTCCACAGGCTCTTTAAAGGCCTCCAAGTCTGGCTCCAGGGAGCATCTGAGGAGAGCACGTGTATGCATTCCTCACATATTCAGTAGGCTTTTGACTTAACGCCATATCTTTCCATAGTCCTTTGGGTCATTGTAGGTCATGGCACATGAATTACCCCACAGCCATCTTGAAGGTGTTTCAGAGAAGCACGATGCCTTCCTCCACATTGCAGAAAGTTCAGGCAAGGCCTTATGCTTTTGCTTTTCCATCCGAAAAGCTGCATTCACAACTCATTCTTGCTGACTGGAAAAAAAAAAAAAAAAAAAAAAAAGGTGTCTGATTTTTCATGTCTTTTCTTCCTCCAGAAACTTAATATTGAGAATATTTTGTGAGATCAGTTTCCAAGCTGCCTAGCGATTATTATTAGCCAATGATTGTTGCTGCAAGCTGGAAGAGCCGTTGGTGAAAGACCATAAAGGAACTTTGGAGAAAAAACATTAGATATCATCTGATGAAAGGAACAAAATTTCTATATTTCTGACAAATTATTTTCTCTAAGGACCCCAATATTTCCAAAGCCTTCATGAGGGTTTGGAAGACACTTGTCTTGATAAATCATGTCCTGTTAGGCTCTGATTTAGTGCTGTGCTATCATTAGCAAGACAATATGGCATACCACAAACAAGAGTCTTCTTATGATACTGGGGCTTTGCAGTGGTTTGGGAGGTTTCCAAGGACAGGAACATTGACTCCTCTCTATTGCTGGTCTCCATTGCAGTGAGGAACATCCCTGAGGACCACCAGAAACTTCTGTGTTCCCCTGAGCTCATACGGCAGCACACTTTAATGGAAGGTATCCTTCCCCATAACCAGCAGGCGAGGGAAATCCCTGTTGTGTATAACAAGTGGGTGAGAAAAAGTGGAATGGTAAATTAAATCCCTTCTGTAAACCTGATTTGTTCATCCGGGGTGAAGAAATCAGCCAGGTGAGAGTTAACTTTTTCTCCTTTAAATGTTTACTTTAATATATATTATCCATGTGTTCATGTTTACGTCATATCCAGACTAATCTAAGCTGATAGGCAAGAATTTCTAATACTCCTGGCATATTAATAATACTTCTCCTCCCTATCTCTCTGAATTATGTTTCCTATTTCCCTTTAAGAATTCTTTGAACTAGGAAAAAAAGATTTCTCGTGTGATAAGTAAGATAACATATATGCTCACATTCCTTTATTGGATGATGCAGAGAGATTTACCCTGTGGAGACAAGATTCATGCTTTCCAAGAGAAACAATCAATGAGATTTAGACACTTGTAGTTAGAACATATCACCAGTGGGCCTAAAGCATGCAAACCCTTAAGCATGCTAAATATTCTGTAGATTTCTAGATGGAGAGTCTCCCTTCACATGAATAACCACTTAACAGCAAGGGATATGCTGGAACCATCAAACCATACTACAAGAGAAGAAAGACAGAAATTATGCAAAGAAAATTTTCGGAGAAAACATAGTCCATTCTTTAGTTCATGTTATTTATTTAGTTCATGTTATTTATTTAGTTCATGTTTAGTTCATGTCATGATATGCAAACATTTTGCTTATTAAATATGCAAAGAGAAAGACAAAAAAAAAAAAACAAGCAGATTCTCCACATTTAATAAGGGTTAGCATCTTTCTTTTTCTTTTTTCTCTACTCTAGAAGAGTTGGTCCAGCAGAAGACATTGTTTCTGCCTTAAAGCTTTGCCGAGTTTTCTAGAGGACATGCCCTTGTCTGAGCAATTTCTTTTGGGCTCTGTACAGAGGTACCTGTGGATGGTAGAGGTAGCCCCATGATGTGTGCTATTCCAGAGATCAGACTGAAAGACCTAGTGGCTTCTTCTGCCCTCCAAACTTTTGACTAAAAAGAGTTAATGAGTATTGGTCAGTGGAAAAGCTTCTTCTGAATCAAAAGTCTTAAATAAAGCTCTGCCTGAGGAAATAAACATAAGACAACTTCAGGGTTAGGTTTCACCAAGCTGGTGATTTATTTTGACAAACATTTCATCACTGAGCCTTCAAACAATAACAATAAATGCCTTTGTGGATAGTTTCTAAAAACTGGCATATCTTATCACTATAAGCATTCTTTTTGCATCCTATTGTTGTTAAATTTGGCTTAGTAGCAAGGTTGAGAAAGCCAGCTCCTGTGTGGGCCATAGTGAAATTATAATACTTTTTGGTTGAACAAGCTGAGATCTACTGCAGGGATTGTGCAGGAATAGAGAAACACTGGACTGCAAAAGCCTATCATGGTTTGGGACTAAGTATCTTCACCACATATGGAGCATTGCTGCTCTCCTCAACTTCTGTTTTTGCAACCACAGCAGCCATGAAAATTAATTGCATCCTTCTGTGGCCCAACCTCATTATTCTACAGGGTTCATTTTTTGATGTTAGGACTTCAATTTGAGGTCATTTGGTTTGGTCTGTCAGATTGTGGCTGCTTCTGCTAATTGTGATAGTTTTTATATTCAGCCAAGTCCAGAATTTAAAGCAAAACTGAAGGAATGTAACACTCACTCAAAGAATGAAACATTAGTGAGCTTCAGGGGAGCAAGTGATAACTATTAGCCCCTTGGGTAGTCAGTTTTACACCTCACAACATTTCAAAAATATAATAAATTATAAAAGATATTCTATATGCAGTCTTGTCCGGTGTTTCTAAATTGTGGCATAAACAGTTACTATTCCTGGCAGTTCAGATTAAATTGCTTGTGATGTGGTATTTTTTCCACATACAAAACACCACTGTATTCTCTAAATCTTTGCTGTTAAACTAAGAGGGTAATAAGATACCTGAATTGGATCTCTTCTTAGAGTTAGCTATCTTACGCTGCCCATAGACCAATAGGAAAGATGGGATGCAAGTCTGAGTGTGCTTTTGGAAATATTTAATGTAAGCTGATTTTTAAGCTTTGATTATATTGACATATTAAATATATAATTAGCAGTCTTTTTTATTTTTCCTTCAGGTACAACAGTCTATTTAAATATTAATTCAGACATTCTAATTAATAATAAACACTGAAAGGCAAAGAGCCAAGAGTTTGCATTTTGATGAATGGCCTGGTTACAGCAAGATACAGCAAGATCACTTATGAAATAGCATATTTTCTTTGAAGGCTTTCAATAAACTGTGCTGCAGAGGCCAAGTTTTCTGGTGTGTCCTTTTTCCAAGGATAAAAAAGAAAAGCCACAAGGCAATTTATTAGGGGATATTTTGATGAACGACCCAAAGGAAACGCACTGCTGGACATGACCACGATTATTATTAAATTCTCATTCTCTACTGCACTTAGATCCATGCTTCATTCTAAAGCACAGCTGTCCTATAATTGGGATCATAAGGCCGTGTCCACCATTAACCTCACATTCAGCAGAGCAGGTGAAGGAACAGTGCGAGGAAGAGGACCGTCACCTCCAGCAGATGGGGCCACACAGCCGCCACACACAGTCATCAATCAGCCATCTCCAGAGCTGTCTCACAACTGAACTGCAAAAAACTTGGCCCAATCCCTCCCCACTTAGTTAAATAAATTCATGGACATAGGAAACTATATTCAGCCATGTGTTTTATAAATATATAAATATATACTGCCTATAGGCAGCTAATTCCCATAGGATTTCAACTTAACGCATTGTTCAATCCCAGCCTAAGTTACAAAACCATCTTGATAAGGAAAGTCTAAATATGTTGTTCACGAGAAGCACACATAGCTAAAACACAGTGTAATGAGATGATGGCTTGAGACTATGAAGCAGCCACCAGCAATGGAGCCCTGACCCTTCTTGTGCCTCTTCTGTGAATGAACATTTTTGATGTACATGAACCCGCACTACCATTCCAAGCAAAAGCAGGCCCTCTTCTATGGTATTTTTCCTTGTTTCAGTCTTACCAGATGGTTTAACCTTCTTTAATTAAACTTGGAAAGAGTGCAACTCAATGTTGCAAACAGATCAATCAAAAAGAATCCTCAAAAAACACACCAAAAAAATTCAAACGATCTCCCAAAACTTTCCATCATGATACTTTACAACCTATCACATTCATAATTAGCAGAAAATACTAGGTCTAAAATGAAAAGTGTTAAATTACCAAGGGCTATGCTTAACATTGTATTCAGTGGGGTTAGGAAAAGATCCAGGGCTAATTCTGTTCAGTCATATAATTTACTGAAGTAATAGCATGAAACTGGAGAGAGCAAAAGTTAAGACGAATTTAAGATTCCTGACTGTGCACTGAGTGGAAAGCAGAACAGTCCTTGAGGCAGAAGTGGTGGAAACTTTATTGATGATGATGCTTAAAATGGAACCAAATGCATACGTATACAGATTGCAATCATTCAAGAGGGAAGCATACAAACTCAGTTAACTGTAATTTTCTAATTTCAGATGATGACTTCTGAACATTTATTCACTGACAGACAACTAACAAGGTTTGCAGAGCAGAAAGATCATCTTAAAATAGATAGCTGCACCTTACACAGTGAGCTGCAAGTGATAACTCTTAGGGTCTTTCCGACGTTATACTTTTGTATACAGTACTACATTCTTTCCTATTCCACTATGAGCACAGGTCTATTAATATAACAGTAGATTCCTTCAACCTAAATTCTACTTGTGTACATTATCAAATCAAAGAAGAAAAGAGTGTTTAACTTGCTATTTATATAAATAGAAGAGGTAAGCATTTACACAGCCAGTTTTGGTGGAGGGAATTCTCTGATTTCTCGTTATTTTGCATCATCCAGCCAATGGATTTCACTTTAAGATTGGTCTCGGGCCACACACAAGAGATTATTTATGTATCAAGAATCACCATGTCTCAGACCCTCTAATGTGCTTTTGATGCAAAAGTGAACCACCGTGAGGATTCATCCTGCTAGGATCCTCTCCCCTGTGGGGCCTCAAATTCCCCCACTGACCTTTTAGCAAAGTCACCAGCTCCATCCAGGCTGGCAGATACTAAGCAAGGTCTGATGCAGTGGAAGATGCATTTTTGGTTTGGGGGAACAGGCTGGGAAAGGGGAAATTTTCATCCTTATTAGGAAAATCTAGTAGTGATTAATGTGACATGATGTCACAGGAGCAGCACTGGTTTTTACTTGTAACTCTTTGCCATGTGTTGGCTTAGATATCTGTCCATTTTTTTCAGAGAGCTTCAAATGAACACTTTTTTTTTCCACGGAAGTTCTCAGATTGCCTTACATATATGTGAGCAGCAGTGGAGCAAGGCTGTTATGCACCACTGTGCCGTCTGGCTGGGAAGCTGAGCAGGAGAGGTATAAAATGAGACTGTGTTTTCTTCCCCCATACGGATTTCCAGGCATTTCATACTTCAGAAATGCCATTTGGAGCATTACATATGGAAAATAAACGGCAGTGAAAAACGGTGTGTGTTCAAGCATCTACATGTGTTTCAAACATTTTGTTCCTGATTTTTTGAGGAATGAGGAGAGAAGGATTAATTGGTTCAGTAGAAACATATTTCAGAGCCCTTTGGAAAACATTGTCCCTTGCAACTTGGCGCGGGAAATGTTGTCAAGATGCTGTGGCAGTTCAAGTCAGTCAGCCAAATTGTTGTAGATATAGACCCTACCACATTGCTCAATGCACACAGAGGATAGAGGCCTATTTTCCAAGGGATGAAATATTGATTGGACAAAATGCAATTGGATAACCAAGCAGTTTTGCTCACACAGGTGAGTGTTCAAAGTTTTTAAAGATTTTAAAGGTCAGTCTCAGCATGCATTCACAGAGAGCCCTGGTAGCTCTCAGAACTGAAGAAGAGCCATGCGTGCATGGGGAGACACGAGCAGGACGCGCTTTCCGGTGCAAAGCGCCATAGAAGCTGCACATCTCTGAGCCTCCCCACCCACGTCAGGGGAGACTCGCTTCCAGCTGGAATGCACAACGGAGCCATGCACAGCAGCAGTGAGGATTGGCCCCTCGGCCTCCTGCTTCCCAAAGCACAGGGGCTTAATGTTTCCCCAGGGAAGGCTCCCTCCAGCTGCCAGAAGCACCACTCAGGAAACTGCAAACCAGAGGCTAAACAGATCCCCGATTTCCCCCCACTGCTTTTGTTCTTGCTAAACAACTGGTGTTGCACTTAGGAAAGCGAGTGGAAAAAAAATAGTGGTAGGAGGAGCTGCCCTTCAGCGTACATGGAGGTTTTGCTAGGAGGTAATGGTAGGGCAAGCAGTCCAAGGATAACAGAGTTCAAAATCCTGCAGCAGACTTGCAGAAACACATCATCCAAGGGAGGAGGAGGAGGAGGAGATGGTTCCTCCAGGGAACCAGGCTAATGTGGGAATCCACTGTAGAAATCACAAGATAGCAGGCTTTTTAACTTAAAGCAGAAGTTACTGTCAACTGTTTGTGCTTTAAAAAACATTTTTCTCTAAATGGCCTATTCTTTTTATGTCGTGTACAACTGATCTGACTTCAGAAAGTGAGATCTTCAAGTGCAGAATTCCAGTTGCTTTACTGGTAGGACATCGTAACACACAGGTACGTAACCACATATGAAGTATGGAGCCCCATATGCTAATATGTTTAAGTGTAATATCAT
Source organism: Tinamus guttatus (assembly GCF_059628265.1). Classification (NCBI taxonomy): domain Eukaryota; kingdom Metazoa; phylum Chordata; class Aves; order Tinamiformes; family Tinamidae; genus Tinamus; species Tinamus guttatus. The sequence continues at coordinate 1,259,475 of NW_028288842.1, read as the reverse complement.
TGCAACACTGAGGTTGCTGTTACCCATTGAAACAGAGAAACACGACATCTAACACTTAAGGCTTTTTACTGAAAGCCTATGAGGCTTGACAAGCTCTGGATGCTTGGTTAAGTTTCCTCCAAATTAGGAATTATCTCAAGGAAGCCTCTGAAATTAAATGCATGCTTAAGAGAAGAGCCATCAAGAGCTAATGTGGAAAGTGGCAGGATGTTCAGAGCATAAATACATCTGGAAAGGGAGTTCTCCCAATGCCAGAGTAGCCCTTTCCATGCAGTGTGGGAGTGTGTCTTCCCACACCAGAATGCTGTTTAACTCTGCACTTACATACAGACACAAACATCCTTGTTCAGAGGGTTCACAGCAACCTGAGCAGGTAGCACAAATGGCAGTAACCAACCAGGATCCATCCCTGTCTGCAGAAAACTCTGTCTGGGCTTTGGTATAAGTGATATCCACAATAATAATCCAGCTTGACAAGGAGAGAAAGTAATTCGGAAAAAAAAAAGATCACATTCCCTGAACTTCCGTGCAAATTGTCACTAAGGACTGTACTTTTCCTTTTTTTTTTCTAGCATTTTTTTCCAGTACAAAGAATAAGTAGCAACAGGAATCCTTTTTGTACATCAGGGTTCATTGCTATTTTTGAAAGAATTGTCTCCTTTCAGACATCAACAGAATGCCAGACATAGCAGGCTGGATTGGTTCTCTTAGAAATAGCAAATTTGCTCCTCCACTGGCTTTTACATATCAAAAGCTTTTGTTTCAGACAGAGAGAAAGAGAGGAAAGAGAGGAAAGAGAGAAAGAAAAAGAGAGAAAGAAAAAGAGAAAGAAGAGGAGAGAATAAAAAAAAAAAAGAAAGGAGAAAAAATGAGAAGGGAAATCATTAATGACTTTGAATGAAATCCAGCTAACTTAAAAGGGAAATTCATCATTCCATTTAATAATATTTAAACAACTTTTCAAAGAGAAGAAAAAATACAAGAGGTTAAAAAGGCAAAAAGTCTGAAATGTAGAGCTACTAAAAATATTTTAAATCATTCCCTTTCTCTGAAATTATACAACTCACAGGTTTTCCATAGAGTTTACTTTCAATGCATTTTTTTTCTTACTCTTCTTTTATTCACCGCTTTTTTTTTAATACAAGGCCTTTTATTGCTTTATTGTTTGGCTTGTGTGAAGTAATTCAACTATGAGCTGAACTTACCTTTACTACCCACCACTTCTATCTTGAATCCGATGCTCATAGACAGCCAGTTTCTCCTATGAGGTGCCTACTCTACAGTAATCATCTGTATATATATCTTTACTCCATGGTGGATGGAGTAGGAGTATTCAGGGATACAGTAACAACCATGTTCATTCTAGCAAGAGATCATGAAACTTCTGTGAATGTGTATATATTAATGTGAATAGTTACTATATAGCTGCAAAATTAAAATGAGTTTAGGTATGCTATTCAGTTGTCCATATGCATTATGAGACTGCCCTTCCTATGGATCTCCAAAGTGCTTTCTAAATATTGTGACTTCAGACAGTTCCTTCTGGAAACCAGTTAATTAGGTAGAAGACAGAGTAGTCCAAGTTAGCTGAAACACGTAACTAGTTCTGACCTAATCTCAATTTCTCCTTCTAGTCCTAACTCTTGGCTGGCTAAATGTGGTCTTTTGTAGAGGACATCAGGTTCTCCAGATGCAATTCCAGCATATTTAGCAAGTATTATTCATACTGACTATGCTATATTTCTCCCAGACAGAACAAACATGCATTTTCATTTTATACAGAAACGCAGTGTTTGTTCCCAGTTCATAAAAAGCACATTGCTGTGATGGACACTGCGCTGGTTTGCATCCACGTCTGCTGGATCTGGCCCTCAACCCACTGTGGCAGTACATATGGAAACAAGGATGGATGGAAATCCAGGGCTGAATTGGGGTTTCCAGAGCTCATTGCTCTACCTGCCACCAAAACATCTCTCAAGTAGCCCAGCACAGCTCACTCTTGCTACAAGAGGCAAGACAGACAGGGAGATCCCTGCATATCCACTCTTAAAAGGCAGTTTTAGCCTTAAGCATAAAGGAAAGCACTTTGCAGTTACATAATTATATGTATTACTTGACATCAGGGAAAGAAAAATGACTTCTTTCATCTGAGCAAAGCCTAACTAATCATTCGAGAAACAAAATGTCAAACAAGAAGCATCTCCAGGGTACTAAGCATTCCCAAGGGAAGAAAGAGGCATATTTCTCCTCAGGATAATTTCCTATCAACAGAAAGCAGTGCCATCACACATTTTGCATAGCACAAAATTGATCAGAGACCAGGAATAGCAGATCGATTAAAACTTCTTGGTGTAGTTTTTTATTTTTCTTGATATCTAGTTCATAAACTTGAAATGAAATACTTACAAACAGTATTTTATACATTTCCCCACCTCCCACCAGCGCTACAGGTTTTCTTTGCCATTTAAAGTAAAGAGCTCTGTCTCAGGATTGCCATGCAGAATCTCACTGGAATTGAACAACACCATAGCCCCCCTGTGATTTTGTAATATATATTATCCTATAGGAGGAAAGGAATTGGAAAACATGGTAAGGTTGTAATAACTTAAATATCAGGACTTGGTTTACTGCTGAGTTACCCTGCAGAGCATAACCGTGAATGCAAAAGATCATCCCTTCTAGATGCTAGTTCTTTGCTTGTCAGCCAAAGTTGGGGTTGCAGCAAGAAGAAACTCCTGGACACCCCTAAGCAGAAGCCCTATTTTGATATGTCTTCTTTTCCGAATGACAAATCCTCCATATGCTAAGGAGAAGAATAACCTCTTGTTTTCTCAGCATAATCAAGAGAAGTCATGGAAAATCTGTTCTCTTAAATAAGTTTCCTCGGGCTTGTCAAAGCTTTTAGGTTATCCCCAACCTATGCATGTGCACCCCAAACCTTCCTCTGATTATAACGCCTGATGCTATCCCACTTCATGGATCTCACAAAGGCAGTTGAGAGAGAGCACAGGGCTCCTGTCCCCAAGGTCCTGCACCGCTCAGGCCAGCCACTCTTCTGGAGGCAAAGCAACCACGATGTCAAACCCAGCACCAGCACCCAAAAAAAACAAAACAAACAAACAAACAAACAAACAAACAAACCCTACTGAAAATCCATCCACAGTAAAGTTTAAGTTCCATATCTAATCCCTTTCACTGTTTAGGCTTCCAGGCTATGGGTTTTCTGAGATCATTCTTCTCTGGGATAGGAATGCCTAATGACACTCAGAATACTACAAATATTTATATTTTCTTGGCCTAAAAGTTGATTGAAAATGGCAGCCTCCTCCTTTTAATCAGCAAACTCAACACAGATTTCTTACCTTAGTAAAAAATAGTTGTGACATTTTTTCACACTTTTGCTTCTATCTGAAATCACAAAAGTTAAGACAGGTTTTAAGATTATCTTTCATTTAATTGCATCTCACATAGGATTTACACCAAGTCTTTTGTGCAGATATATTTACGACATCAGTGGAAATAGTAAAACTCTTCCTGACAGAATACAGAATAGGATGAAATTACAGACACAGGAATTCATTCTTGTCAGTAATCAAGTCTGGAGGCTCTTTATCAGACTGCCTTTGCAAGAAATGAAATCATAGAAATCCACAGACTTGCTTTCCTCAAACTACCAAATTTGAGAGTAGAGAATTAGAATAGCATTCTTTACTCTCAGTATGTATCTAAACACACACATATACACGTAGCTAAGGAATATTTAAGCAGCAAAGATGAACAGGAATACTTCATTAGTCTCGCATGTTGATCTTTTAAAAACTGCAGAGGACTTCTTTCAGAAGCTTTAAAAGATGGATCCTAGTCTCTACTGCACTTTTGCTTGGATGGAAGAGCAGAGCAAGACTCATGTAAAGAGTGGAAAATACTCTCTGTGACAGGACAATATTAAGAAAAATGCCACTAAAACATTAGAGTCATAGAATCATTATGGTTGGAAAAGACCTTTAAGATCATTGAACCCAATCATAAACCCTTCAACACCATACTTGATAAACCATGTCCCTAAGTACCTCAACTACACATTTCTTGAACACTGCCAGGGACAGGGAATCCACCACTTCCCTGAGCAGCCTGTTCAAATGCTTCACCACTCTTTCTGTGTAGAAATTCTTCCTAATGTCTAATCTGAACCTCTCCTGGTGCAACCTGAGACCATTTCCTCTTGTCCTATTGGTAGTTATTTTGAAGAGGAGATCAACCCCTGTCTCACTACAACCTCCTTTCAGGTAGCTGTAGAGAGTGATAAGGTCTCTCCTGAGTCTTCTCTTCTCCAGACTAAATAATCCCAGCTCCCTTAGAAGCTCCTCAGAAGGTCTGTGCTCCAGGCCCTTCACTATGTTGTCCTTCAGTGATAAGGAACTATTAGATCATGTTTCATTGAGAAGTAAAAGCATGTTGCAGCATGTTTCCTGGTGTTCACCAGTCAGAAGGGCCAGTCATTCAAAAAACATGAAGCTAGAATTTTGCAATCTATTCTCTGAATTTCCCAGAAAATAAACATATTGTTCCTTAGTTAATAATATCCTATAGCACCATTCAGTTCTGTCACTGAAAGGTAAGGAGATAGCATTAAAATGACACTCAGCTCCCTCCCTCATACTCCCTGTCTCTGTTTGTTGAGACAAACAGAGCCATCCAGGGATATATTCAATAATCATACCCATCATTTTGTTTGATGAGGAGAAAATGGTGGCTGAAAGAAAAAACTTCCCCAATTATTAATGGCGTCTAGGATCACTGCATTCTTTAGTATCACCAGCCTGTCACTTTAGGGAGTTCATTTTCATATAAATCAAAATGTTAACCAGACAGGGTAAAACAGTTCTCACTGTTACAAAAGAAGCAGCTGGCCAGCTCATAAAGACTAAATCTCAATTCCTCTGGGACATATGGAAATGGTCATTACAAGACAGTATTTATTTATAAACACACTTGGCCTTGGGCTTGAATATATATAGGAAAGGAGCTTATTAGTAAGATAAAGCTTTCCCATGACCTATAGAGGACTCTGCATAGGGACCACAGATGTTCCGTATTAGAAAAAGCTGGAAAATTTATGGCAATGGCCATGAAAAGCTCAACTTGAAAATAAGTAAATAAATAAATAAAAGGTCATCAACAAAGACAAGGTTAAGGACACTGGGAAATGGATCTTCTGGGATATTTAACCTTCACTTTTTATTTTGGTGGAACAGATCCTGACTTTGATAACATAGTCGCTTCCAAGCAACTCTGCTTAAGTGAGTGGAATTATTTGATTTGTATTGGTGCAAACCAGACAGAATTTTACCTTTTTAGCAACTCTATCTCTTTGCAGGTGAACAAACAGATCACAGAATCTCAGAATCACAGAACGGCTGAGGTTGGAAGGGACCTCTAGAGATCATATAGTCCAACCCCCTGCTCCAGCAGGGACACCTAGAGCACGTGGCACAGGGTGGCATCCAGGTGGGTTTTCAAGATCTCCAGAGAAGGAGACTCCACAACCTCTCTGGGCAGCCAGTTCCAGGGCTCTGGCACCCTCATAGGAAAGAAGTTCTTCCGCCCCTGGAGATAGAACTTCTTGTGTTTTAATTTATACGCATTACCCCTTGTCCTGTCACTGACCACCACCGAGAAGAGTTTGGCCCCATCCTCTTTACATCCTCCTCTCAGGTATTCATACATACTGATAAGATCCCCTCTCAATCTTATCTTCTCCAGGCTAAACAGGCCCAGTTCGCTTAGTCTTTCTTCATGCTGTAGATGCTTCAGTCCCTTAATCATCACTCCTTTAATCAAACAGATACAGACCCAGACCTAGCCACAGAGATACACAGACACACACAGATGTTTTCCTTTGCAAGGGGTCTCACACACCTGATTTTTGTTAAGGTCCAGGGAAGAATCAATCCATACCATCTTCCATACACAGGCAAAGAAAAAAATTTATCCACATCAGATAAACAGAAAATAATTCAGTTTCTACTGTATTACTTAAATCATGGGGCTTTTTAACACAAAATTTATTGAAACATAGAATCATAGGATGATTATGAAATAGTGGAAAAGACCTTCATCGAGTACAACCGTACACCCCTCAACACTGTACCTGCTAAACCATGTCGCTAAGTGCCTCATCTATGCATTTCTTGAACACTGTCAGAGATGGTGACTCCACCACTTCCCTGGGCAGGCTGTTCCTGCTTGACCACTTTTTCCACATATAATTTTTCCTAATATCTAACCTGAACCTCCCCAGCACAGCTTGAGGTCATTTCCTCTTGTCCTGTTGGCAATTACTCTGGAGAAGGGACCTACCCTTGCCTCACTAAAACCTCCTTTCAGGTAGCTGTAGAGAATGATAAGGTCTCCTCTGAGTCTCCTTTTCTCCAGACTAACTAACCTCAGCTCCCTCAGCTGCTCCTCATAAGGTCTGTGCTCCAGACACTTCACCAGCCTCGTTGTCCTTCTTTGGACACACTCCAGCACCTCAGTGTCTTTCTTGTAATGAGGAGCCCAAAACTGAACACAGTATTTGAGGTACAGCCTCACCAGTGCCAAGTACAGAGATCACTTCCCTGGTCCTGCTGGTTGCACTGTTCCTGATACAAGCCAGGATGCTGTTGGCCTTCTTGGCCACCTGGACACACTGCTGACTCATGTTCAGCTGGCTGTCGACCAGCACCCCCAGATCCTTTTCTGCTGCACAGCTCTCCAGCCAATTTGCCCCAAGCCTTCTTTTTAAGCAGAAAGTCATTAAAAGTTACTTAATAATATCACGAGGCCTGATTCAAAATTTATTTAGCAGGAGCTATTCTTCAGATGGTGCAAGCTGGTCTAAGTCAATGCATCATCTCCCACTTACACCATCTCTGAATCTTGCTCTGACTAGACACAGACTGTATCGTGTCTTGGCTATGCTTGAAGCCTTAAGTCAAAGGTTTTGTGTATCTCTGACTTCAGTCTGTGCTCATGAAAGCCAATGAACACAGGCTGAGGATATTTGCACAGCTGCAAATTCACTGTATACCTTTGGTATGGCTGGCAACCTCCCCCTGACTCTCAGTTGCCTCTTCCTGTCATGATCTAGTGCAATCAGACCATGATCTCTTCACTTATCCTAATGGCAGGAGACTTCCCCATCATGCACAATCTCCTCAGGCAACCATGGTTCCCCAACTTGTTGGAAAATGCTGGCTCCTTCCCTCCAGTATAGCCTTCTGAGACATATCTCAGCGGTATGGCATGGCCTGCTGGCTTTTTCAACTTCTAAAATGGCCTTCTGGTATCCAGATGTGCCAGACCACTGATTGCCCCAGAAACTTTGAAAAAAAAAAGTCCAGTTTCTTCTAGCTAGGACTGAAAGAAGTGTCACAGGATCAGGAGCAAGGCCACGGAGCGCCCGGGGTGGCACCTGGGTCCATACTACAATGGTGCAGTGAGAATGCTATACCTGGCTCATGGCTGAGAGCACAGCAGTTGTGCGCCCAGATGACCTCGATCAGACAACTGAAGTCTACAGCTTCTTCTGACTTCAGAAAGCCAGAAAGGGATTCATAAACCTACATAAGAGTGGGTGCACCAATAGACTCAGTTTCTCTCACCTGCTATTTTCCCCAAGTTCCTCATCTCACACATGTCCCTACCCTGTAGTTCATTGCAGTTTGGAGCAATCCAACTTCCCTCACACAAAAGATGATATTTCCACAGCCTGCTCTCTACAGACCCATTGAACCAGACTGGTGGCCTAGGACCAGGATGATCTTTCAATGACCTCAAGATCAGCCTTGCAATGAAATCAGCTCCTTCAGCACTCAAAGGATCATCCCATTAGCTCCCAGGAACTTTAAATGCAAGTAGGAAAATACTGATGACTACTCAGCTGTTTTCATTGTTGCTTTGACTCACATCTCTGATTTCTTTCCAGAAATACGGCGGCTAAACTTGTCATCTCACAGTTTACTAATTTTTACTATCCCACTAATAGAGATAAATTTAGGGCCTTCACTTCCTTCACACAATAGTCTCCACTGACTGCTCTATCTCTCAAAATGCTATAGTTTCTTGTTGATGAGTACCCAAATGAACATTAGGGCTAAGAAATGAAACAATTTTAACACTGATCTGCAGGGCTTTTGCTTTCAATGAGAGTCCCAAAGTCTGTTTGTTCTTAGTCTTCCCTTGAAATGACTGGCTGTGTTTCTGCCACCAACACTGTCTGTTTTATCACTAACCTCTGCAGTTCTCACAGAGGCTAGTCTATGTGGAATTTGAAACACTGGTTCATTCGCATTAGTTTATGCTCAAAGCCTTTCTTCATCTTCCCATGTGAGACTTCCCTTTAACCACAAAGGAAAAATTACGATCACAATGAAACTTTTCTTTCCAAATCCTCTGCTGTCCCTGGATACCACGGGAGACCATTTCAGCCACAGAAGGGACAAAGTTATTTATTTTGATTAATGCTTTCCTATCTACTTCCCCTTCGCCATGAGACACTGATCTCTGAGCAAAGACTTATCATCTCTGCATATCTCTTCTCCCCAACCAGACAGTGACCTATTTCAGAAGTCAAACTGAGATCAGATGTTACTCTCTGGTTCACGGGTAAAACAACTTTGACTCACAAGAGGAACCAGAGAAAAAAGAGGTCCATCCTGTGCACTGCTATGTGCACAGTGAGTACGGCTGGTTCCTTTCCCACATGTCTTTGCTGTTTATTTGTTTTTTTGATTACGCTAACATGCATTTCAACAGCTGGTTCCTTGAGAGTTTTAAAACATACCGAGGAATAGGCTAACCCATTAACAACAAAATAGCACTGGGAGAAAGAAAAATTGTAACCTGGCAGATGCTAAGCTTATTTTTCTCTTAGTGGCTCCATGTGTTCGAGGAAGCAGTGAGGTAAGTGCGTGTGGGAAGATTTCACAAAGTACGCAAATGACAACATGATGGAGTTGTGTGCGTGATCTGGTTAGAAAAAAATATATATGTCTAGGATGAAATTTTAAAACTAAAGAAAAGAAAAAAGAAAAAGGCCCCAACCAGTAAGGCCTCGTTTGGCCCCATATTCCTCTGTCAGAAAATTAAAGTTGGAGACATTTATCCCAAAGAGTGCTAGTTATGAGGTTCAGTCTGCATCCCAAAGCTCATATCCTCTTGGTCAGACCAAGCCTTTTTAACCAGGGTACAGAAATAACAGCGAAGGTACACCCTCATTATGTTCAATAGGCATTTGGATTTGGCCTGTACAATCTCATTTTTTGCCACATCTCCCTTTCCCTTTCTGACTGCCCTTTAAGGATTTGAGGTTTTTACAGTTTTCACTGCGTACAGTATCTATGAAGAAAAATGCAGCTCTGCACTCCAAAGTCACTAGCTGAAGTGATCAAGCTATAACTTTAGTTTATCTCAGTCTGTCACCAAAATATGAAATTAAATAAACTTGGTGTTTCTTTTTACAATCCTTATAGAAATAATGCAGGACTTTGGCTCTATAATGGCTGTAGCTTGCTTTCTTAGAAACAAGCTTGACTTTCTAAACCAGATCCTCCAGTTGTTTAGTCTTAGTTGGAAACCAGTGAACCCTTTAAAAAAATAAGAAAAAGTAGAAGGGAAGGAGCAGACTGAGAATTAAGAATGTCTCTAATATCTTCCCTGTGCTTTGTTCACCCATATCTAGATTATTTTTATGACTATCCGTATTCCTGGTCCTCGAAATATGATGTCACTTGGTAACGTGATTCCAACAGAAATAGCAGGAGAGAAGCCATTTCTTACATGTGTTGCCCAAGAAATACCCAATACACCATATGAAAAGTTTGTTATGAAACAGTGCACTGGCACAATCATTTGACCACAGTTTGTTTAAAGAGCAGTGGAGACAGGGAGAACTTAAAAGAAAACATGGTTCTCCATCTATTCAGAAGGGAGGAACAATTATTTCCAAACATCAGAAAAGATAACGTTGCTAAGTGCAGTTTCAAACGTTGACTTGCCTATTAAACACAGCCAGAAATAGAGAGAGAGAAAAAGCTTTAAAACCTCAAAAAGCAATGGTAGTCACAAGCTAATGTTCCAAAAGCAATTCATATGCCAACTTTAACCAATTTATACACACAGAAATATTTTCTCCAAGGATGGTGACATGTTGGAGGAGTCTCTCTCTAAAAAGGAGATATATGGTACCAGTTGGGGCAGAGAAAAGAGACTCCCTGGAGCTGTCCTGACCAGACCTGGAGGATCAGTTCTTGGACATTTAGGACACTCTTACAGAAACAGAGAACCTAAGAGCCTAGTTTTCTGATCACTGAAGAATTGGAAAAATAGCAGGAGGCCTAGTCAATAAGATACATATTCCATGCTATAAAAGCATGGAATTCAGAATAAAGTATGTAAAAATTCACACTGAACCAGAAAGTCTCAATTTCCACTGCTTATGAAGAGGTATTTTTATATGCACAGAAAACATGAATGAGTACATAGAAAGGGACCTCTTAATGTGATCAGTGCTCATAATGCATCTGGAAGATTATGACTGTTTTTAAGAGACAAGATTCAAAAGAAGACACAAGGAATTTGCTGAGCAGCTGAACTGATGCAGCCTCCTTCCATGAGGGTTTGTGCCTTATAGTCATTTGACTTCAGTGTCCATGGATGTAAAATTTCCAGGTGATATTGAGCGTAATAAAATGGTACATAATTTATTAAAAGCAATCTTATGCAGGCTATTTGCAAATATACTTACACTACAACACTTCCCTCAGTGAAAATACTAATAAAGTTTTTTTTTTTTTTTTAATCTGGGGAGAAAATTAGTAGAACAAGATAAGAATATGCTACATTTTTGGGAAGACCCAGTGCTCTTGGACTAATGTTAAGCAAACAAAAATAACTTGAGCAGCCATGAACTTTGAGTAATAAAATACAAGGACATAGTGTAAGAACATAAGGGCACATGTATGAGGACAGACCAAATGTTTCTGTAATGCAGCATCATCTCTCCAAGTTTAGTTATGATCACATGTGGCATCTGTTCTTACTGGCTCAAAAGGTAGGTGCTCACCATTAAATGGCTTTGTTGACCTGTGATGCTCAGACTGTCCCATTCCCACAGAAAAAAATGCTATGAAGTGGCCAATAAAAAATATATAGCAAGCAGTATAAGAACAGGTAGTGGTAGTATCCCCAAGGAAATCCTCTCTGCATCTGTGTTTTGCTGTCCAAGGGCAGTTTGAAGCAGAGACATAGTCTGATAACCAACAGACCTTGAGTAAGTCAGGTTCCTTGAATGTATCTAACCACTTCTTGAATACACGTACATTGACAGCATTGGCCAGATCCTGCCGCAAGACATGGCACAGCTGAATTATATTTCATGAAGGCATCACCACTTTTTGTTTGTTCTGAACCTACCTCTGACAGTTTCAAATGATGTCCATTTGCTCCTGTGTTAAGAGACAGTGAAAAATGATTTCTTACATATTTTCTCCCTGACACACGATCTTATAAAGATTTGTTGCATGCTCCTTCACAGATCCCTTTTCCAGACTCATTTAGTCACTCCTGGAACAGAAGCCATTACTCCAAATTGATCAGCTTTGCTGTATTTCTCTCAACCTTGCAATTCTACTATGTCTTTTCTGAAGTGAGAAGACCAGAACTGTGCACAATATTCAAGATATGCCACGGACTGATACAAGGAAATCATGATGCTCTCTATTAATAATTCCTAACACTCAGTTTGCTTTTTTGACTGGTACTGTGCTCTGAGCTGATATAGAATTTGTGAACTGTAAAACTGCAAGACTGGAAAAGAAATTCCTGTCTTGGGTTCCACGTGGATAGTGTATGTGCCACTGCTTCTGTCAGCCCTGCTTTCTGCTCAGAGCATGCTCATCACAGGGAGTGTCTGAAGATGTCCCAGGGAAGGAAGCTGCAATATGTATTACTTAAACAGCAGAAACAATGGGTGAGTTTTGTTCAAGTAATAACTATCATTTTCTCTCACCAAGTTGAATGGCAGCTGCGTGAGCTGATTAAGAGTAAATTCAAAGTCTCTCTCTTTTGACTTTGGAAACTTGAGTTCAGGGTCAGATTTCTTCATAAATCAGTGAGACACACTGGAAATTTTCAAACTCACTACTTGTATATACTCATTGTATATCTGCTATTGTTGAGCAAACTCCAAATTTCTAGGTATAAGCAATGGCAAACAATAAAGTTTCAATGTATTCTGTCTTACTTGTTACGAGCTGTGGTACAAATGTTCTAGGAAAACAATGTTTAATACCACCATCAGCTAATAAAATGGCTTTCTCCTCAGTGTTTACATGAAGCTCTCGTTTTCTTTGAGCAAGCTGGCTTTGACGTTACTGGGAGACGTTTTGCGGTAGATATTTACACTCAGCTGGATTCCTGTGGCATCTTCCAAACGCAACTGACACAGGGCTTGGACCCCAGCTGCCAAAAGACAGAGGAGGACTTTGCACAGCACCTTATCAATTTGCTGTGCTGACTGAGGAGTCTGATTGCTTTTCCAGGCTTTGGACGGCTGGCTAAACCTCCCTGAACCATTAATCTCAGGACAGCTTGCACTAACAGGACTGTTTCGGCAATTTCTGTAAAAATAGACCACAAGGAATGCGTCAGGGAGGAGAGTTTTTGTGTGTTTTACAGCTTCTTGACCTCTTCGAGGTGGATTTTTTACTAATGGGAAGGATTAAATGGAATATCCTGGTGTCTCAGCACAAGGCAGTGACCGACTTGCACAGCTGTTCTTAGTCATGTCTCCCAACAGCATTGCTGCTTTGGCCTTGCTACTGAGCACACAATCTAAAAGGCCTCATTCACGGTGTCTTCAGCTCTGCTTCCTCCCAGTAGCTCTAATTTTTCAGGTCTCAAACTTAGACATGACTAATTCTAGTTTTTCTGAAGCTTGGTTTCACTTGAACTGGCCTAGAGAAAAACTAGAGGGAAAGAACAATTAGGAAATACCTGAAAATATTTCTATTTTCCTTGACTATAACTTTTATTTAGTTGGTGATTATGATGGCGGGCCATTCAGACTGAAAAATAACAACACTGAGCAAACATTGCATATCCAGTAATTTAAGATTCATGCAATTTTGGCATCTACATGTTAAGGAATATATCCTATGATTACAAACATGTAAACTGCATGAGACATGGAGCAATTTGTCTCAAAATGGAAAAAAAAATCTATTTGCTTTATGAAGACTCCTGTTTATGAGCAATAATCAAACAAGTACTTACCACAGATGAAAATGAAGCATGTGTCAGTGCAAGTCCATGGATTGTCATATATTTTTAACTACAACTAATATGCTGGTAAAAGTGATGATACTGAGTGCTTAAAACCAGCTGAAGTGCTTCCACCAAAAGACATATGTATTAATCTAGGCACAGATGGAGTTAAGATCTGAGTATAATTTGCTTTGTGAGTAAATCTCAGCTGCTCTATGTTTTTGCAATCACGCTGTTTGCAGCTACACTTCTGGTGGAGCCTGTGTTCTTTCCCACTGATGGACTATGCGACTGTGGTTTCCCTTGACATGTCAAGTCTGACGGGTGGTTTCATTACCATCTAACAAACTTTTCACTCACATCATGAACATGTAAAATTGTCCATCTTTTTCCCGACCACAAAACCCAAGAAATCAACTGCGTTGTTACTACCACCTACTGGTGGTCATGGTGTTCTTGTAGCAAGCACTACTATTACACACACACGCACACACAAAAGCTGCAGAAAAGCACCAATCATGAGCAGTTTATATAATCTTTCTTTGCTTTCATGGCTCATTCTGGGGGTGTAAAAGGTGCACTTGAGCTGCTCTTAACTCGTTCTTTAGAGTGAGTCAGGATGCTGAGGAGTTCTCAGCGACTAACTTACAAACATCTTTTAAATGATTTACCTTTGAGGCTTCCTATAATCAGTCTTTTTAATAAATAGCAGTCGTCTTCTCCATAGAGAGCAAGTTAACCTGCTATCTGACACTCCCAGTAACTGCCCCGGTCTTGCTCCCAGCCTCTTTCCAGCACTCTTGATATCCTCTGAGAGAGCACGCTCAGCCTCAGCATAGTCACCATGCCTGGGATGCAGTGGGATTCTAGGAAAAGAGCTAGCAGCAAGAAGCACACATATGCAGCTAAAGAAGAAGCTAGAAAAACATAATTATTTTTTAATTTTAAAGCAAATTCTTCAGTTCCCTGCCAGACCCTTCTCAGTGGTGTCCAGTGACAAAACAAGAGGGAATGGGTATAAACTGAAACACATGAATTTCCAGCTGAACATAGGGAAAAGCTTCTTTCTGTGGGGCCCACTGAGCACTGGAACAGGCTTCCCAGAGAGGTTTTTTTCAAATATATCCATGGTGAAAGGAAGATTAGGCAAAACCTGTGTCTGCTGGTGAATGGCGTGGATGCCCTGGTTACTAAAGACACAGAAAAAGCAGAGCTACTGGATGCCTTCTTCATTTCAGTGTTTACCAAGGGCAGCCCTCTGGAATTCCCAACCCTAGAAACCAGAGAAGGTGCCTGCAGAGAGGAAGACTTGCCCTGGGTAGAAGAAGATCAGGTCAGAGAGCTCTTAGGGAAACCTGATACCCACAAATCCATGGGCCCTGACAGGATGCACCACAGAGTGCTGCGGGAGCTGGCAAATGTTATTGCTAAGCCACTCTCCATCATCTTCAAAAGGTCCTGGAGAACAGGGGGAGTGCCAGAAGACTGGAAGAAGGCCAACATCACACCAGTCTTCAAAAATGGCAAGAAGGAGGACCCAGGCAACTACAGGCCAGTCAGCCTCAACTCCATCCCTGGAAAAGTGATGGAACAGCTCATCCTGGCTGTTGTCTCCAAACGTGGAGGATAAGAAGGTGCTCAGGAGTAGTCAGCATGGGGTTCACCAAGGGGAAATCATGCTTGACTAATCTGATAGCCTTCTATGATGGAATGACCGACTGAGTAGATGAGGGGAGAGCAATGGATGTCATCTATCTCGACTTCAGCAAGGCCTTTGACACCATCCCTCACAACATCCCCCTGGGCAAGCTCCAGAAGTGTGAGTTAGATGAGTGGACAGTGAGGTGGATTAACAACTGGCTGGGACCGACCTTCTGGAGAGCAGCTCTGCAGAGAGGGACCTGGACATCATGGTGGACAACCAGTTGACCATGAGGCAGCAGTGTGCCCTCATGGCCAAGAAGGCCAATGGGATCCTGGGGTGCATTAAGAAGAGCATCTCCAGCAGGTCAAGGGAAGAGATCCTGCCCCTCTACTCAGCCCTGGTGAGGCCACATCTGGAGCACTGTGTCCAGTCCTGGGGTGCCCAGTACAAGAGGGATGTGGAGCTGCTGGAGAGAGACCAGCACAGGGCTACAAGAATGATCAGGGGCCTGGAACATCTGCCCTATGAGGAAAGGCTGAGAGAGCTGGGCCTGTTCAGCCTGGAGAAGAGAAGGCTGAGAGGAGACCTGATCAGTGTATATAAATACTTCAAGGGAGGGAGTGAAGAGGATGGGGCCGACCTCTTTTTAGTGGTGGCCACTGACAGAACTAGAAGTAATAGCCACAAACTGAAACACAAGTCCACAGAAACTTAAGGAAAAAATGCTTAACAGTGAGGGTGACAGAGCCCTGGAACAGGCTGCCCAGAGAGGTTGTGGAGTCTCCTTCTCTGGAGATCTTCCAAACCCGCCTGGATGCGACCCTGTGCCACATGTTCTAGGTGACCTGTGTGTGCAAGGGGGTTGGATTAGATGATCACTAGAGGTCCCTTCCAACCTTAACAATTCTATGATTCTACAATTCTATGATTCTACAATCACCCTTCAGGTACTTGAACATGTTAATCAAATCTCCTCTCAGCCTTCTCTTCTCCAGACGAAACAGGTCCAGCTCACTTAGTCTTTCCTCATATGACAAATGCTCCAGTCCCTTAATCATCTTGGTGGCCCTACGTTGGACCCTCTCTAGAAGCTCCACGTCCTTCTTGTACTGGAGGGCCCAGAACTGCACCCAGTACTCCAGGTGCGGCCTCACCAGAGCGGAGCAGAGCGGGAGGATCCCCTCCCTCAACCTGCTGGCAATGCTCCTCCTGATGCAGCCAGGATCCCATTGACCTTCTTGGCCATGAGCGCACATTGCTGACTCATGGTTAAGTTCTTGTCAACCAGGACTCCCAAACCCCTCTCCACGGAGCTGCTTTCCAGTAGGTCAACCCCTAATCTGTACTGGTGTCTGGGGTTATTCCTCCCCAGGTGCAGGACCCTGAGCTTGCTCTTGCTGAACCTCAGGAGGTTCCTCTCTGCCCAGCTCTCCAACTTGTCTAGGTGTCTCCGAATGGTAGCACAGCCCTCGGGAGTGTCAGTCACTCCTTCCAGTTTGGTGTTATCTGCAAACTTGCTCCGGGTGCACTCTGTGCCCTTGTCCAATTCATTGATGAACAAGTTGAGGAGCACCCGGCCCAGTACTGCAGGACACCACTGGCCACAGGCCTCCAACTAGCCTCGGCCCCATTTGTCACCATCCTCTGGGCTCTGCCATCCAGCCAGTTCTCAGTCCACTTCACTGTCCACTTGTCCAATCCACACTTCCTGAGCTTCCCTATGAGGACATTATGGGAGACTGTGTCAAAAGCTTTGCTGAAGGTAGACAACATCTACAGCTCTCCCATCATCCATCCAGACAATCACCTCATCATAGAAGGCTATCAAGGTTCATCAAACACAACTTTCCCTTGGTCAATCCATGCTGACTACTCCTGATCGTCTTCGTTTCCTTGACATACCTAGACATGGTCTCTAGGATGAGCTGCTCCATCACCTTCCCAGGGACAGAGGTGAGGCTGACCAGTCTGTAGTTTCCCGGGTCTTCCCTCTTGCCTTTTTTGAAGACTGAAGTGACGCTGGTTTCTTCCAGTCCTCCAGCACCTCCTCCACTCTCCGTGACCTCTCAAAGTTGATGGAGAGCGGCTGGCCCCCTGCCACTTCCCTCAGCACTCTTGGGTGCATCCCATCTGGGCCCATAGATTTACGGGTGTCCAGTTTACCTAGACAATCCCTAACCCAATCATTCTCGACCAGCGGAAAGTCCTCCTCTCTTTTGGTTCTTTCTCTTGCCTCCGGGCTCAGTACATGGGGACTAGCCTTAGCAGTAAAGACAGAAGCAAAGGCATTTAGTAACTCTGCCTTCTCTGCATCCTCCGTCACAAAGGCACCCTCCCCATTCAGCAGCGGACTTACATTTTCCCTAGTCTTCCTCTTGTTGCTGTTGTATTTGTAAAAGCCCTTCCTGTTGCCCCTGACATCTCTCGCTAACTCTAATTCCAAACGAGCCTTGGCCTTCCTTGTTGCATTCCTTGCAATCTCTGACAGGGATGTTCCTGTATTTTTCCCATGTGGCCTGGCCCTTCTTTCACATTACATACATGTTCTTTTTCTTATTAAGTTTACACAACAGCTCCTTGCCCATCCACGCAGGTCTTCTGCCTGCCTTGCTTGACTTCTTTCTTATAGGAATGTACCGATTCTGAGCTTGGAGAAAGTGGTGTTTGAATATTAGCCAACTCTCCTGGACTCCCTTTCCTTCTAGGACCCTTGCCCAGGGGATTCCTCCAAGGAGCTCCCTAAAGAGGTCAAAGTTAGCTCTCTTAAAGTCCAGGGTTGCAATCCTACTTCTTGTCCAGCTTCCTCCTTGCCGGAGGTCATCTCGTGGCCACTGCAGTCAAGACTGCCCCCAACCTTCACATTTCCCACTAGATCATCTCTGTTTGTCAAGCAGCGCCCCTCCCCTTGTTGGCTCATCAACCACCTGCATCAAGAAGTTATCTGCAATGTTCTGCAGGCACCTCCTGGACTGTCTCTTCCTAGCTGTGTGATTATCCCGGCAGACAGCAGGGTGGTTGAAGTCCCCCAGGGCCTGGAATCGTGAGGCTTCTTGCAGCTGCCTGTAGAAGGCCTCATCCACTTCCTCTCTCTGGTCAGGAGGCCTGTAGTAAACCCCTACAACAGTGCTGCCCCTGTTGGTCTGTCCTTTAATCCTTACCCACAGGCTCTCGACCCACGCTTCGTCTTCCCCTAGGCAGAGCTCTAGTCATTCCAGCTGCTCTCTCACGAAAAGAGCAACTCTGCCACCTCGTCTCCCTGGCCTGTCCTTCCTGAAAAGCCTAAAGCCATCCATGGCCACATTCCAGTCATGAGAGCTGTCCCACCATGTCTCAGTAATTGCACTGAGATCATGGCTCTGCAAACACACACGCATCTCCAGGTCGCCTTGTTTATTCCCCATGCTGCATGCATTTACACAGAGGCATTTGAGTTGGGCACCCAATATGCCTCTCTTTCTAGCTGGGGCAGCTGGAACTTGACCATGACTTGGCCACTTGACCATATTTAAAAGCTTTCTGGATACAGTCCTGGGCAACCTGCTATAGGTGACTCCGCATGCAGAGGAGGTTTGCACTGCATGATCTGCAGATCCAACTGTTTGGTGAATATGTATGTGACTCTTTGTGGGTGTTAAGTCCATACCTTGTTTGGAGGAGAAGCGCACTCAGCTTCTAATACAAGGTGAAGAACATGTGGAGCCAAAGATTAAAAAGAGTTGCACTGAGTGTTACTGGGAGTTTTGAGAAGACATAATAAATAATGAAATCCTTAGGACTTTGAAGTCCAGACCTTAGGAGCTGGAGGAACAGCATTGACACACGTGTTTCAGTGCATGGAAGATCAGAGATCAAGACTTCAAGTCAGCTTCCCACTGTCCAGGAATGTAAAAAGAGTAGGACAGGGTATGTGTATCAAGGGATAAACACACACAGAGCATGAGATGAATGTCTGAGCAGGGGACAGATATCCTTGAAACTCATTTAATTCATATGTTATTTCACAGGGCTGTATCAGAAACTGAGAAAGACATAGCTGATAGCATGTCCTCTATGCATTACAGAATTACACAGAATCATTACTCCTTTATTTCTTCATCAGAAGAAGGAGTAATTTCAAAGTCCAAAGAAGAAGGAGTAATTTCTTCATTCATTTATTTCTTCATTGCCTACACAGGCAATGTGTATTGCCTGACAGTGACGCACTGTCAGGCAATAAAATCTGGGATAAGTTGATGGATTAGCACTCTTATGAGGAGTACGAACACATTGACTAAGGTAGCTGTAGTGGTTTCATATCTCTGGTAATTTCATGCACAGTTGATATATTTTAACACAGGTGACAAGCATTGAAATATATGAGTATCACTATAAGAACAAGAAACATAAAGACTGGTAAGGGACTTTCTACATTTATAAATACCAATTTCATTTTTCTTGCTAGCTGAGGACTAGACTTCCCTAAATAAATTATTATCTCCACTTTTTAAGTATTGCTATGTCAAGAATTTTTGTCCAGCTTGTCCTGGTGTTTCACCGTCAACTCCATGTGAGTGAAAAGTTTGAGCTTCCAACTTTTTGGAGAAGGATATGTGGTTTTAATGCTCACTTGCCACGAGAGGTCAGCATAAACCTCGTCAAATAGCAGCTAGTTTTGGTTACCAACATTTAGAGCTGCATCCACCCTCTTCCTTCTTCATGCAAGCAGAAATATATTTACAAATATGTATACATTACTAATTATATTCATATTACTAATAACACATTACTAATACATTTCAGCTTGACCGTTTTTCATAGCACAATTGATCTGGTCCACACTGGAACAAGAGGGTTTCTCATCCTTGCCTAGAGCTGTTTTTCTAAGAAAAGTATGGAGGTTTCTTGCCTCCTTTCTGGTAGCTATGGTCAAAGTGTTAGCATCTCCTTCCAAAAAACCTCCCAAAAACCCCAGATCCATCTTCAAGGAATTGTGCAATAACAGGCATAAAAAGCCAACTAAATGCTACTACTTATAAAGGTCATTTATGGTATTTTAAAAAAGGAAGACAAGCGTTTGTGCAGGGTTTACCAATGTGGTTGGCACGTGACCTTTGGATTGAATATCCTTCTAGGTGCACACACAGCTCCACAGGGTCACAATCAGGCTTTTGATCTGGTCCTTCTTGGCCACGAGGGCACATTGCTGCCTCAGGGTTAACTTCTTGTCAACCAGGGGACTCCCAAATCCCCTTCCACGGAGCTGCTTTCCAGCAGGTGAACCCCTTATCTGTACTGGTGCCTAAGGCTATTCCTCCCCACAAACAAATGAAGCATCAAAAATTAGCTTCTCATAGATTGACTCTGCACAGCAAAGAACAGTACTTATTTCTGTGAGTTTTCATTTCTCCTACTTTTCCCTTAGTGCATCTAACTTGGAAAGGCTTTCTTTAAAAGAAAGAATCAAAGCTTTTTAGGAAGAAACATACAGAGATGGGGAAGAAGTGAGAGCATAGGGGAAAAGTTCATAGTTTGCCTTCAGGCAGTCCTTGCTACAATCATGGTAAAAGATCT
Organism: Tinamus guttatus; assembly: GCF_059628265.1. Classification (NCBI taxonomy): domain Eukaryota; kingdom Metazoa; phylum Chordata; class Aves; order Tinamiformes; family Tinamidae; genus Tinamus; species Tinamus guttatus. The sequence goes on along the minus strand of NW_028288842.1, from coordinate 1,238,972 downwards.
CACTGCTTGGCCAAGCTTGAAAACAATGTTCAAGCCTATTTTCCCAGCTATTTTTAGGAGTTAATCTCTCTAAAACCCTATACCTCCCTTTCTGGCCACAGCACAAATCAATAACATGAAGTGCTTCAAAAGCAAACTTCCACACCCCTGCCTTTTTCCTAAAAATTTGCTCCATGAAAATTTTCTCCCTTTAAAGAGAGTTCTGCTCATGCCACCCAAATTTACAAGCCCTCTTGCAGAACTGCAGCTGCTGAGTCATCCTGGAGGAAGCACAGCCTTGCTGTAAAAGGAGAGCAGCCAAACTCCTTTTTTTTTCTTTTTTTTTTTTTTATAGGAAGAATAGCCTTGAGTGATGTTTTTACACTGCACACACATACGTATACTACTGGAATATGTGTTGTTAGCTGGGGTCTAACAACCCAGAGGAACTTTTTCTTTATCATCTTCTTGGCAGTGTTATTAGCTCTAGGTGTTCAAAATCATGAAGCAGTTTATTATTTCTGAAAGAGTGCAGTTTTCTATGATCTCCCCTGACTGGGCACTTGCTAAGGTGTCAGTTTTGTCAGTTTGTTCCTGTTCCTCTGAAGAGGAAGGGAGTTGCTGAGGATAGAAACTGCCTCTTGCAGATGAAGCAGAGACTCCCTGGGCTATCTAGAGGTTTCCAAATTATGCACTTCTACAAAAAAGTCTCCACCCCCTTGTGTGGATTGACGATGGGACATTTTCCTGGCAGTGGTATATTTTTGCTTAGCCCACACATGTGTGTGTTTGTTGTCATTTTCATTGTTTTTTTAAGACAAAGTGATTGCTTAGAGGTGACTTAAAATAAGCGATGAGTTACTGCTGCGCTTCCCCTTCAGCATATTGGAGAGAATTTTATTGTTATCGTGCCTGAGTAACTCTTATGCAATTGAGGATGCAGAAAATAGCAGAAAACAAATGAAAAATAGATCTAAAAACCTTTTCTGGAAACCATGTTGGTTCTACTACTGTATATTCCCTGCCTTTCTGCTGAGTGATTTTGTACATGTTCCATATCACTTGCATATTGCTAAACAGAGTATCCATGAGGGATCAGCTTCTCTGCTGCTAGAAAAATATACCCTTCTAATTAAAAGGCATCTCTTCCCCCTCACCACCTCCATTCCCCAATGCTTCACCAAAACCCGCCAAACAAACACAAAACTATTTCTCTCTGCGGGTGGGTAATTGCCCAAGGGAGGGTAAAGGAGTGGTGACGGCTGTGAGGAGTGTGATGGGCACTGAGTGTTACGCAGAGCTTTAATACAGTCCTTGCCAGTGCAGGAATCTGCCCAAAGATTAATTTTGCAATGGGAAACTGCATTATATTTATAGTTCCTGTTGCATTTGCCTGATAAAACTAACTGCCACTATCCAAACATTTTAATTCTTAGCTCTTTTCCTAATAAGCCTAAATCTGTAAACATTTCTATGCTGACCATGCCATATCACCGAGTAGATTTATTTTGGCTTACTTTTTTACCAGCTTAGTCTTTTGCTATTTATTCTGTGCTGTCAGCCATATGAATAATGAGTCTTGTTCCCTTTTGGTGTATGGGTGACCAACTTGTTAGAAAGTGTGTGAACTTCTTAGGCATATGCAGATTCATTTGCCATGAACACCCCTATCCATTTGTGACACGGTATGCAGGTCAAGCGGAGCCATATTCCGTGCTCACAGGGACAGGCACCTGCTCGTGCAAAGGTCTGAGGAAAAGAGGGCTGAACATGCGCCAGTCCAAAGCAGCTCAGAAATATTATGTTGTCATCCTTGGGGTTGTTTTTTTTTTTCCAAAAACACAGAATAAGCAGGCAGGAAAAAACAAAGAAACCACCAAATAACCCAAAACCTACTGCAGTTTTTCTTTTTTTGGTAGATAAATATCTTGCCATCTGGGAGGAGGATGGGTTGTTGGGTTGTGACAGTGAGAAAAAAGGTGCTTTGCCAACCCTTCAGCTGAATATTGTATAGCAAAGCATCATGCCAGCTTCCAAAATTAGCACCTTTTAAGTCAGAGCTTGTAGCAGTAGGTTTCAACCAACAGCTATCTCCGAGCTACATTTTTCTCCTGTTAAGAGTCCAACTTGTGCTTTTCCAACAGGCCTCTCGAGTCCAGAGGATGGTCAGGCATTTCCAGGCACAGCAGCACATGCTGTAAGCCTGAAGGGAGTGGGGAGAGGCAAAACTGGTTCCAAATATGCAAAAGAATGCAACTAAGTTAAATGTATCTTATTTTCTTTTTACAGGCTTTTTAATAGCCTGGGAGATCTTTTCTTTTTGGGGTTGTTTGCTGGAAACTGCCCTAGCTATGCTGCTACAGAAATAAATTGTAACAGATGTCCCAGCTCCCACATGGAGCTAGGAGAAGGTTGCATCCAAGCCCTCTGCAGGCACTCGGTGCAGGCTGCGAGCTAAGCGGGGGATGAGCATCGTTGCCTTTTCTCAGTCATGGCCACCTTTAGGTAAAATGAAACAAGATGCTTTGCTCTTGCAGAAAAGACTACTCATTTGTGGCACCTTTGGTGATATCCTTGATGTGGTTACTGCAAATGAATTCAGCATTGCAAAGAAAACTGGGTGGTTTTTTTTGGCTCTGCGTCAGGCTAGAGTAGGCTAGAGTTAATGACACTAGCTGCTTTTTTTCTCCTTTGTGCTTTGTGTTTGTCCAGCAATAGGAAATGTTACTTGCCTGAAGAGGTGATGTGAGGTGTAAGTAAGCTCTGTTTGCAAAGCACTTGATGGTGCTTGACTGCAAGGCAGGAGGAGAGTGTAGCCCAGGACTATCAGCAGCGCCAGGATTTGCACAACAGCTTGGCTCTGGGAGCAATAAAAGCTGTATAGTGACATGCCAATAGTTGCTTATTATCTCAGAGCAGGGAACTCCACAAGGCACATGACCCATCTGGAGCGGCAAAGCTGCACCTGTTTGAGCACCACAGTCTTATCAGCAGTAATGGGCCATACTTAAGAGCAGCTGCCTGAGTCAGAGTAACCTCCTCCTCTGACAATGTCAGAAGCAGCCACTCTGATCGCTCACCTGACTCCAAGTGGAAATTAAATAGTCTCTTGTTTTCGTGTATTGTGAGCACCTAGAAGCTCGTGTGGTCCAGAATCCCAATGTGTTAGGAACTGTCCCCAAAAGAACCAAATCAGTGGCTCAGACAGCCTGTTATTGCCAACAAGAGAGAACAGATGGAGTAGAATGGACTAGAACGGAGTAGACCAGGAAGTGGTGTGACGGTGTCAGTCGATGGCAGCTATGTCACCCATGACTTCCGGTGAATTGTCTTAACCAATTTCCAAGCTTTTGCTGGCATCACGGCAAGAACGCTCTTGCGGGAATGGAAGGAATAGAAAAAACACATTTCTCTAAATACTCCTCAGTGGTTTGGGCATCGTGAAGCTGAGGGACATAACACATGCCTGCCACTCAGAGTGAGTAAAATTACAAACACCTAGATATTATGATTTCCTCACCCGTGCCCTATATCGGTTGATGACAGAAAATAAGAGCCACATCTCAAAGTCCCATGGTCATGGGCTTGCCGAGCCCCCTTTGCAGATCAAACCCCCAGGAGGATGGACCCTGCATAAGCTCTGCAAAATGTCTGGCATGTACAACCCACTTCCCAGAGAAGAGCTTGTGCGTTTCCTTTTCCTGAAATCCTTCCTGCGCTCAGAGGACATCATTGCTAGTTCTAAAAGCAGCACAGGACACTCCTGCCAGTCTGGGGCACCCAAGGCAGACAGGAGATGAAGCAATAGCTCCCTTGCAGCAGCACCACTGCATCCCAGGGTGAAGGCTTTTGTGGGGGTGACTCCTTCTCACTTTGCTGTGCAAAAACTCATTTAAACTATTTCTTTTAATTTTAAGCATAAAGGTACTATTTGCCTCTGACTTGGCTTTCTCAGAAATACAGTTCGATCACCTTTTCTCAAATTTTGTGATAGAAGAGTAAAGTTGCAAAAACCCAGAAGTCCTAGACTTTAAGAAAATTCATATATATATATATATGCATCCTGAATCTCACAGAAGACTTGTAAATGTTGGCATCACTGACTTTTGGAGTCTTTTTCATATAAGAAACAGTTTTACACAGTGTCTCTGATTTTTCACCCCAAGCGCAATTCTTTATCATTCATGTGAATCACCGCTCCAAAAGGTTCGACATGCCTTTTATTCTCATTGAATGGCGCTGAGTCACTTCATAAATTTGATCTTTGCTCTTAAAAACAATTCACCAAAAACTGCAGCCTATGGGAAAGATATTGGGAAAAGGTTGGGTATCTCTGTTTTCTTAATACTTGGCTGTCTGCTGTCAGGCCTCATCATCCTTGGGCTAGTAGCATAACGGGAAGGCTAAGCATGTGTTTTTTTCCAACACAAATACCAGTAGGAGCATCAGACCAGAGCCTTTGGCTACAAACTCAACTTTTGAGTCACAAGCTGACTCAAAAGAAAATTGGAAAAGCATTTAATTAAAAATAAAAAAGTGGCTACTTAACGTGGTAGATGCCCAATTAGGAACACAGACAACGGAGGCAAGAAAGCACCTACAGGGAACAATTTATAGCTTTGATGGGAAGATCCAAGGCTATCATCTTCATAAGGAATAAATTCCTACTGTCTGCTTCAGCCATCTCAGTGTGTGAGCTTCACTTAAGGCCCTGGTTAATCTGTTTCAGTTAGAGGTAGCAGTCAATTTCAGCTGCTGTAGTCATACCTGTAGAGAGGTGCTTGCCACAGTACGCTTCAGTCTTGAATTTTACAAATTTAGCTTATGCAAGACACTTACAAAGCAATATTCAGGCACCCACACTGAATTACGTATCTACATATATACACACATACATTATGACACAGCAAAGTATGTGTTAGATTATGATATAGCAAGGCAAAAACACTAGTTTTGTTAGTTAAAAGGCTGATTAGATCTTTCCAATTTTTTAAGTTGCTGTCACTGGCCCAGTTGTATTTTATTGGTATGGATAGCAGTGAGCTGAGATTTTGGTAATAAGCCTTGGAGCAGCTCTTCCCCAGAGCTTCCCTGAGCTCCCTTTATATCTTTGGCTGGAGCTAAAGCAGTTTATGGAAGGAAATTGCTTTTCTGGGGGCTTTCAAAACTCCTGCAAAACTGAAGGTTTTCACATCTAAAACAATTCTGGAGGAATCAGAAAGGCTGAACTTGCACCTACACTGCTGCAGTAGCTCAGGGCAGGAGAGGAAGGCACCTGAGCAGCAGATGCTGCTTCCAAATCTGCTTGCAAAGCACTGATTAGAAAAACTCACAGCACCCTGGCAGAAAGCCAAGGCTGGCTTCACTTGCACAAGCCTCTGTGAAGTTACTCCCTTGCAATTTATAGTGTCGAGACCAATAAATTGCGGAAGAGGAAATGCAGTGACCAGGTTCCAAGGACAAGGTCACTGCACTTGCCAGTAGCAAAGGCAAAAGAGCAACAATATTCCCTTTTTGTCCTGATGCAATAGCAATTCTGCATTATTTTAAATGAGTGACTTCTTTAGGACACTGCTGGCCAAAACTGCTGAAAATTAAAAAGGCCAATAACTACCTGAGCATGTATTGGAGAAATTATGGAACAAAGTACTGCTTAGTTTTTTTAGAAAACAACCAGGAAATTGCATGGTTATTTTAACTGTGGGTGAAACAGCAGCCGGGAAAGGAACTGATCCTACTTTTGAGACTAGTGTCAACGTGAAAGCAAAACCTACAAGAAAGGAAATTTTAAACAAATGACTCATTTAATACTCACTTCTGGAAGGGGAAATGACAGCCTTTGGTGCAAACAACTCAACTCTCCAGCTTCAGGGCAGCCTGAGAAACGAAAGCTAGAACTTCATTTCATCAGCAAAGCCCAGACCCCTGCAAAAAAACTTCTTCATTTGATGGGTGGTGACTGAAGGACAGAGCTTCCTGCTGGCACCCCATGCGTGACCGTGTCCGAAATGCTCAGCACCATTTGTGGTACCTGCCTGAGTACTGCAAAATGTAAGTCAAAGTCAAGAGCAGTTAGTATGTGCAGACACAAATGCTGAACTAAAACAAGCTCACCAGGGGCAGTAAATCTCCCATAAACAAAAAAAATTAAACAAACAAAAAAAGAACAGGGTCTCAAAAGAGAGGGAGAAGGGGTATCCTGACCCTTCCTCCAGGCAGTCCAAGTTGTCTGGTCAAAGGCTGGTGCGGGAAACAGCTGCCTGCTCTCAGTGAGCCCCACGACCCCTGGATGATAAGGGAGCTGTCAGTGCAGCATGAGGACGAATAGAAGGCACTCAGGGAAATGAAAGGGGGACTTCACAGGCGCTTTTTCTGAGGTCAAGCAGGATGCTGCAGAAATGGCTTGTGACGTGCAGAAGGTAGCAGGAAGACAAGCACTCAAGGGGAGTAAAATGCTAACGGCAACAGAACTCTTTAAAGGAATGCAGTGTCCACGTGACTGAAAGCCTGTGAGCATTAGGAGTTAGTCATTACTGACAAATAAGTAATAATAAGAAAAACCTTTCTGGTCAGAAATGTTAAGCTCTGTCCTCTCATCTATCCTCCATATCATTTTAGATAAATTGACTGCTTGTTATTTTCTCTGCTAAGAAGTTAGGAGGGAGAGGAGCAAGAAGGTGGACCAAGCAGTTTTAGTCTAGATAATCTCTTTCTTCAATCTGTTGTTTAGCCAATGTTGAACCACTGAATAAACAAAGCCATGATAGTGGTAAAGAATTTTATCTGATAAAGGAAGCATTAAAGACCATTAAATGCTCTCTTACCTGCAAAGCCACTTTGAGCTTGTGCTAAAGACGTATTTGTATATCTGGTCAAGATGTCCCACATACCACTGGGGTGGTCACGGATAGCAAGCTCCAAGTTAGTTGTACACTGATTATCTGTTTTTGAATAGCAAAACAGTCTGCCTTTAGCAGATAACATGAGATTTTGTTAAACAGCCTCTTTTCCTTCCTTCCAACCTGTTAAGGTTGGTGTACAAGAAAAACACTAAGGTTTTCCTTGATGCATTGATGGAAGAACAGTCTGTTTTTGCAAAGGTTTCCTTTTCAGATGTGCTCCCTAGCGCTCTACTAATATCCCTTCTGCTTCAAAAGGCAGGAAAGGGAACCATTCACCATCAGGGCGACAGAAGAGAGCTGGGGTTAAGCAGGTCATTAATGCAGGTCAGGCAGCTGAATTCCTTTGCCTGGCATCCACCAGATGACATGACACAGAGCTCTTCTGCTTTTCTTGCTTTTCCTGGTTTTCTTAACAACTTAACAGGCTTTGTCTTAACCAAGATATAAAAATATCCTGTTAACACTTGGGATCATTTCCTTGTTGCAAAGGCCTCCTATGAATACTAAGTTAACATGAGGACTTATGACCCTCCAACAGTATGAAAACTGTTTAAGTAACATAATGTTTTCGAGAAGTTAGCAAACATTGCAAACATATTGTATTGGGCTTTAAGCAGGAGGCTGTCATAGGTTTTCCTCCAGTTTAGAGAGTTTTTCTTAGCTCTATCCAACAAACTCTGACTATCAGAGCAATAAGTTTATCAGCATTTCCTACTCTGCATGTGGAATCTAGGCTCTGGGTGGTCTACAATCAAAGCAAGCTTTCTCCCCTGCCAAATACTTACAGTCACAAGCAGAATTTGAAAGGACATTTTCGAAGGGAAAATATTCTAAGGGGAATAAAATACATAGCCATGGTAAGGACAGACTATTAATTTATGATGACACAATTAGAAAGTCAAAGGGATCAAAATAACACACTGTAAATACAAATGCTGTCTAAAGCACTTCAGCAGCAGGAGGTCTAGACCTAGTTGCTTTATAAGAACTCTGTCTAATGTTTACCTTCTGCTCAGACCATCACATCGCTTCACCATTGCCTGTTATAAATAAAGTCCTCCCATTTGGAAAATGGGAATAATATGCTAATCTTTTTTTTCTTTCTTTTTAATAAAAACATGTATCTGCACTGTCTGACCAGTATGTAGATATTCCAGTAATACATCATGTAAAATAAGAATGATAGAGTTAGATCCTAAAATGAAAGCTCAATGGAGGTTCAAGACATTATTAAGGCTAAAAAACAAAAAGTTGGGAGGAAATAGGTCTTTGCTTTGCTGAAAGTTGAAAAAAAAGACTCCAAGAGAGTTAAAAATAGATGGAAAAAAAATAACAATTTACACCATGCTCTAATATGCAAGTTTTTATGAAATAGCAAAGTAAACTGAGTATTTTCAGTAAAGAAAATGAACCATTCATGATCCTTATAATTCCTTTTTGTACCATCTGTGCTTACAGCCTTTATTATGCTTGAACAGGAAGCACATTGAAATGCTAAACTAATTCTTCACTGAGAAAAAAGAAGCTTAGTTAGCCTAAGCAGGACTCCACCTATTTAACATATATGTCCAAATTATCTGCAAAATAGGACTTTCATCTTGTTAATTATAGGTGCAATTAAAATTGAGGTTATCAACATGAAAACTGACATAATACTTTCATAAGCAAACTCAAGTGAGTGCTTCTAACCTTCTTCTGAAGAGGTACAGATGTCTTTGTAGACCTCCACAGCAAAAGGTACACATTTCTATTACAAAAACATGTCTGCTTATTCCCTTTTTGCTTGCCTGGTGTGTGCATCTTAGTATGAGAGATGTTGCATTTACTGACAAGTCTACAAAACACAAGCACTGCTGCTGCCTCTCGGAACAGCTGGCTTTTGTTCCCAGATAACAGAACCACTCTTTTTTTAGCTCGAATAATAGATATTGGGAGGTGAGGAAAGAATGTTTCAGAAATCCCACCAAAGCCTCTGCTATACATTGATTCTGTACAGCAAAGAAGAAAAAAAAACACCACGAACAAAAAACACATGTAGAAGAAAAGTTGTTCCAGTGCTTGGGGTGATATATTTTTCATAAGACAGGAAGGCTTGTTGACCAATTGTCAATTGGGCTTTTGATGTACCTTTGTGTGCCACTAGAAAGCAAAAGCAGGGATAAAATTTGAGTTTAGTCTCACAAGATTCATCCTAGAGCTTGCTTGCAGGTTTGAAGCAGATAGAATTCACATATCACCATACTGAAATGGAAGCTGCTAAAGGTAAATCTTTCCAATGGGATTTCTAGCATGTCTTTCTTCAGCCCAGAAATGCTGTTTTTCTGAGCACCACCAAGACAACGGGACTATTAAGCATTTTATCTTTGTTTTGCATGTGGTGGAAACTCTAATTCTCTCTCAGGAGAGGAGTCCTGTAACAAGAGAAGCTACTATTAGCATCTGTAATAAAGTCACAGAGCCAGAGAAACAGGAGGCCCCTTCAAGGATGAGCCTTTCATCCTGGCTCAGCCCAAGTGGTTCTTTGCCAGCGAGGGCCCTTCGGCACAGAGCATGACCCTGATAACACTGGAGAAACAAGAGTCCTTAAATTAAGAGTGCTTGAGTTAAACGGAGAGAGCCAACTTCTATTTGCATGTGCAGAAAATATCTCCCCAAAGCACCAGTCTTGCTTTCCATGTTCTCCCTGTATAATTTTGATTACAGAGTTTAGCATCTTTACGTGTTGCAAGATTTGAGGATATCAATACAGTTCAGACTTCAAATGCAGTATCGCTTTTCAGACTAACCAAATCTGCCTCAGAGCTAGCCATGTAGGAATGCTACATTTGCAATTTCTGCAGCAACAAAATCTGAATTTACAACATTGCCACTCATGTTAGTCCACATCTGCCCACACCTGTGGAAACAGATTTTCACTCACTCTTCCTGCTACAAATGCACTATTAATGTTGAGCTAGTACCCAAAAATGGATTCCCCGAATGAAAGGCAAGTCAATTATCCCTAATGATGTTAAGTGGGTTACTCAGAAGGCATTAGCTGTTGCTATTCTGATGCAAACTAGGTTTCCATGGTGTTGATCCTCCTGATATGTGTATGTATTTTTTTACACTTGTCAGGCTTAATCGTCTATCTGGAAATGTCACAGTAACATCAAAATCAAAGAGAGTAAAGATAAAAACCATTAAGGGACAAATGGGAATAAGCTACAGCCCTTCATATTGCTAACACATGCTAGGAGGACATCTTAAAAAGCTCAGATCTCTTCAGTTTTAAAGAAACAGAGTTATTTCTGTTTCTTTTCTTTTTTTGGACAGTGGTATTAAAAGCACTATATCAGAGACAATAAAGCATTGGAGAGTAAACCTAAAATGTTAATTGGACTGTCCAGCTTTAACGCCTACTGATGAGTCTTTTCAGTGTGTCCCTTCAGGGAAGGAAAGCTAAGGAGGATCACACTGTCTATCCTGTCTGGTCTTAATCCTTTCCTTCCTCCTCCTTCCATAAATGTTGAACCAGTTGGAAAATTACAACAAAACTGGACAGCAGACGGAGAGATGGAGCTCGCAAAAGTTTCATGAGACAGGGACTGGGCAGAGGAGAGAGACCCTGTATGGCTGCCAGGGACAGAAAGGCTGATTAATTCACCCTTTACTAGACCTCAGAGAATCCACAGGTGAACAAGCCATTAGAAGCGAGATAGTCCCCATCACATAGATCTAGAAAAACACATTTTTTAACTCACTTTAACCTTCTCTGTCAACTGGCTATAGATTTCTAAGATCTGTGTCCTCATGTAGTGCAGCAACCTCACCATGCAGTATGCTGCCCTCCTCATGACTGAACCCAGAAATCACTTTAAAATTATTTTTATAGGCTTTTCACACTAAATAAATGAAATACGTATCATGTGATGTAACTGAGTAATTCAACAAAAAATGCATTCAAAAAAAACCTCTCACACTATTAGCAGTTTCATTTCAAAATTCTTGTGCAGTATTACCTTGTGAAGTATAGAAGTCTGGGGGGTGGGAGGAGAAAGGACTTTCTAATTAAAATGCTCCATTAAAATAGGTGATCTTGCAGACTTGCTTTGTACATCCATCACAGAGGCACACTTACTGAACATAAATGTAAAGGTAAGGACTGAAAAACGGTGTGCACCAGCAGTGATTGGGAGCTTTGCTGATTAGCAGTATCAGCAATTTTCAATTGTAACCCTTGTTTCCACCATAAAACGCTGAATCACAGGAATTCACATGCTCCGAGGAAAAATGTTGATTTTGTGGAAAGTTTTTACTACATCTGGAGAAGTAAGTGGGCTTATCTTTGCTTGCTGGATAAATCCTCCATTCTCTTGTCAGCACCTTGTGTATCCCGAAATAATGAGAAACCCTGCTCCTAAGCTGGGGGGTTGATGCTTCCTTAGACATCAAACAGGATTCCTTCTTTTCGAATGTGCCTGTTCTGTGGAAAACTTTGCATTGGATACTTCATTTTGGAGGGGGACATCTTCCTAAGTACTTTTTGCAGGTTGCGTATTTTGTGCGTTCCTTCTGCTAGAGTGCAAAGGATGTTGACTCAGCCCAGTTGCTTCAAAATCCTCCTTCCTAGCCCAGTCCTAAGCCCCTTCCACAGAAGATTACTTAGAAGAGGGTCCCCAGTTGAGCTCCTACAGTTCTGAACTGGTGGTTTAGACACTGGTGCCACCTACTACATGGTGGCCAATGAGTTTGCCATATGCTATAGCCACAGGAGAAGGAGACAGTGGCAAGTCCTCTCTCTGGGACTGGAATGGGTCCACACTCCTGCTGCTCCCAGCAAGAAGTAGTGTGTGCAAATGAGGTCCTTCAGGCAGCCCAGATGCTCTGGGCCTCCTAGATGCTTTGTCAAAGGAAAATGGGATTAAGTGTGTAAGCTTCAAAAAGCTCGAGGAAGTATCTTGGTGCTCTCTCCTGTAGACCATGTTGCACATTGTTATCTCAGTCATATTCACAGTGTTGCTTGGATCCCAATGGAGCAGATCCCAGTGGAACAAAGGTTATCTCATTCATACAGTGGATGCCTGCATTTCCCCATCCTCTTCCCCAGGCCTATCTCCAAAGCATTGGCCATTGTCACATAGACAAGTGTCATAATCTATCTCCCATTTTGTGACATCTGCTTCTGTGCAGACACAAATGTTGCAAAAAAGTAACATTTTTGGTAAAAGGAACCACAGTAATTGATATTTTCACTGGCATCTGGGAGTGGATGTTTGGGTTTTTCATACTGGGAGGAGTCACACTGCATGGGAATTGGTCCTAGCTCCACTGGGTACTCCAGGAGCCAGATGTGCACACCAGCATGGCCCCTGGCACAGGCCTCTCTCACATGCTGAGAAAAAAAGAGATGCTTGAAAAGGCTCAATGGAATGCAAATTTAGCTGATTCAAAAGGAGATTGAAAGTCAGAGGGCTTGCACAGGAAAAAGTCTGGGGCCGGGGAAAGGAGACTGAAAGCCTTTCATTGAAATGCAAAGTGTACATTTGCCTTCTCAGGATGAGCAAAACCTGCTTCCTGGCATGATTTTTTTTTAAAGGGAACAGGAGCGTGGTTGGCAGCAAAACCTATAGTGTGAGTTCAATCATCCCTTGTGTATTCTTGTAAATGCATCCTCATTGCATGATGCTTTCTGTTTTTGTCATGAGACTCATCACTGCTGGTTTTGACTATATGGGTGGTGGCAGGGAACAGAAGTCTGTCAAGACTTAATGAGAGTCTTGAAAAGCCTTCCAACCTGATACCATCATGTTCCAGGCGCATCCAGTAACTCTCATTTCTCCTTGCTCGTTGAGCCGTTTGCACACAGCATTATGCACATAGAAGCTGGGGCTGCAGAGCATGGGGGTGACTTTTTCATGGAAAAACATTTCTCTATCCTCAGAAGTTTCTTTAGCTTTGCAAGGAGGTCTCTGGAGAGTGTTAGCAGGTGGAGGGAGCAGTGAGGAGCAAGGTGGGAGCAGTGAATTCAGCAGGAAGGCAGCCCAGAGAGCAGTGATCTGCACAGAGACATGTGCCAGCAGTGTAAACACAGCAGCTATCTCAGCCTCTTCTAGTGTCGCTGGCCATAATTTGCTCCTATTTCCCCTTTTGAACTCCTTTGGTCTCCAGCCACCACCGTGATTGCACTAATTGGATATGTGTCTTTGCAAATCAGTTTTGCCTCCTGGTTCCTGTCCTCAAGATTTTGCACTGCCATTGCCCCAGTCACACTGATGTTGCACCATTGCCCGCTTTGTTTTACTAGGGCAGCACAAGAGAGGACAAACCATGTGGCAATGCCCTTTCTGCAATAATGAACAAACTCATGGCTTCTTTCACAGCCTCCTTTGTATTTCCCAGCCACCCAGCTTCTGTCCTCTGCTGCGTGTGTGTGTCTGCCCACACGTAGCCTTCACTGTCCCCATGCTGCAACAGTGCTTTGCCTGCCCAGCACCAAGGGGAGTGAGAGATCTGCTGAATCTTTCATCCCAGCTTGTGCTAGGGACCATGCATACTCATCAACGGTGCCATAAGCCGCAGAAGTAATCCAGGTTCTCCAAAGTCTCTACGACACAGATTCCTTCGTGTCTAGGAAAAAGTAACCTAACTCACTTTCCACAAGCAAACAAATAATCTTTTTTTTGTGCTCTCCTGTATGAAATGTTTTTATATGTTAAAGAAATATATTTGTATTCTTTTTAAGGAAAAACTGTACTATGCATTGCTGACATTAACATCTCCTCCCCACATGGTCAGCCTCCACAGGAGTCAAAAAAACTTTTTGTTTGGGCCCAATTATGATGCTCATATCAGCACCAATTACTTTGCAAGTAATGCCATGGAGGCAAATGGGACTAAATATGGAGCAAGATGCAACCCAGGGTAAAGAGGGAGCAGCAAGGTTGCACAAGGCAGCCCGTCGTTCCCAAAAGCCATCACGTGAGTGAAAGCAGGATTTACCTTCCAGAAGGGCTGTATTAAGGGTTGCTGGTTCATGTTATTAAGCTGTTTAAAATGCCTGAGATGATTGCCTCCACTCATATAACCACAGCAGGATTTGGGGGTTTTGCTTACTTGTTCGTTCTAAATGTGTGTTGCTGGAGATACTGCACTAAAAAGAAAAATGGGAAGAAACACTGTGTTTTATATCATTCTGTTTACCTGCTCTGTGAAACTATCACAAAGCAGATATAGTCATGAGTGAGAAAGTCTGTAGTAAAAACTAAGCCTGGATTGCATGTCCAAGACTCTCCCAATGTTGTGACTCCGAATGCAGCTGGTTTAGATCTGGGTTTACTGAGCTAAGCTCATTCTGAAGCAATTGCAGCCAAATTTCCTCTATGTTCAGGCACTGTCCCCTCCTATAGGTGGTGCTGATCCTGGGACTCTTTACCTGGTAAGACTTCACCATTAGGAATGTTAATAGATGACAGATTTAATGGCAAACCCCATGTCTAAACATCTGGTTGCTGGAAAGTAGGAGGGGAAAGCCAGAAACAAGCTCTCTCCGTATTTGCCTTGCTTCTTATATTACTCTTTGGCTAGAACAGGGGACAGAATACTGGACTAAGGACACATCAGCCTGACCCAGTACGATAGTCCTTAAAAATGCATCAAGTGCAGCAGGCTGTTTTTTTTCCCTGTAAGCCTTAAAGCATTTGTATGCCTTGGAGAAGCAAGGGGATTTGTCAGCAGCCTTCGAGCAGACTGACTCCGGGCGATCAAGATTAGGACACAGATCTTCTTAGCTCCTTTACATTGTTTCTTTCCCATTGGCTTCTGTGGCTATTTCTGACTTACCTCCCATGGATCCCCTAGTTTATGACCTTATTCTTGGTGTTTGCAAGCTGCTTTCTCAACTACTCTGATGAGTTAGACACCCTCATCATCTGTATTGTGCTGTCTCAGGTTTAGCGATGCTCCAAATCTTTGGTGCTCCAAATCTCTTTTCCTCATTTATTTTTCTTGTCTTCCTATAGCATGAAAATCAGTGGAAATAACAGAGGCTGTCGCTCAGAGCACTAATTATATATTAATTTTTTTTTGCTTCATTATAGCAATCTCGCTCCTTTCCTCATTTGGCAGCAAATCCAAAGGCTTAGAAATTATAAACTCATGGGCCTTGACACAACCTTTACTGCCCCTTTCACACTATCTTCTGATAGTGCTGTCTCCCACATCTCCCACATGGATTACCCTATCTGGAGTCGTCTATTTGCTGCTGGGTTACAGGTTTGCTCTAAACTGCTCTATCCCCTCCATAGGAGATTCCAAGCTCCATGTAATAGGACCAGAGTTTATAAAATGATTTGTTTCTGCATCTATATTCTTTTGTACCCAGTGGAGCAGCCACCAGAAATTAGAAAGGCGTTTTCGGGGAGTACTTACATCAGTTAAGAAAAGTATTTGGACCCAAGAAGAAAATGAAAAGTTAGTCAGATTAGTCAGTGCTTGCGGAAAGTTTTCTCTGAGTTGACAGCATGTATGAAAGGAAGAAATTACATCAGCAGAGATGCATGAGTAAGGAGCCGCTTGAATGTGGGACCAGAGAGAACTTAAGCCTGCACAGTATGGGCATAGTTAAAGACAACAGAGTCTTGATCTAGGTTAATGACATTGTCAGAGAAAGAAAAATCTGTTCCATGACCATAACTGTACAGTAGGAAAGACTGTGAAAAGAAATTGTTAACTGAGATATGATAATTACAAATTCTTAGGAGCTGGTTGCAGGAAACACACAAATATTGCACGACAGAATTCGGGACAGACTAGACTTTTCTGAGACAGGTGCTAATAAAGCCATCCAGTATGGCCTTGATAGTCGTTTTTCACCTGATGGAAACCATAGATCAGTACAAGCTGGGTAATCTCCCCAGTGGTTTTCAACCTTCAGACCTTCAGTTTGAAAAGGGGGTCAGAGTAATGCAGGGACCGTGCATACTCAGAATGAGAACTGCAGCAACAGGGGTTTTGACAAACTCTGTAAGAGAACAATCTCTATTTACTGACTCAGAGACCTAAAATAGGTGAGGATATCAGGATCACTGAGGGCAGCATAATGTAACTATCAGAAATACAGAGATAACCAGCTAGAGAGCTTCAGTGGCTCTTGACATTTGTGCATCACGGCTGCTTATTTAAGATCTGTTGCTGTTACTTGCCTGAGATAGGAATACCCACAGTCTTTTCCAGGACTAAATGCAAATGCAGAAGCACACTTGTCTAAACAGCACCAGAACTCCCAGAAGCAGCACTTCCAAGACCACTGACAGCCCAAATTGTTTAGATTTTCTCCATTTCTATTTCTGAGACAGTGGCAATAGCATGGTTTTGCTTCCTAAAGTGCCACCAATTCCCAAGGACTCACCAACCCATTGCACAGAGCATCCTGCAGGAATCTACATACTGTTTCATTCATGACCCTATCTGACTCTTACCTTTTTAAACATTAGCTAATGAGATCATGTAATAAGTTCTTAGAACTGCAGAACAGTCCTCAGCACATGAGCAGCAGAGGGGATCTGAGGAAACTGAAGGGAGTTGGTGCTCCCAGGAGTATATTTGTTGTGCTTTGCTGCAGATTAGGTGCTCAGCACTGCTTAATGGTGCAGTGCTGCTGCTATAAATATGGGTGTAGGCACTCGACCTTGGCAGTTGCTTTGGCTAAAATAGCTCTCCTCTGAGGCCGGGCAAGGGCACAATAGAAGCACATGCTTGTCATTCCCGTTCCCATTCCCGCCAGCACAGCCCCAGACAGAGCCAATGACCTTCGTGTGGCTCCAATGGTACAGCTGGACTTGAAGAGCAGGGCTAGCGCTGAGAGACGTGATCCCACTCTCTCCTTTTCTCCCTGCTGCTTGTCCCTGACCCCTTTTCCAATGATCCTGCTTGCCTTTAGAGAGAAGAGAAAGAAAAATGCACTTCGAAGGTTCAACTCTCCGCGTAATAGACATACTTGAAGTAGATAAATCAAAAATATTTTTGTTTCCATTTTTCCATTGACTGACTCTAGAAAACTAGAAGTCTATGCTCTATTTTTCCAAAAGTAGATAAGGAAAATACTCATTGCTGAAATGTGTATTCATCTCACCTATTTCACTATAGAGAAGTCTGCAACACCTTATAATTATAGTGTACGACAGGCATCGCTAAAGGCAGTTCATCCTCTTAGCCTGTATCGTAGAGTATGCCAGATTGCCCTCAAAATGAGATGCCAGGTGCTGATATTCTACCATGAACATCTGTAGGAACCTGGGCTTTGTACCATGTTAAATTCTCTAGGCACCAACAGTTTGCTACTGAGCAAGCCCATAATTGCCTCTTACTTGACAAATTTCAGACTCAGTGTCAGATTCATGTCAGCCTAATATTTACATGGGGCCTTTCACCTAACACTCATCCATGGAAGGAGCATCTGCCAAAGCTCAGAGCCTGCAGACATTTTTCACAGCAAAGATAGGGGTAAGGGGGTTCTTCACGCATACTGATTTCTTTAATAGCTAGCATCTCATTCTTGATAATTCTGTATGTACATGGTATGTACATTCTGTATGGTACATTACAAAGCAACTAGGGTTGCAACTAGGAAGTTACACAGAAGTCCTAACTTTACTCTTTTGTCATTTAGTACATCATGGTATCAGTGGAGCTATACTATACAGAATAGTGTAATTGCACTATAGTATAACTATTCTGTAACTACAAATATAGACACTGCATATGCCTACACTGGCTGTCAAAAGTGTTTTGGCCAATACAGCTTGCTTAGATGGAAAAAAAAAAACGGCATAAACTGTCCCAAGAACAGGCTCTTCCTCTATGAGATGAGCCTCCACTGAGGCAGAGGGCTGGAATATTTTTGTAGTCTAACTCCACTGCCAAGTCCTTTCTAGCACAGACAAAGGAAACAGTTCATGCTAAAAATAACAGTTATTAGTAATAGATGAAGATAATCATCCATGTTCACTTAGCAACTCACAGTTGCTATTTGGACTTTGTGGCAATGGGCAACTATTTGTACAAACAGGAACAGATGTCACGTTCCTTTGTTATATGAAGCAATGATCATAGACACAGGGCAACAGATGACCTCTTAGTATGTTTCCTATCATATGCACAACAGTTAAGTTTCATTTCCGGCTATTACATAACCAAAGAGTAATCAGAATGTAATCACTTTTTTGTATTGTCTTTCATTTGAAAGTTTAACATCCCCAAGAACACACAATAGCCACAATGATATTAAGGAGCATTTGTGAAACAATACAGGACTGAAATGCATTAAGCAGCATTATATATTCAGCAATTTTAAATCAAAGTGGGTCTGCAAAACTGAGCTACTACAAAGTGCGTTTGCTGGACCTAGAAAAAATGAAATTGGTATATCAGATAGTTTAAGGGAGTTTTAATCTACTAACTGATGTAGAAATAGGTAAATACCTCAATGACTAAAAACAGCTGATAGGTAGAATGTCAGTGTATAACAAAAAGTTTGATTCACAGCAAATGAGATTTTTTGATACCGGCCATATTATGTCAATTAATTTTCTATCTTTGGTTCTACACATCTTTTCAAACAGGCAGAGAAGCAGCTTCTTTCTTGCAAACATAGCCCTAACAGTCAGATCAGCCCTGATCAAGATATAAAAGAAGCGCCAGTTCAGGTCATAAAAAATGCAATTTTCATGTGCTTTCAGAGTGGTTTTCATGCAAAACACTTCCCTCTTTTTTAAATTTGTTTTCAAATAATCACAAAAAAACCTTTTAATTGCACCTTTGAAAGCCAGACGCCCCAGATATCTAATGTGCGACTGTATGCCACCCTTTCTAAACAACTAATTTTAATTACCATTCCAAGCTGTGATCAGTAAAAGTAAAATGCAAGATCAGTGTGCACAGGCAGAGGTCCCATCCCTTTGCTGTGGCTGAGAAACAGCCAGCTCGCAGACTAGTGAATTTTCGGCTTATCTTTCTTAGGGAGCTAAAGAGCAAGTAGACAAAATACAGGGGGATCTCGTGACTTTCTGAACCTGTTGCATCTGCTGCTGCCCGTGTGAATAAGTCTCAGCATTAGCTAATAAGTTTACAATGACAAAGATATTTCAAGAGTCCCAGCTCAGTGCACATAGCAAATCTCTGTCACAAACCAAGGGAAAACATGTAGTGCTTATCCACGCAGTGCTAACTGATACCCTGCTGGTGCTGATTATGCTGTTCAAGACAACTCAGGAGAGTTTATGTGCATGAGATATTATTAATAAGGAACATTAGAGTTAAAGCAGAGGATATAGCAAAGGAATTCACACAGACTAAATTTAGCCGAGTGAAGCTAATCCCCCTGCTCCTGCTGTAGTTTGTGGAAGTGTAAGCTTCTCTAGAAGGCAGTGCAGAGCAGTAGCTTAATTCAGGCTGAAGCTGCACAAGAAGGGAGAGTGGACTGAGTATTTCTCAGGCATAGCCAAGGGATGGGACCTCTCTTGCCTCTCCTTGTATTGAAATCCTCCAGTCACGCTACCAAACCCACAGCATCAAGCATCTCACTGACTCTTCTTACTGTACATTGTAATAGCATGTGTTAGAGGAAGCAAGAACCCTTCTCAACAATTCAAAAGACTCATAAAAATTATAAGTGGACTCCCATTATATACAAACCAAAGGTATTTCTTACAGCTGTCCCAAAACTCATAGCTCACTCAGCATTACAAACCAAAGTGAAAGACTGATTTGTTGAAAAGCTGGTATCTGTTTCAACATTTAAAGGAGAAGATTCAAATGGGTGTCCATGGGTGTGTAACCTGACCTTGAATGTATCGCACTTTAGGATGACTATTGCAAAAGGTAACCCCTTTTTCTTGGTATAGGCCATGTGTGTGTCCTTGCTTTCAGCCATGTACTTTTTCCCTGCAAAACCCTCTGGCCCCAGGAACAGCCTAGCAATGCCAAGGAGTAGCTTGGGCTCACAGCACGACCTTTCTTGCAGCATGCCATCTAGTGCACTTACAAAAGCCATGAGGTTTATTTGCAAAATTTGAAAAGGGATTGCCCATCCTGGGGTTGAAATACCAATGCCATAAAAAAACATCCCTTGCACAGATCCTCGCACAACCAGTGAGCCCAGGCTGAGCGCACAGAGCGGCAGTACTTTCCCTATGGAAGAGCCCCCATGCTTCTTGCCAACTCCAAGGGCAGATCCTGGCTGGGGACACATCACCAGTGGGTGCTGTGCAACTCACACCCTTCACTGGTTTCCTACGGTGATGGAGCCAAACATTCCTCAGTACTAGGAAACCAGTTAAATAACACCCTCTGGAAGCTCAGCTGTGTGCACAGGAAAGCTTGCTCGGTGGACAGCAAAGCAGTACAGGTCCAAGGTGCAGTATGGCAAAGGTTAGTTATCAGTGGATGCCCCTAAAAAGCAGGGCAGCTTATGAACCTTGACCCCTAACATCAGCAAGTGGCTTCAAAGGCTGAGAACCTCCCTGGAGAGCATTGGCAGAAGTGAGGCATTCAGTGCAGCGCCTGCCCCGGATGACAAACTGCTCCCAAAGCAGAGGAAAAAATAACGGTTAAAGTTTGTTTCTGCAAAACAGGCAAAAATGCATGCTGTCCATTACAAGACCATTGTTAATTTCAAGCAGGCTAAATGTGGAATCATTTGAATGAATATCTATTTGGAAGGAAATACAAAAGATGAATCTGTACTTTAGTAAAATACAGTGCAAGCACTGTTCATAGTTGTGGCATTCAAGTGGCACGGTACCTTCTCCAAGTACTGCATGCCTACAAGAAAACTCAGAAAGAGTTAGGGAATCAATTATTTAAAGAGTTAATAAGGACAGTTTCACAGTCACAGCTTTCTTCTGTTAAATATCTTGCTGTCATACAAATGTGTCTTAAGCAGTTCCTGAAAGTTGATTTGAATTTATGGCCTGCCTGACTCAGAATGATGAATCTAGGCAACCCTTCTGAACTGGTCCTCAGCTTCATGACAAAACTCTGCATGGTTCCTAAATTTGACCTTGCAATCTGCTGAAGATTGGTGTCAGAATATCAAGTTCATATTTCTATATCAAAATCAAATGAGCAAACAAAACAGAGCAAACTGTGATTGGAACAGAAACATAGCCAGAATGACTGGGATCTGGGCATGCCTCTTCTTTTCTCCCCAGAAATGTTAAGACCCTTGGGCTTTCCTGCAAGGCAACCCATGGGCAAGGCTCACCTTTGGGAGGGAGGAGAACAGCCGCCCTACGCTGGGTTGTTTTGAGACCCCATTTTAATAGCACATTCCACCAGCGTCTTTTGTGGTGGCAGAGGCAGTGAATGATCAGCCAGGGATGGGAAGGCCCACTCCTGCCACGTAGTTGTGGAACAACTTCAGAAGTCCTTATAGAGCTGGCACATATGCCATAAAGATCGACCATATACGGTACTACCATAAAAACCTTTGAACCATGACAAACTATCTCTGTACTAAGATAAATTGCAGTGGGACGTATCACTCTTTTGGCAGATAGGCTGCAACGTGTCGTTAAAGGTGGTAATTAAACTAATGCGAAAAACTCTTTGGCATGAACATGGTCTTGCATTTATGTGCCTGGAGAGAGGCCTTACATTGAGACAGCCGTATTTGCTCATCAACCATAAAACCAAATCCATACATTAAAATCTCAGGACTACAAAACGTTCTGAGCAGTAACCACTTCAGAGAAAATAGATCATTCTCATTTGCACTGAAATTCATCTACTGCTAAAAACCTGTCCCTATGTCATGCAATTGCTCAATTCTACACATTTTTGCCTATATTTGGAACAGCAAAGAAGAAATCCCAAACTCATTTTGCTGCCAGAGTGCTATTAAAGGATAAAGTAACTTAGTTTCTGTTGACAAAAGCTGGTTTTTATTCTTGTTTTGAGTATGAAAGCTAATTAGCATGTTAGGGCAAATGCAATTGAAAAGAAAACATGGCAGGGGCTTGGCTTTTGCAAACAGGCTCTAAGGGAAAACAGCATTATAAAAAAATACAAAAGCAAAACAATCTCTACTGGAAGGCAAGAATTACAAAAAATGAAGGCTCTTTTTCAGGTAATCTGTGAGTATTTCGTATAAGTTAACACTGATCTGGATGTATTAGCAATGCTATAAAGTGTGCTCTGTTTTCAAAGAGGAAATGAAGGAAGACAAGAGTGAAACATAACCTCTTCAAAACTGTTCATGGGTTAGACTGCAAGCCTAGAAACCAGGGGGCTTAGGTTTGGTTTGCCACTGACTCATTGCTGGGACCATTATCAAATCTACTCTGTGTAAGCTTGTAGGGCAGCTATAATAATTATCCTTCATAAAAATTAACCATGTTTTGAGAATACAGGGTAAAATTATCTGTGTGTAAACCCATTATATTTGGTATAATGCAATGAAATATTATTTTTATTTTTAGTTATTTACAGCACAACAGCTATATATGTTTGTGAAAAGCAACTATTCTTTTTTAAGATCTAGTGCTATCAAGACAGTTTGTTTGCTACAGTCTGAGTGCTACTACTCACCTAGTTGCAGCATTTTACAATCATTTGTTTCATTTGACATCCAAGAAGTCCCTTTAAATGAGATCTCCTGCTTTCACAGCATGATCCCCAAATCAAAGCACAGATCCAGCTCTGCAACACAGGTTTGCAGGAGCAAGCCCAGTTTGCTCACTTGACACAGCTCCCCGATATGCTTCCTTGCTTGGCTCCACAGACCTGCACAAGCACATTGAAAAATTTGTGCCTATTCATACAAGTGCCCCAAAATAGAAGCTAAATAGGATTTTAAAAAAAAAAAAAAAAAGTGGGATATCATGGTGAGTTAACAAGAAAGTCTCGTTTAAGGACAGCTTAAACAGGATGGAAAGGCATTTATACTTTTCCACCAGCACTAAGAGCTTTGATTGCTGGTGATCACTGTGCAAACTTGTACATACGTTGTATATTTAGTATTTTTTATTAATTAGGTCATAATGTGTTTATCTATCATGAATGTATTATCTGACACACTACATCAATCTTTAAACAAACATTACCAAAAATATAGCCCTGGTACCAAAAATAAAGAACCATTTCTTCAAATAAAACTGCAAGGAAAGGAAGCTTGCAGAACTGCTGCTCCAAGATAATTTGGGCCCATTGGACCAACGCTTCTTGTTTCTCCATTACAGTGGAGTGTGACAGCGCTTAGAATAACCATCCTGGAGTCAGACGACCTGCCCTGCCAGGTGTGAAACTGTGAGCCACAAGATTGTCTTTCACCTCACCTGCTCCTGCCAGCAGGTCTATATCCCATGTTCTTGCCGTGTCATGACCTCCTGCCCTTCCCAGCCTATATTCTAGATATTTATTACATTAAGACCATGGCCACCAGACCATCAATATTTTGCTGTGGGAAGAAGGTACCAGGTTTTCAAGGGAGGTCTCTCTAATCACATTTAACTTTAGTTTTTGGGGAAGAAAATAGCAGCAGCTTTTTCCAGCAGCAGCAGGGAAACCATAGCTGCTTCTATGTGTCTTGGGAAGCTGGTGGGCTGGATGCAAGCCCTGGAATACCTCAGACTTATCTAACTGCAGACTTTGTATACAACCCTAAAGTTAAATGAGATTAAAATGTACACAAAAAAATGTTGTAATTGTAGAAAGGTTATCAGTCAGATTTATTTAAACTGTGCCCCTTAATACTGGGGGTTGTTTTCCCGAAAAACTGTGCTTCATCAAAAATACAAACATTGCCAAACTAAATATGAACTTTGAGACTATGCCGTGTCACTAAGAGACTCCCCATTTGACCTTGGAGAGATCTTTTCACCTCTCTGTGCCTTGATATTCCATCATCTGTGCAGAAAAATAGCTAAAAGCAGGAAGAGGGAATAATCCTCTTCTGCTTTCCCACCTTGTCTATTTAGATTGCAACTGCTTCAGAGGAAGGATTAAACAGCCTGTTTTTAATACTGCCAGCCAAAGAAGCTTGATACTTAGAGCCAGGGCCTAGGAGAGCTGTTATAACATGGTCAGTGCTTCAGTTTGCCTTTAAAAGCTTCATGATTTTGCCAATAGCAAACTGACATTTGCCCCTCCATTTAATTACAAATCCTGTAACTTCAACTGCTGAATGATAGAATGACAGAGAAGGGCCCAGTCTAAATAAGTGGTGCACGCTCTTTGCAAGAAACACCAGCAGGATAAATAGAAACTTGGTTCCAATCAGAAATAAATCTTGTCCTTATCCTTTTCAATCTCTCCTTCCTCATACACCTTTTCTTGTTCCTTTCCTCTCTCTTTTCCTCTAAGTGTAGATTTCACATTTGGCAATACCTGGTAAACTTTCTTACTGTTATATTTCAGCCTATATATATTATCTACTCCATTTCCCGTTCCAGCTGTAGCTACTGAGGCCGTGCATTAATTTGCCTAGAGGCAGCCTGAAATGTGGAAGACACTGAATTCCTTCCTTCCTTCCTTCCTCTCCTTTCCAATATCAAATGCCGCAAAGGAGTGAATTGCTGGTTATGGCTGTGTCAGGAGGCAAGGGCACAGTTAGATGGCCACATAAAACCAGACGGCACCTGCATGGCTGCCTAGAAAAGCCGGTTTTCCCTCTTTTCACCGCTTTCACCGGCACGAGCCTGCACTCGGCTGCTGGATGGGGCAGAGGGAGCCAACTCAGGCACTAGTGAACGAGGGAAAACCAGGCCAAAAAAAAAAAAAAAAAAAAAAAAGTAACAAAACACTAAACTGGCAACAACCCCGTCGTCAGCACAGTCTTGGCCAGGAAGCCCTATCACTTTAACCTTGGGCTTTGGAGAAGGACATCTAAGGGGAAACCCAGAGGTTTCTCTTTTCCAGGGAAATGGGGGCTGCGTGCAGCACGTGCTTCAGCCCTGCTTTTCTATGGAGAAAGCAGTGATATTACAGCACAAGGAGGCAGTGCTCTTTGCAGCCCCGTCTCCCCTGCTTGCTATGCAGGAATTTCAGCGAAACACTTCCTCCTTCCCAGCCTTCCTGGCACACTGCGCACCAGGAACATTTCAGCTTGCCTACTCCTAATAAATAAATAAATAAACAAAGCACACAAACATGGGGAGGGGTATAAAAAATCAGAGGTCTGAGCAACTCTGCCCTGGAGTGGGAACGCTTTATCGATGTTTTCTTTTGTCTAAACGCTTTATTGGCGCTCCGCCTGGTCTGCGACGGGTAGCGGCTCCAGGGGAGATGTCGGGCAGAGATGGAGGGATGGAGGAGGGATGGAGGAGGGATGGAGGAGGGATGGAGGAGGGATGGAGGGGCGGGCAGAGGCGCCCTTCAGGCGCCCTCCTTGGCGGGGGCGGTGCAGCGCAGACCGCCCCTTCCGCTGCGGGGCCCTCACTGCGCCGAGCGCTCCGCGTTGCAGCGCTGCCCTCGCCTCCTCCTCCTCCACCGCCTCCTTCTCCTCCTCCTCCGCGCAGCTCCGCGCCCAAGGTACGGGAGGCCGCAGTGGAGCGGGTCGGCAAAGGGTTCAGGGCGAGGTTCGGCGTGAGGTTCGGGATGAGGGTTTGGGGTCGAGGGTTTGGAATGGGGATGGGGCCGAGCATCCCTGCGCGCCCGCCGCCCCCGCGCATTCCCGGCGGGCGCGGGTGCTGCGCGGAGCGCCCGGAGCCGGGAACGGGGAAGGTCGGGGCCGCCCCGCCCATCCCTGTCCTTGGGACGAACGAAGCGAGTCCCGAGGCCACGTGAAAATGAATCAGACCGGGAAGTGCGCGTGTGCGCCCCCAAACCCGTTGCAGTAATTTTACACATTTTTACACTTGTTTCTATAGCGCGGGGACCAGATATATCTTTTAAAGAGATGGATGCCGTCGGGGGGTCAGGAGCGCGGGCAGCACGCGTGCCTTCCCCCGGGAGCCTCTGGAAAGTTGGTCGGCAGAGGGATATTGTGTTACGTGCTGCCAAAATAGCCCCCATGGCGCTGCCCTGGCTCCACAGCAGCGAGCGGGAAAGCAGGAGAGCGGCGGGGCGGAGGGAAGGGAGCCGGCGTGGCGCCGCGTGGGGCGCGAGCCATGGCCGCGCGCCCACGCGCAGCCACTGCGAGCGGGCCGCGCTTCCCTGCGCTCGCTTCCGGCGCTGCCAGGCGACTTCTCGCGCGCCCTCGGCTTTGGCGTGACGTGTTCTTCTCCGTGGCACTGATCTTTCTTCCCTCTTTTCCTCCCTCCCCGTGCAGAACACGATGGCCACGCTGAAGGACAAGCTGATCACCCCCATCGCTGCCGAGAGCACGGTGCCCAACAACAAGATCACCGTCGTGGGGGTCGGGCAGGTCGGCATGGCCTGTGCCATCAGCATCCTGGGCAAGGTGCGGGCCGAGGACAGCACGCGCGGTGCCCGACGTGTGTTACGAAACGCCTCTCCCCCATCATGGGCCATGCCAGAGCCTAGGGTGGGCCCAGGCTGATGAGTTGGTTCCTTTTGGGGGGAAAAACCAGTGAATTACTGTTTTGTGCAAGGCCGACCTTCCTGCTCAAAGAGTTTTGTGGTTGGGAAAATGTAGTGAACAAAAGCTCTGCAACCATTGCCCAACTCTTCCTTATTTTATTACTACTATTTTTCTTCCCACAATAAGGCCAGAGTCTGCTTGGTGGGAGGGCTGCCACCCTGCGGGGCAAGAATTCGGGCAGGCCAGAAATCAGTGTGAAATAAGGAGCAGGAAACAGTTTGCTTTATTACGCTCTTAATTCAGATGGCCCCTAATTGGGCTTCTAAGTTCCTGAAAATGTTACCATTGCTGTCTATGAGCTGCTTTTTTCTTTCTCCCTGTCCCCCTTTCTCCAGCACCCACCCCAGTATGGCCTGGTTATGTAATGTCATTGTGTCTGGAGATACCACCTACAGCTTCCAAAGACTAGAAACCTAGGCCAGACTTAGAGTTTTTCTGGATTTTCTGTTTTTTTTTTTTTTTTTAGGGCTCATTTTTCAGCCTTGGCAGCCTTCAAAGAAACCAAAGGCTAAACATGCAATAGGGATCTTCATGTTTTGCCCTTTGTTGTGAGCGAGTTATCAAAAAAGAGATCCCTCTCTGGTCCTTTTTGAAAAGGCAAATGGGAAACACAGACCTCTTTTAAAAAAGTAGTATAGGAGGCTGAGATCAAATGTTGCGTGAACTCCTAAGCCACTTGCCTCTCATTTGAAGATAAATCCTTCCACCGTCTGTTACCTTGACTGTATGTGTTTTGAACAGTATAGGATATTTTAATCCTTACAAAATTTCCTACAGTTTATCATGAACCTTATCAGCATGAAAAACTGGCAAGCAGTAAATAAAAGCCACAGTCAAACTGAGTAGATAGGAAAGTTTTCGCAAATAGTTTTCATATGTTTAAGACTGTGTAGTGGGAAAAAAATGAAAATTTCAAGAGGAATTACTGGCTCAGTTGTTATTCTTTAAAAACACACTGCGTACACACATATATATATATATGTACACTCATCATTAATTTTCAAATAAGCACTGTAACTTACAAAGTTGGCAGTGCAGGAGCCACACAAGTTTACAGTTAATGGGAGCATTGTGCACCAAATCTATAGCAAAACTGCTCTTGAACTTTTCAAGCTCAAGTTATGAGATGACAGAGATCCTCTCTGTTTCCTCAGATTTCTGTTTTCTGTCTTGCGCACACATACAACAAATACAGGTTGCAGTATAAAAGATGTTTGTAATAAAAAGAAATCTTTGACTTATGCCACCAAAGTAGACATTGCTTTGACTTCTGCAAGATGGATGGCTCTCCAAAATATATTCCTTTTTTTTTCTTTTTTAAACTATAGCATAAAATTTTGCACTTAATTTCCTAACCTTTAATAGTTGCAGTAATTTGTGTTTGATTAATTTTATATAGCTAAAAATACTGGGATACTATGTTGAGATTACTAGTGTAGTATTTGATTTAGTATATACACCTGAATAACACTACAATTTTCATGTTGGTTATTTTTAGCTCTTTCTCAGTTACTATATACAATTGCTGTATGACGTTGCTGTACCATTTTAGAGGAATTTGAAAGATTTTCACTGCAACCTTGAAAGTCCACTGTTTTTTAATGAGAGTATTTTAAGTTAGAGAGTGATTGTGAAGCTTTCTTATTCCTATGTGTTAATAACAAGGCAAATTCCTCTCTAGGCAACACTGATGCAAATCCACAAAATTAGTCATTGGAATTAGTCCTGTTTGTACAGGTTTTTACAGCTTTCCTACAGTAATTGGTGAAAGGAGTTGCGAAAGGAAACTGGGAGCATCATTTTACTTGCTGCTACTTTCCCATCGGAAAAGCAAAGTATATTGTTGCATTTTAAAATAGTCAATAATAACCAAAGGAGAGAAGACTGCTCGAGGTAACCTCTTAAACATCACGAAAATACCTTAGTTTACTGCTTTCAAGCAGTATGTAGATACCTAGGAATACAGAAGAAAAAAGAACTAATCTGAATTGCTCTATAATTTCCTGCATGGCAAACCTTTAAAAGCATATTAGAATTAAATTTTTTGTCAAAAAGTGGTAGTTATGCATTATAGTAGAAAGCCTTCCCTCCCCCTCCCCCCCACCATTTAAATGTTTTCCTGTTCTAAGACTGTGTAACATTATCCTCCAAATTAGCCTAGCTGGACAACAAGCGAACATGGCTAACCATTTTGTGAAAGAACTATGTTGTAATAACTCTAGTAAAGCAAAAAAATAGGTGAAGAGTCTGTTTTCTCTTGATACAGTTTTTCACTAACAAGGAAGATCAGTTTCTTGCAATTCTGTTTTCTTGCAAAATTCACTGAGTTGGGCGAAGGAATGTTACAAGAGAATATTTATTTGATAGTTACGTGGTGTGCCTGACTAGACATCTAAAATATTTTCAAAACAGGCATACTTATCATGGATGGATTTGAGGAGTTTGTTACAACTCTGAAACATGAAAGCACAAGTACACTTTTTTAAGAAAGCCTGAACAAAGAGTTTATGGACAAGTGCTAAAATATCCTCTGGTTTTGTTCTAATGTACCTCTCAGTAACTGAGGCTTTTCTGTGCTAGTGGTTTGTCTCTGGTGGAGAAGAGATGCTTTCAGATGTGCCATGTTACTTAAAAATGAGCTTATGTAGTTCAGCTCAGCAAAGGTAACTTTGAGAGTCCAGGTAATAACTGGTAATAATTACATACTCCACTGATTCCTTGAAATTTCATGTTGCTTTCCTCAGGGTCTTTGTGATGAACTTGCTTTGGTTGATGTTCTGGAAGACAAACTGAAAGGAGAAATGATGGACCTACAGCATGGGAGCTTGTTCCTTCAGACTCACAAGATTGTGGCAGACAAAGGTGAACCTCAGATGTTCTCTTCTTGTTTATTAGATAGTGAAGCAGTCTCATGTAATAGTAATGAACTCAGGCTGTGTCATCAGAAAGTTAAAGTTATGAACTCCTTAAAATAAAGTTTTGCAAGTATTTGGACAACCAACAACGTTAATGGGCAGAGCCGTTAATATGAGCTTTCTCTTACATCTGTAGTGGTCATTTTACCCTTACCTTACTATTTCTGTAATGTAGAGGGAATATGGTCTATAGTGTTTCAGTAGCAGAAATGAAATTCAGAGGGGTGAATGAAGACTCAAGACTCTCAGTTGCCACTTTTGGATATATCTGGAGAATGTAAGAGTTGGTGTGTCTCATGTTTGGGTTTCAACATTTGAATGGTGGAGATCTACCCAGGATACCTGCAGAAATGCAGTGCTGTTGACCTGAGCTGTAAGTCAGCAGGTTCTATATTTTGTGTCTCGTGCTCTATTGTAGACTACGCTGTCACAGCCAACTCCAAGATTGTGGTAGTAACTGCAGGAGTTCGCCAGCAGGAGGGGGAGAGTCGTCTCAACTTGGTCCAGAGGAACGTGAATGTCTTCAAATTCATTATTCCTCAGATCATTAAATACAGTCCCAATTGCACCATCCTTGTTGTTTCCAACCCAGGTAAGGCAGTTTTCTAATATAACAACTACAAATTCTGCTGTTCAGAGAGCTAGTGTTTTATTTTATTAGCTTTATCAAATATTGTTTGAATGTTGAAAGAGATTTTTTTTTGTTTTGAACCTCTGCCATGGAGTTACTAACTGTAAAACAGAAATGAAGAATTTGCACTTGACAGTGCTTTATTCAGGATTTCCCATGGTGTCCTTTTTAAAAGTTTGTTTCATGACAGATATTAAATTTCTGTACATACTTTGGTTTACAAACAGTAGATAGTTTTAAATTTTTAGCCCAAAAGTTTATAAGTGCAAGAGGTATTCAGTTTGCTTGCAGGTTGATCATAAATAATAACTTTCACTTCTGTCTGGATATGAAGATATGAAGAACTTACCCTTATGCAGCATACTACACCTATCCCAGTAACACTGGGGGAAAAAAAAGAAAAAGAAAAAAAAATAAATATGGACTTAGTTATGTTTTGTACAGAGCCCTAGAAATTAAGTGACACATGCTTTTAATGATAACTTTGCAGAGGCAGAATGGCATGTGTAAAACTAGCGACTCAGCTGGTGGCGACTGGGTAGGTAGTTAGGGTACAAGTAGTACTGAAGTACTGAGCAAGAGGCTACTGTACAAGTATAATAACTTAGGGTAGTTTTAAACATCCATCTAAAATACTGAGTGGAGTAATGGAGTCAAAGATAATTGGTTCTTGTTCTAGCAAGGCTGAATTCAGACAATAGACTTGCCTCCAGTAATGCAGCTGCAAGAGGAGGACTGTAAATTGCTCTTTCAGGATTGTTTTTATAATGTTTTCTGCTCAATTGGCGTATGTTGTATCTAGTTTTCTGTAGTGGAAGCTGTTACAAGCCCATTAGAAGGGACTTTAACAGCATCAAGGGTGCCCACCACATGTTTTGGTGTGTGACCTGGATGCCCTTCCCTGTTGAGCTTCCCCATATCTGGCTGGGCTCTAACTCTGGTGGCACTGTCCTCGACCTGTCCCAAGTGGAAAGCCCTACTGCTGACAAACTGAGGTTACAGATCAGCCCTCGAAAGTCTGCATACCTGACTCAGCACCTAGCTTGAAAACGAGATCTTCCAGAGAGAAATGTCTCCATTTGGCAAGGAGGTGCCCCATAGTCTCTGCAGATGGCATTGATCCTGGCAGGAACTCTCTAAACTGAAGCTCTAGGGCGGCTTTGCCCAAAGAGTGTGTGACTCATGACAGCGAGGTATGAACTCTACTGGAATTGTGGACTTTTAATACCTGAGCTAAGTGATACATTACAGGTGTACATATGCCAACATAAGATCATTCCCCTGTGAGAACTGCTTTACTTTTTAAAGCTTGGGAGTCAGAACTTGTTCTTACTACTCTGTGAGTTGTTACTGCTTTGTGAGTTAAGGATTTGAAGCTTTCTCTGCTCATTTCGCTTTCTAGCCCCTCTCTCACCAAACTCGGTTCTTTTTCTGTTTTTTTTTTTTCCTAAAAATAAATACTTTTTTTTAGAGCTGTGTGCCAAAATATAGAGTTTGTATGACTTTTCTTCTGTTGAGGGGATGTTTGCTGTTTGTGCTTAAAGCACAAACCTGTTTAAGAAATAAACCTGAAGTAATTATGATACAGAAAGCAAACATGTTTCACTGTAAATAAATTCCGCTACCCTTAGAGAGATGATTAAGAGGAAGGTAAGGTCATTTCATGAAATTTTTAGCCAGATGAATAGAGCTCAGTCCCAATTCTGGGTGCCCTCTGGACAATAAAGCTGCTCTGGGTTTAGCTGATAGGATACTATTTCCAGTGATTGTCTTCAATTTTTGAACAGTAGCCTGGCAACCCCTAAGTTATCCAAGCAGCATATGTTTTTCTATTCCTCCAAATTCCCAAAATGCTGTGACCAGTGAGGCCAGCTGCATTCTGAGTCCCTCTGGTTGCTCTACCAACTGCAGTGAGGTAAAGGGTTCTTTCTTTTGGTGTGTGTGAACTATTTTCCTAACTATGCATGTTCTTCTGTTTCAGTGGATATATTAACCTATGTCACATGGAAGCTGAGTGGCCTGCCAAAACATCGTGTGATTGGAAGTGGCTGCAATCTCGATTCAGCCAGATTTCGCTATCTGATGTCCGAGAGACTTGGTATCCACCCAAGCAGCTGCCATGGCTGGATCTTGGGAGAACACGGTGATTCGAGTGGTAAGGAGCTCTTCCAGTCTCATTGGGAATAAGCAATACTGTAGAAGAGGCTCAGGCCTAAGATGTGTTTCAAAATGGTGAGAGAAGAGATGCAGCTGGACTTGAGTTACAGATACTTAGCTGTATTTTTATGAAGAACAGAGTTGAGACAAGTGCAGGACATCCAGAAGATAATTTTCAATGAGTGAGGGTGGCTGTAGATTTAGTTCCTCGGGTGAAATTGCCCCTTCTCCCCCTGTTTACTTTTTCCTTCCAGCCTCAGTTTTGGAGTGTCAGAATACAGTCTGTAGTAGGGGTCTCCTCTAAAAGCACTATTAGTTGATGTTAGATCCGCTGCAGAGATCCGTTGCAAACAGTGGAAAGTGCTAGCAACCCAGATTTAAGGTACTGCTGTTACCCTTTACCTTCTTCTGTGACTGCTTCTCCGTGTTACTTAGAGAACTTGAAATCCCCGTGAAGTGAATCTTAATTGTTCAGATGCTCTTTTCAAGTCCGAAATGATGCAGCAAAACAGCTGTGTGTGTGATTGGTGCCGGTTTGTACTTAGTGCTGTGCAATTTTAAAATGACCTCTTCAGTGGCCCTTTGAATCACAGTGTCTGGTCACCTTCACGATTTACTGAAACCAGCCCTGCACTGTAATGAAGGCAAAGTATGGTTGAGCATACACAGACCTCATTCTGCTTTGGTGTAATAGCTGCTTTTTGTTGGAAGTCAGTAGGAAACTTTCTCAGTCGTCACTGGAACAGCAAATGAGCCTTTCGTTTAGAGGGAACTACACAAATTCCTGTCTTGGAATTGTAAGTTTACATGTTGCCAGCCTTGTTTTCCTAGATTCATAATGCTTGAGGTTAGAAAGGACCTCTAGAGATCATCTAGTCCAACCCCGCTGCATTCATGAGGTTAGAAAGGACCTCTAGAGATCATCTAGTCCAACCCCCCTGCACACGCAGGGTCACCTAGAGCACGTGGCACAGGACTGCATCCAAGCGGGTTTTGAAGATCTCCAGAGAAGGAGACTCCACAACCTCTCTGGGCAGCCTGTTCCAGTGCTCTGTCACCCTCACTGTTAAAAATTTTTTCCTTAACTTCCTGTGGAACTTTTGGTGCTTCAGTTTGTGGCCATTACCTCTAGTTCTGTCAGTGGCCACCACTGAAAAGAGCCCAGCACCATCCTCCTCACTGCCTCCGTTGAGGTACTTATAGACACTGATCAGATCCCCTCTCAGCCTTCTCTTCTCCAGGCTGAACAGGCCCAGCTCCCTCAGCCTCTCCTCGCAGGGCAGATGTTCCAGGCCCCTGATCATCCTTGTGGCCCTGTGCTGGACTCTCTCCAGCAGCTCCACATCCCTCTTGTACTGTGGAGCCCAGAACTGGACACAATACTCCAGATGTGGCCTCACCAGGGCTGAGTAGAGGGGCAGGATCACCTCCCTCGACCTGCTGGAGACGCTCTTCTTAATGCACCCCAGGATCCCATTGGCCTTCTTGGCCACGAGGGCACCCTGCTGCCTCATGGTCAACTTTCATCCACCATGACACCCAGGTCTTTCTCCGCAGAGCTGCTCTCCAGAAGGTCAGTCCCCAGCCTGTACTGGTGTCTGGGGTTATTTCTCCCCAGGCACAGGACCTTGCACTTGGCGGTTTTTCACCGCCCAGTTGTCCAGTCTGTCCAGGTCCCTCTGGATGGCAGCGCAACCCTCTGGGGTATCGGCTACTCCTCCCAGTTTGGTATCATCAGCAAACTTGCTGAGGGAGCACTCCATCCCTTCATCCAGGTCACTGATGAATAAATTGAACAGGATGGACCGAGGACTGATCCCTGGGGGACACCGCTAGCTACAGGCCTCCAACTAGACTTGGCACTGCTGATCACCGCTGATTCCTTCTTATTCAGGGGAATAAGAAGGGAATTCTTGGAGAGCAATCCTAGAGGGGCAGCAAATATATACTTGTTCTTATTGCAGTTCTAAAATAATTTATTTTTAGTCACTTTTAAAAGAAACAGTTAAGATTTCCTGGAATTTGAGGCTTTTGACATCAAATATAACTATATAGAACTGAAAGTTCTCTCATTCAAGCGCTGAGAGATTGATCTGTTGGTACTGACATTTTGATTACATCTTCTCGTATTTGACAGCCAGAGAGTTGTCAGGATTCAGCAGTGAAACAAAAACATAAGATCTGCCTTTCTGAACCTTTACTAGAGATTTTTCTGTGTCTTTCAAGCTTGTCTCTAGTGGAAGAGTGGAAGGGAAGTATTGCTAACTGCTGCTAAAACTTACAGCATCTCTAATGTGCATTACAGTGGCTGTTTGGAGTGGAGTCAATGTGGCAGGCGTTTCCCTCCAGGAGCTGAACCCTGCCATGGGAACAGACAATGACAGCGAGAACTGGAAGGAAGTCCACAAGCAGGTGGTGGAAAGGTGAGTGAGGAGTATGGGGACAGTGCATGTTAGGGAAGATAGCTGCTCTGCCCGCTCCCTTCTTGTCCCTGCCTCCGTTCCACTGCAGCTTTCATGCCCTTTTATTAAGAAGGTTGCATTAGTAAGGAAAAATCCTAATTTAAAGGCAGAGCTCATAAGTTTTAGCATCCTGCAGCAAGTCTTATACTATTGCATAAAATACCCACTTCAGTTTCACTTGCTTCACAAGTGAAGCAAGGACTGTATCGATAAGAAGAGTCTTGAGATACGGAGCATAGAAAGCCTTTTTTTTTTCCCCGAAGAATGTGTATGTGGACAGTGTGCATGGCTTGATGCTAAATATTCATTTATTCTGAATATATTCAGAATGTATTATCTAAATTATTGGCCTGCTGACTTGAATAGAAAACTTGTTCAGTTATATATTTCTGGTTGGTTTCTGCTTAACACTGTAAGATACGTTCTTAGAATATGCTAGTTGAAAAATATCTAGCTTGAGTACAATAGGATTTCTTTATTGCATGTATGGGATAACATAGGCTTTGTTTTTATTGTCTGATACTGAAATCTGTAAGCTTCTTCTTTGGACTTTTAAATATAGAACTTGGCATGAGTATCACAAGGGTTTCAGTTCATCTTAGAAATGAAACATTTATTTAAGGCTGGTCAGGAAATGTCTTGAAGCCACCTTAGCTAATGTATTTCATTGTTTCTTCAGTGCCTATGAGGTGATTAAACTTAAGGGATACACAAACTGGGCCATTGGCCTTAGCGTTGCTGACCTCTGTGAGACCATGCTGAAGAACCTGTGTCGGGTCCATCCAGTGTCCACTATGGTGAAGGTAAGAAACAGTAGCCACTTGGGTGCTCTGGTTGTTGTTGCTGTTGTTGTTGTTGTTGTGGAAGAGCTAAACAGGCGCAGAATCCCAGTTTGCAAGGTGCCTTGAATAAAGGGAACTTTGTAAGACAGCTACTCTGAATTTGAAAGCACTGTACTGGGATCTTGCTACTGTGGTGTTTTTTAGTCAGCCCTCTTAGCTTACCCTTCTCTCACAAGAGTTGTAACAAAAGTCTCTGTACTCTGTGCAATGTCATATTTCATTTTGGATCAAGTTCCCCAGGTGTAGTGTGCAGCTTCTTTAGAAGGAACATACAGTACAAAGAACAAATAAGTCCTTGGAGGCCTGTCTGTGACCCCGTGAAACACTTTGCAGCAAAATTGCCAGGCAGGGAGCTATATCCTCCTGTACTCATGTAACCAGCCTGCTACATTTCCTGTAATGAAGCAAGGACTTGGGGCATGCTGAACTTTTAACTACAGCTCCCTCTATGTTCAGGAAATACAGACTTGCCACTACTATGTGCCTGAATACTATGGCTGTGGGGCTTTTGTCAACTAATTGCTATATAAGCTTTGAGAGGGATAGAGGGAATGAAGAAATTCCTAAAGCCAACCATCTCAGAATTGCCAGTCACTTTGTTTTCAAAACTAGATTATTTTTTGCTCATTGTGACTGCTGGTAGAATTTGCCTGCAGGCTGGAACATGATGCAAGTCTTCAGCTCTGCTTCAGTAGGCTTAATTCTATCTCAACGAAAAGTTGATTTAGGGTGCTGGGTTCCTCCCTGAGTGACGAACTGTGCTTTTGTCTGCGGCAGGGCATGTACGGCATTGAGAATGAAGTCTTCCTGAGCCTTCCTTGTGTCCTAAGTGCCTCTGGATTGACAAGTGTCATCAACCAAAAGCTGAAGGACGATGAGGTGGCTCAGCTGAGGAAGAGTGCAGATACACTGTGGAGCATCCAGAAAGATCTCAAAGATCTGTAACTCTCGAATGTTAGATTCCATCAATAGAAAAAAACCTGCATATTTTGCTCAAATGTGGGCACTCTACTTACTGTCCATCTCTATGGTTAACATTTAATGCTCTTCCAGACTGAAGTGAGCTTTTGTCCACAGTAGTTAAACCTATGCTTCCTGTAATGCACAAACCTTATGAACAAATAAAGCAACTTTCAGGTGTGTTTTGTTGTCCTAGTGACTATTTTCTGTGTTTTAATTACGTAACTTACTATAGGTACAGAATTCTTCGTTTATGTCTGTAATGTTGACAACATGGAATTGCAAACAAACATACACTTTTTAAAAGCTTAGAAACAGTGAAGTAATCATCTATATTGGGACTTAACCAATATAGCCTTGTTTTTTCTGTTGTAGAGATATCTTCAATCCAAATAATGACTTTGTTCATTCCCAGACTCTTCTTTCTGATATAGTCCTTCCTACTTTTAGTAAAGGCTGCAGAAGACTGCATGGGTGCAGGTGAGGGGGGTTGACTACCATCTCCTGTCCGACTGCCAAAAAATATGCCTGGCATATTTTGTACTAATATTAAGCTTCTGTAAACCATCTGCCTAGAAACAAGGGTTCTGTAGTTTTCAGAAACCTGTATATAACTGTTTCATAAATGCTTATTTGGAATAATTGTACAAATACTTGGAGAGAATGACTTTATTTCCCAATTGCTTTACTTGTATTTCTTAGCTGAATATTAGCCATAAAATAACCACTATCTGTCTTACAGATTTGGTTCACAGCAGTCTGACAAGCTTAAAAATGTTCAGTGCAAGTGTATATGGGACAAAATGTCCCACTCAATTTTTTAAGCAGAACAGAGAGAACATAATTTTTGTTAGCTGCTGATTCTCTGAACTCTCAAAGAGAAATAATCTTCTCAGCTTCCATAAATCTATGGGGCATTCTAGTATCCAAGACAGTACTACTGAAATGTCTACACAAAAAAAAAATCTGAAAATACAGCCTCATCTTATGTACTGTGACGCTGTCAAGTATCATCTGCTTCATTTGCATCACTCTGTTGCTTCTGACTGTGAAAGACAATCCTACTTGTGGGGGATTGACACCAGAATCTCATAATGTTTTGAGGAGTAGCTTAAAGCACTTTCATGGACAAATAATTGCACTTCCGTAGCTCCTTTTTAAAGGAAAAAGGAGATGCAAATACTGTCATAGTGTAAACCAGCTGCTAGCCTGTGATTTGCTAAGTATTACACAGCCAGTAACATGGATCATACATGGGAAACTGGCAACAGCACAGGAAGACTTTAGAAAAGGTCTCTTGAGGATAAAGTTGCACGTGGTAAGCTATTTCCGATGCTGAAGTCTCATTACAAGGTAAAAAATGTAGTAGCTACTTTGATAACTTAGCATGGAGAAGTCAGGGGAAGACTTTCCACACCTGCATGGATTAGCTCCACCTCTCTGTGTCTCATCCTGTCAATGCTCTGCAGCACTGCCATTTCAGAGAGGACAAATTCTCTCTGTTGCCTTACCAAGTAATGAAAAGCAATAATAAGGTAGACCATCTTTCATTACAACCCATGACTTTATTTCACCTTTTTGTTTGTCTTCTCTCTTTCCATTTAAAATTGTTCATTTATTCATCTGAACGTGACCGGCTGCATAACAGCACAGTTCCTTTCTAGCTCGTTCTCATTTAGATTACTCCAGTCAATAATTCAGAACTATGCTATAGCACTTCATTAGTTCCTGGGGTTCTTAAGACTGATACGTGCAAAGAGTTGTGACCCATTTGAGAGAACAGAGAAGGGCACTTTTCCCTTCTCAGACAGAATCTTGTTTTTAAAGTCCACTCATTTGCAATGAAATTGCTCTTTGTCCCTTATCACATCAGTGTGCATTATTCACACTCACTAATGAGTAGGGTCATACTTGGCTTGTTGTACAGGTGCCAAATTGAGACTCACAGTACACTGCTAAATCTCAAAAAGAAAGCCTGAGGTCTTTGTATGACCTGGGAATTAAATGTCGTCTGGACACTCAGTCTACTCTTTCAATCCAGTTGGACCCTGGAGATTTTTTTGTGTGTGTTCATTTGATCATAGATAGCACAAGAAAGCATGGCACAAACTCCTGCTTCTTTGGAGATTATGCCATTAAGGAAAATCTCAAGAAATTTAAACAACAATGAAGTGACCTTGTGGATATTATGGTGGATTGGTTCAAATTTGTTAAAGAGGAATAAATATCTCAAATTAGGCAATTTTCAGATTTGGTCAACGGACTCTTCAAATTATTTTTGGTATCCTTTGGTGTTTGCAGGCCCTTAGCAAGTCTGTTCACTGTATTTTAATTGGCTTTTATTAGAAGATCTATTACATAATCATTTGACTTCACTGAAGTGAAGCTGTTGAATAACTTCCCTGTATACCCTTACAAAACACCAGACTATCACTTTCTCTTAATTGGAGTCTATCCACCCTACAGACATATCAACCATAAAAATTCCTTAGTACTATATTACATCGGTATGTAATCACTAATAGATATCTACGTGTTTCTCTGAACATAAAAGACTGACGTTTATCTTTTATGTTTTGTTTGTATACACCATGTGGATATGTGG